>NW_004444005.1:11170101-11182424 GCF_000243295.1 Trichechus manatus latirostris | reverse complement strand
GGAATCGAGGCCTGATTCAGGGAGAGAACGAAGGAGTAACTGGTCCACTGAGATGGCCGTGGTAACAGAGCTGAGAGGACAGGAATCGAGGCCTGGTTCAGGGAGAGAACGAAGGAGTAACTGGTCCACTGAGATGGCCTTGGTAACAGAGCTGAGAGGACAGGAATCGAGGGCTGGTTCAGGGAGAGAACAAGAGAGGCATTTGGGGCGAGCCTACAAATCCCACATAGTCCTGCACCCTGAATTGTCCAACCACAAGGTGCAAGAGAAGGGTTTCACCAGCAAGTGGAGGACACCCTGGAGGTGAGGAGGGTAAGTGCCCGCCTCACTTTACGTCCCCTGGGGAAAACGGAGAACAAGGATGTCGGTTGACCCAGTTGTGTTTCTCACGGTGTGTGTGTGTGTGTGTGTAATAGATTGCGTTCTGTCCCCCAGAAAGAAATGTGGGCATTCTAACGCCTGTACCTGTTGGGCAACAAGGGTCTTCTTTTACATTTGGAGCCCCTGGATGGTGCAAATGGTGAATGCGCTCAGCTGTCAACCAGATGATTGAAGTTCAGTCGACCCAGAGGCCCTCCAAAGAAAGGCCTGGCAATCTACTTCAAAAAAAATTAGCCATTGAAAACACCACAGAGCACAGTTCTACTCGGACACACGTGGGGTTGTCATGAGTTGGATCCACTCAGTGGCAACTGATTGGCGAGCTGTGTTAGGGAGGTCGAACCAGTGCAGGGTGGGCCCTAAACCTGGTCACCTCTGAGTTATAAAAACGGCAGAACAGACACAGATACACACACGGGGGAAGACAGACGCCACATGAGGATCGTCTACAAGCAAAGAAACACCAAGGATCACCGGCAGACACTAGAGTAAGGAGAGAGGCCACAGAAGGGACGACATGGCCCAGACCCTGATCTGGACTGTCAGCCTCCAGAGCGGGAGACGGGGAGAGAGCGGATGTGTGTTCTTTAAAGCCACTCACACGCGGTGTTTCTGTCATGCAGCTCTAGGAGACTGAGGCAGGGGATGATCTCTTGCTCCAGGTGACCTGGGAAGGTAGACTTTGAAAGGGACTCTTTTGGGGGACCAAGGCAGCACCACCCCCCGCCTCTTGTGAAGCTTGCCAGGTTTTCCACTCGGGATCAACCTGGCGGGCAGCCGCAGGCCCAGCGGGGCCGTCCTTAGTTCCAGGTGGGCTTGTGACCTTGCCGGCCTGGTCGGGGTGGCCCTCAGCCACCTCCTGGAAGGCGGGAGACCACACCTCTCCCAGGCTGGGAGGCAGGAGGAGGTGGCCCTGGCACAGCTGGCAGGGTCATCGGGGCCCCAGGGCGCCCTCTGAGCCAGCACAGCAGTGGAGGGCCTGGCTGCACGGGTCTAGACTGTCCTCCCCGAGCCGGGGCCGGCAAGCCCTCTATTGGTCACGCCATGGGAGTTAAGCTCTGTTACTTCCCACTGGAAGCCCCCCAGATTCCACAGCTTCCGGAGCCTCGTCCCAGTGGGGCGCCAGCATGGCAGGGCTGAGCTGGAGATGACCCGGGACGCACCAGGCCTCCGCTGCCCGCCGCAGCCCAGACTGCTCCATCAGCACCCCCACCGGTGTCCCATTCCCACTTCCCTGCCCCTCAACCCCATCCCCCAGCTGCCACTCGAGCCCACGAGTCTAAATTAGAGTCCATGTTCCTCCTGCTCCCCTCTTCCAACGGCCTCCGTCACACCTAGAATCAGACCAAACACTCCTCCAGCACCCAAGTCACCAGGACTGGCCCGCTTGTGTCCCCCATCCCCACAAGGCCAGCCCTGGGTCACGTACTACACCACACAGCCACACATATCGCTGGTTTGGGACTCCACGGCTTCCCCGTAAGAGGCGGCGCCTGGCCCCTGCCGGGTTGTCACTGCTCTGCAGACATGTCACTATGGTCTGGCTCCACTGCTAACCTAAGGGTTGCTGGTGTGAACCCGCCCAGCGGTGCTGCAGAAGAAAGGCCTGGCGATCTGCTCCGTGAAGATAAAAGCAAGCAAACCCTATGGAACAGTTCTACTCTGCATACGTGGGGTTGCCATGAGTTAAAATTGACTGGATGGCAACCAGTTTGTTTTGTCTTTTGTGGGTTTATTTTTTTTGTTGGGGGGGTGGTTTGGTGCTTTGTTGAAACAAAAAAAAACAAATCCAGGAGGTGGAAAAGCAAAGTGGCACTGACAAACTATACCCATGTAAATGTAACTCTGTCCTCAGGAAAAGTCAACATCGTAATTCTTGTTTCAGACCAAGTGCCCAGAGGGAAATCAAAAGCTTTTCTTTCCCTCTGTCAGAAGCGGTAACTGCGGCTTCAGCGTGATCCCCGCCCCCGCCCCCCTCCTCCCCACTGCCGCCTGGCGCAGCACAGAGGCGCCCCCAACCCATCACGGAGCCTCCTAGCAAATACACCGATTTGGGAGCTGGCAGGGGTCCTTGTGGCCACCTCTCCAGGGCTGAGGAGGCTGTCTTCATTTCCACATGGCCTACATCCCGGGTGAAAAGGATAAATGACATTATTTACTAAGAAAGCAAGGTCTGAAATGGCCCTTACTCAGCGGGTCAGCAGAAGGTCCGAGGCACCGCTCTCTCTCGGTAGGATCTGGCCAGGCTGGTGGAAGCTGGAAGACAGGGTACCTCATCTAGCCCAGAGGTCTCCAAACCTCTGTGAACTCACCTCCAAACCTCTGTGAACTCGCCCCCCATCAGTGTAAAGAACAAGTGTGTGTCTCCCCAAAACCTGTATTCATGTATGTGTGAAGATATAAATCTACTACGTACTTCATAAAACATGCACGCACGCACGCACGCAGGCACGCACGCTCGCACATACAAAAGAAAGGATGAGATCAACGTGGAAATACACTAACGTCTGACCTGTGAGCCTCGTGGTGGGTCTCCATCCCTCCAGGGTGTTCTGAGACTCCGCGGGGGCGGGGGCGGGCAGGTGGAGTGTTAGCCGCCATGTGACCTTGTAGTGTAGTTTGGGGGTGACCTGTGGCCCCCCAAAGAAATCCTAGCCCCTGCAACCTGTGTAGGTGACTGTATTTGGCAATAAGTCTTTGAATATGTGATCGGTTCAGTTAACATGAGGTCACAGTGAAGCGGGGTGCGTCCTAATCCCGTCTGAGTGAAAACCCATTGCCATGGAGTCCACTCAGACTCACGGGGACCCCACGTGTGTCACAGCAGAACTGTGCTCCATGGGGTTTTCAATGGCTGCTTTTTTGGAAGTGGATCTCCAGGCCTTTTTTCTGAGGTGCCTCTGGGTGACTCGAGCCTCCAACCTTTTGGTTAGCAGCCAAGCATGTCAAGCATGTGAACAAGTCAGGGACCATCTGAGGGAAACTCTTATAAAGGATGAGAAAAGACAGAGACAGACACAGAGGGAAGACGGGGGCCAAGGTGGAGTGAAGCTGCCACAAGCCACGGGGATGCCTGAGACCACCAGAAGCCGGAGGGGGAGGACAGCACTTCCAGCGCTTTCAGAAAGCACGTGGCTCTGCTGTTGCCTTGATTTCAGACTCCCAGGCTCCACTGCTCTTTTAAGCCCCTCAGCTTATGGCACTCTGTGACAGCAGCCACAGGTGTACGGAGTGGGTGGAGGCTACTTCTCGGCTGTGCGGCTGACCCTGGCCGTGGGGCGTCAGCAGATGTGGCCCAAGCAGGAGCCCTGGGTGCGTCCATGTAGCCGGGCGGGGCCTCACACGTGCCCGCGATCTGCCAGGAGAGCAGACAGGGAAGAAAGAAGGTGCCAGTCAAGAGAACAGGAAGAAGGGCAGGGGGCAGGGAAACGAGAGCACAGGAAACAAGACAACCAGAAGGCAGTGAGAGAGACTGCTGACAGAGTGGGGACGCGTGTAACTGACATCACTGGACAAGTGGTGTGGAAAGTGTCAAATGGGAACCTAACCTGCTGTGTAAACTGTCACCAAAAAAAGAACAAAGAGAGAGAGAAGAGGGAGCCCCGTCAGAGGCACGGACGACACCCACAGTTCAGCTCCTGGGCAGCCGGAGTGGGCTTGCCCGGCTGACCTGCAGACCCCAGGGGAGGACACCAGTGCTGAGGGCCGCCGAGCTCGGGGGACATTCACGTGGCAGCATCGTGCAGCGCTGGCAGACAGCCACCCTGACTCCGCCACCGTCCGTTTTTCAGTGGGCCCCACGTCCTCGCCTCCGTGACCCTCACGTGCGGTCCCGAGGGAGGGCGACTTCACAGCTCAGCCCATGCCAGCCCCCACTGCCACTTCCCCTCTCTGGCAGCTCCACCATCCAAGGGGCCTGCCGGAAATTCCTGACGGCTTCCCTGTGCCTAGATCTGGAACACGCTGTGCAGCGTAAACCGTCCCCAACAACGGTGAGGCCGTGTGTCCATGTGTGTGCACATCGCGCGTGGGCCCTCGGCTTAAACAAAGGCACTCTGTCCTCCCTGCACCGGGACAGAAGGCCGGAAGTCTTGGCTAAACGAAGACGGGCACGCGGTTGACATGGAAACCCGAGGCCTAAAATTCTTTGGTCGTTTGGGAATGTTAGATTCCGATAACCAGGCTGGAGGCCTTGTTCTTCCGTGCGGCGAATTCCTGACAAGGTGTCAGCATCAGTCAGCGGGATCTGTAGCCAGATGTCCGCCTCACTGGGCGGTGCTCGTTACAGGGCGCCCGGCCCCCATGCGGACACGCTCGCTGTCAGCACGGGGAGGACGGCCGCTTCTCCGGCAAGTCCCTACGCCAACAAAGGAGTTCCTGGCTTGACGCAGGAGAGCCCTTTGATGGACAATCCTCCCTCTGTGTCGTGCCACAAAACTCCCTGGGCCGTCTGGCGATGGCTGGAGCTGGGGGAGGCTTCCAAGTCCTGGCTAATTAAGTGTGTGTGTGTGTGTGTGTGTGTGTGTGTGCACGCACAGTACGGGGGAGGCCTGAAGGAACAATTCTACACCTACATATGGCGAGAGCCTCTACCGAGCTAGTTTCAAGAGAAAAAACCCACCCAGTGCTGAGAAAGGCTGCTAGTACCTGGATAGCATCATTGAGAACTGGTTAGCATCACTGGGACCCGGTTAGCATCACTGGGACCCAGTTAGCATCACTGGGACCTGGTTAGCATCACTGGGACCCAGTTAGCAGCACTGGGACGTGGTTGGCATCACTGGGACACAGTTAGCATCAGTGGGACTCGGTTAGCATCACTGGTACTCGATCAGCATCACAGGGACTCAGCATCGTTAGTATCTGGTTAGCATCACTGGAAACTGGTTAGCATCACTGGTACCCAGTTAGCATCACTGGGACCTGGTTAGCATCACTGGGACCTGGTTAGCATCACTGGTACCCGGTTAGCATCACTGGGACGTGGTTGGCATCACTGGGACACAGTTAGCATCAGTGGGACTCGGTTAGCATCACTGGTACCCGGTTAGCATCACTGGGACTTGGTTAGCATCACTGGTACCCGGTTAGCATCACTGGGACTTGGTCAGCATCACTGGTACCTGGTTAGCATCATTGGGACTTGGTTGGCATCAATGGGAAACAGTTAGCAACACAGGGACTCAGTTAGCATCACTGGTACCCATTTAGCATCACTGGGACTCGGTTAGCATCACTGGGGATGAGATCAGAGAGCAAGAGGGTCGCCCCTGCTGTGAGGGCCTTTAGGGGTGTGTGTGTGTGTGTGCGTGTGTGTGTGTGTGTGTGTGTGTGAAGTACACACCCATACATATACATATGCTCATACAGTTTCCATATCTATGTGTATTTAAAAATGCATTTTGGGAGTAGTGGTGGTACAGTGGTAGAATTCTCACCCTCTGTGTGGGAGACCCGAGTTCAATTCCCAGTCAACGCACCTCATATACAGCCACCACAGTCTGTCAGTGGAGGCTTGCATGATGCTGAACAGATTTCAGTGGAGCTTCCAGACTAAGACAGACCAGAAAGAAAGGCCTGGCGATCTACTTCTGAAAATCAGCCCATGAAAACCCCATGGATCACAGCAGTGCGACCTGCAACAATCCTGGGAATGACGCAGGGCCAGGCAGCGTTTCCTTCTCTCCTGCACGGGGTCACCATGAGCTGGAGGCGAACTCCAGGGTGGCTGACAACACAGCGACATGCGTTTATACTCTGTACGTGCCCGTGTAATACCGGAGTCTGGTGTTTCCCTCACACACAGAAGCCTGTCCTATTCTTGTGTCCACACACGGTGTTGCTGTTAGGTGCCATCAAATCGGTTCCGACTCACAGCGACCCCGTGTACAACAGAACGAAACACTGCCCGGTCCTGCGCCACCCTCACAATCATGATTATGCTCGAACCCATCATTGCAGCCACTGTGTCAATCCATCTCGTTGAGGGTCTTCCTCTTTTTCGCTGACCCTCTACTTTACCAAGCATGATGTCCTTCTCCAGGGACTGATCCCTCCTGACAACATGTCCGAAGTCTGTGAGACGTAGTCTTGCCATCCTTGTTTCTAAGGAGCATTCTGGCTGCACTTCTTCCAACGCATGTCCCCACATGCATGTGAACATATTATGACATCTAGGAGCATATATGTGAGTGTGTAAGACACACTCTTAGGAACCACCCATACATAACAGTGGGACTCATTTTAACACAAACCCATAAAAACGTTCCTACTTCTCATGAGTCAGGCAGGTACACACACATGTGCACACACATGCACACGTGAGCACATGAGCACACGCACACACGCACACAAAATCAGACCCAGATATTCTCATGGGAGGCCCCCCCATCTGCCACGGGCTCCACCAGGTCCTGGCACCTGGCCACATTGCCGCCACCCACCTAGGGTACCCCGCATTGGCCCAGCCACTTGCAGGGCTGGGACCCCCATACCCAGCAGTACAAGGGGGCTGAGGGCGAAGGATCCCGAGGGCAGCTGCTTCTGGGAGGGGCAAGTGGAGGGGCTGCTTTGGGGTGGAGGAGGGGCAGAACATCCCGGAATGGCTTGGAAGTCCGAGGTGGCCAGCTTGGCACAGCCGCTCTGGCTGAGGTGGCAGAGATGGCTGAGGACCTGACAAGTGCCAAGTGAGACCGGAAGAGGAGAGCACAGGAGGAGCCACGGGCTGCTACTCCACCTCCCGGCATCCACCTCGGCCCCCAGGCGTCCACCACGGCCTCCCAGCATCCACCTCGGCCCCCAGGCGTCCACCACGGCGTCCCGGCATCCACCACGGCACCCCGGCATCCACCACGGCATCCCGGCATCCACCAAAGCATCCACTACAGCACCCCAGAAACCACCACTGCCCCCCGGCATCCACCCCGGACCCCTGGCACCCACCAGGGCCTGAGCTGGACCTGGCCAGCGCCTGGCCACCCTCTCCTCCCTGCCGTGCCCGAAGAGCCCGCCCACTGCACACTTTTCCCAAACCACAGGCATCACCCATCCAATCTCTCTCCTCCGTGCTGCACCTTCAGCCAGGCCCCATCATGTCCACCAGCGTCATGCCCCCCCAACCCAGTGCCATGCCCCCTCCCCCGCCCCCTGGCCAACCCCTGCCCCTCTGAACACTGCAGAGGGACCGTGCCCAATGCAGACCCAACCAAGTGCTGGCCAGGACCACGCAGCTCGAGATGCCTGCTGCCTTGGGGTAAAGTATACACACGGGAGGACACTCAGCCCCTTCCCTCAGTCTCTCCTCTCCCGCAGGCCCAATACGGCCAGACACCTCTGTGTGCACTCACTGTCCACCCTAAGGGTCCCCAGAGGGCACATGGGCTCTGCAGGTTAGATTCTGTTTCACCTGCCGAGCAGCGGAGGTCAGTTCCCATGACTGGTACACTATACGGGGAAGAGCCAGAGGGTCCGGGATGGGACCCCCTTCACAGAGCCATGAGCAGGGACCACTACTGTTGCCACTGGGTCCAAGTCCACGATCAGCCTGCCATCTGCACCCACTGGGAGACAGATGGCCCGGGACCTGGGAGCCCCCGTCGCAACCAGAGCCCAGGCCGCTGCAGGGTCCTGGACACACTTTGCAGGGAAAAGGCTCCCGGCCACAGGCCTTCCCGCCTGTAAGATCCCCTTATCACGCCCCCTCCTAGCTGAGAGGAGATGGGCTCCAGGAGGTGGGAGGCTCCCAGATCCCTGGCCTAAGAGGCACAGCCAGACTGTACCAGCTCAGGGCTGGCCTGGGCTTCCTGGAGCAACACAGCCAAGCTCCATGAAAGGCTGACGGGCCCGAGAGGGCCAGTCAGTGCCCCACTGAGGGGCTTCGCTGCCCCAGATGGTCCTGCATCCCTGGGCTGGGTCCACCAAGGTCAGACAGCACGCCGGGGCAGCTCCTCAGTTCCAACTGGCCTCAAGAAGAGCCAAAGGCGGGCTCTGTCCCTAAGCCCCACAGTGTGCGTGCGGCTCCCCTCTGGGTGGAAAGGCAACAGGGCAAGGGCGGTAGTGGGAACCCCGGGGGGGGCCCCCTGGCCCAGTGATACAGGTGATGCAGGTGGTACATCTCTCCTGCTGTGCAGGTCCTTGTGCCATCTCACCTGCTGGGGGCTTCTCTCTGCCCTCCGAGGGCTGCACCCGGGGCAGCTTTGCACCAGGTGACGCTGCCCCCAACCGTGCCTCACGGACGACACCTGGCCCAAAGGCCACAGGCAGACTGGTAACGAGAAAGTGAGAGGGGGATCTGAGGGGGAAGAGTGGCTAATGAAGACCACCAGGAAGACGGCACCCATTGCAGGTGAGCCTCCAGCAGAAACGGGAAGATGCAGGAGCCCAGGACGCCTCTGATTTCATGCCCCAATCGCATGCAGGGGAAGGACCCAGAGAGGCCCCGCCAGCGAGGCTCTGGGGCTGGCCTCAGTTTCTCTCTCAGTAAGGCAGGCTGGACAGGATGCCCCCAGCTACACTGGTGGCCGAGACTGGACAGGCTGGGACTCTGGCCACATGGCTTACTGGAGTCCAGCTCAAGAAGGCCCAGCGTGTGGCCAGGAGCCGCGGCGCGTCCCCCAGGGTCGAGGCCCCGACCGCCAAGGCAGCATGACTATGCAGGTTGCTGAGCCCGGCACTTTCCCGCGAAGCACTGTTTCGGCGGCACAAAGCCTCCTGATGGCCCCATTTGTCACACAACGGTGCTCGGATGTCATGGGCAAGAGCAGAGGAGACTTCAGCTAAATTTCTGCATGCAAAAATGTAGATGAAGCCCCCGCCTCCGTCTCCATCTCCATGGCGACCAAGCTCCTGGCGCCCCGTCACCACAGGACAGGAGAAGCTGCTGCAGCCCCGGCCCCCTCCCAGGAGCGCCGCCCAGGCCCCTTGAGAGCCTCGCCGGAGAAGACTGGGGGGCAGAGAGCAAGACCCGAGCCTCCGCGCCACAGTGCACCCACAGCGGGTGTCACACACCCCTGGCCTGGCTCTGAGACGGCCTCGCCCACGTGGGGGACAGGAAGAGCTGCCCAGGGGCTCAGCCCTGGCTGATTCAGAACGTCCAGCACTCACCCTACAGCTTTCCTCTCAAGCATCCCTCTGCAGTGCCCCTTCAGCCTCACCCCCCAGCACTGCACGAGGTATAAGATCCCGACCTTCCCCGCGAGAAAACGAGGGTCTGCAGGGACGGGCCCCACACCGACCCCTCCTGCCCCCTACTCCCAACCCACCACCACATCCATAGGGAGAATCCTGACTGCCCACTGGACCAGCCTGGCCAAGACCCTCCTGGTCTCCTGCTTGGACCACGTCAACAGCCTCCTGCTCAGCCTCCCTGCGCCCACCAGGCCCTGGAGGCCACAGACTGGGGCCAGAGTGAGCTTTCAGAAAGAACCTCGGTGTGGGTGCTGTCCCCCCAAAAAAGCATGTACCTTGTTGGGAAACTAGTCACTGAAGATGGGGTAGGGTAGCCCTAATCCCACCATGGTGTCCCAGAGAAGGGGCCGGGAGACGGGAAGGGCGGTCACGACAAGGCAGAGGCCGACACAGCTCTCGGCCAAGGAGCATCCGGAGCCACCAGAGGCCGGGAGAGAGGCAGGAACAGTCTCCCTCTGAGCCTCAGGGGAATCCCGGCCGACACCCTGATCTGGACCCAGCCTCCAGGGCTGTGAGAGAATACATTGCTGTTCTCATACCAAAACCAAACCAAACCCGCTGCTGTCGAGTCGATTCCGACTCACAGCAACCCTACACAGCAGAGCCGAACTGCTCCGTGGAGTTTCCAAGGAGCGGCTGGTGGATTTGAACTGCCGACCTTCTGGTTAGCAGCCGAGCTCTCAAGCACTGCGCCACCAGGTCATGGCCGACCTAGGAGATTAAACAAAGCCAAAAACTGGTTGCCCTGGATTTGACACCCCCCCTCATGGCACCCCTACATGTGTTAGAGGAGAACTGTGCTCCACAGGGTTTTCAGTGGCTGATTTTTGGGAAGCAGATCGCCAGCCCTTTCTTCTGAGGTGCCTCTGGGTGGACTCGAACCTCCAACCTTTCAGAGCGCATTCACGTTTGCATCCCCAGGACTCCTAGGACAGACACTAGGATACCCGTTATAACCCTTCTGTGGCTCTATCACTCATGGGAGACCAGCCCCTGGTAGGGACCTCAGGGGAGCTGTGACCTGCCCACTCACTCGGCCCCGGACATGCTCCCCCTTCTTGACTGAGCAAGGGTCCCCACCGATGGCCTCTGCCCAGGCCGAGACTTCCACGGGAAATGTTCTTCTCCCTCCGTGCCTCCCAGGCCCACTCCTTCCCACCTTCTAATCCACCACTTAACCCGTGTCTCCTCCGAGGTCCTGGCCCACAGAATCAAAGCTGGGTCCGCCTGCTCTAGAAGCTTCTGTGCATCCCAGGAGGACTGTGTCTGAGTGCGCATCGGTCTGCTGGGCGCGGCCCACCTGGGGGACCTGGCACATCATCCGTCAGGGACACGTGCTTGACTCTCATACATCCATAGCTCTTTCTACAGGGCCTACTTTATCAGCCAAACAAGGGATCGAACATACCTGACTGATAAGCCACCTTGCCCCTGGCCAGGTGGGCAGCACACCCGGACTCCTGAGTCTAAACATGGGCTGCTGCCAAGTAGCTCAGGGAAGCCTCGCAGGCCTGGGCGGGGGGAAACCCGCAGAAGCAGGACCCCGAGTTAGCCTCCTGGAGCTGCTGTGACAGAAACACCACAGTGAGGGACGGGGTGCCTTTAACAAACAAGACACTCACCTTCTCACAGTTCAGGAGGCTGTGGGTTCGAATCCAGGGCACTGGCTCTAGGGCAAGGCTCTCTGTCGGCTCCGAGGGAAGATCCTTGTCTCTTTTCAGCTTCTGTTTCTAGGCTCCTTGGTCATCTTTGTGTGGTATCTACCCCCCAGCCCCCCACACCCCTGTCTTCCCTGTGCCTGATTTACTCTTTTACAGTGGTTAAGAGCTCGGCTGCTAACCAAAAGGTTGGTGGTTCAAATCCACCTGCCGCTCGTTGGAAACTCTGTGGAGCAGTTCTGCTCTGTGCTATAGGGTCACTATGCGTCGGAATTGACTTAACAGCAATGGGGTTTTTTGGTTTTTTTTTTTTTTTTGGTTTTTTACATCTCAAAAGAAATTACGTTTAAGATACACCCTGCACTGATGTGGTCTCATTAACCAAACAAAGAAAACCCTGTTCCCAGATGGGATCGCAGCCACAGGTGTAGGAGTTAGGATTCCAACACGTATTTTGCGGGGACACAATTTAATCCATAACACCCTCCAAGGGGCATAGGAAAAGAGTGCATAGAGGGGAGAAGTGAAGGCAGGGTGCCAGCGGGTGTCCCCCATCATCCTTCGGCAGGGCAGGGCCGTGGTGGCTGAGGGGGCCTCGGGAACGTGATGCCACAAGCAGACCCCACAGAGTCACACCCAGGGGCCAAAGACCAAATATCCTCGAGGCCCTGGGAGACTGGAGGGTGGGTTGTCTCGGGACGAGGGTGGGTGTCAGGGTCTGGGGGCAGAGGGAGTGGCCCCATGGAGATGCAGAGAGAAGCAGGGGCTGGCTCTACCACACAGCGACCGTGAGATCAGGACAGGGCGCGGGGTGAGAAACTGGGTATGCGTCACGGGATGAAAATCTCACCTTCATCTCCACCTGATAATGTTCTTGAGGCCTTCCTCAGACATCTCCCCTGCACCCCTGGTCCCCGGCCTCCCTGAGGCCCTCCTCAGACATCTCCCCTGCACCCCTGGTCCCCGGCCTCCCTGAGGCCTTCCTCAGACATCTCCCCTGCATCCCTGGTCCCCGGCCTCCCTGGGGCCTTCCTCAGATATCTCCCCTGCATCCCTGGTCCCCGGCCTCCCTGGGGCCTTCCTCAGACACCTCCCCTG
>NW_004444005.1:11147693-11169670 GCF_000243295.1 Trichechus manatus latirostris | reverse complement strand
CCTTCCTCAGACACCTCCCCTGCCCCCCTGGTCCCTGGCCTCCCTGGGGCCTTCCTCAGACATCTCCCCTTCACCCCTGGTCCCCGGCCTCCCTGAGGCCTTCCTCAGACATCTCCCCTGCACCCCTCCCTGGTCCCTGGCCTCCCTGAGCCTCAGGACAGACAGCACCCTGGCTCCTCCCACTACTTCCGGCAGGGGTGGGGTGCAGCCTCCCTGAGGACCTGGTGCCGGGGTGGGGAACGAGGACTTAACATCTCCCAGGCCGACTTTGGAAGTCAGGAGATAGAAGTTGGAAAATAAACTCCCTTCTGCTCCTCTGTCCTTTGGACTGTTCCAAGGCATTTCTTCCAGAACATTCTGCCTGGAGTCTTCCCACGTTGCTAAGTCCCCGGGAGCCTCAGGGGAGCCGAGGCCGCTCAGGAGCATAGCTCCCCTTATTGCTCACCCTGGCCGCGCGCCTCCTCGCCCAGAGCCCCAGCCCTGTCTCTGCTCTGGTCTCCAGGACGCCGGGCCAAGATTGGAGTCATCTGGTGCAGAGAAGATGACCTAAGTGTCCATTCGGAAAAGGAGACAGGCAGTGCCAGCCGACAGGCATGCCTGGGGGAATTGGGTGTCAGGGAGCCGAGGGCCAGCAGCGGTAGAGAGGCTTCCAGGTCACGGGCTGGGCTCCAAGGCCCAGGGCTCAGGCCCAAACAGGGACGGCCCCTCGATCCTGGGGAGCCTGGGCCTCGGCTTCCAGAGGGAGGACATGGGTCAGTCACAGAGCTGGGGGTTGGTGCCAGCCGAGCCTCACTGGGTCGTCGGGAGCCATCAAAGGCGGGACAGACAATGGAGGGCAGATGGGGCAAGAGGGGGCGCACGGGAGATGGGGAGGGAGTCACCTTGTTTACAAACAACAGGTTCCCACCGCACACACTCCCCATTTTCTCAAAGCCCCTCTCCTTCCAGTAGCCAATTTCGAGACAGAAAAGCAGTGATTTTCCCCCACATTCTCTCTCCGAGTGTCTCCTCACATCCACGACAGCCACTCGGAGCCAGCAGGGGCCTGCAGAGGCCAGAAGGACGGGGCTGAGGGCAACGGGCCCGGGTGTGCAGGCCGGGCAGGGAGAGGTGCCCACAGCTCAGACAGAGCCTCAGGCCAGGAGGGAGCAGGCTGAGCCCAGCCCATCGGAGCTGTCAACTCTCTCTCTCTCACACACACACACACACACACACACACACACACACACACACGCACACACACACGCACACACACACATGTATACGCATTTACACATGCATGCACTCATTCACACATATGCAGGCACACGTGCACACATGCACACACACATTCACACAGGTGCAGGCACGTATATACATACTTACACACTCACACACATGCACTCACACATCTCGATGTGAATATACACTTACACGTGCACACATTCACACATGTGCAGACATACACACGTGCACACTCCCATTCAAACATGTACATGCACACAGACGCATGCACACACTCACAGCATGCACACATACAGATCTGCACGCACACCTACACGGCACACACACGTTCACATATGCAGGCACATACATGCACTCACACACATTCACATTCACACACTTAGGTGAACCCACATACACATTTGTGCACACACGTGTGCTCACATTACACACACATGCACGCACACTGGAGTGTGAGCCTTCGAGGGTAGAAATCCTGCCTGTCCTGCACTCCTGTGCCTGGCATGGTGCCAGGGCACAGGAACGGGGTGTCGCTTGGACATAGTGTGAATTAGGGCCCCCCACTACTGCACCAGGGTGGGGTTGACCTTCTCCCCTCAGGAAGCACAAGAATCCCATCCAACAAGGTGAGGGGCCAATGTGCCCACCTGGGCTGCTCCAAGGAGACCTCACCACACGGGCAGCACCATGATGGAAACGGTGGCTTTGTCCAGAGGTCTGCGAGGCCAGGCTGCCCGTCCACCGGCCTCTGGCTGGCAAGAGCAGTGCCCCAGAGCACAAGGGCACTCTGGGGCCTGGGGCGGGAGATGCAGTGGCCACAGGGAAGTGGCCACACGGAAGCCCACAGAAGGCACCTCCCCGCCTCTGCCATGCGCTCCTCCCCAGCACTGCCCGCAATCTGCTCCCACCAGCCCTGCTCAGGGCTCTCGCGGGCTCCCCAACCCCACCATCACCTGCCAGCCTCCCTAAGCTCACTGCAGCCACAGCTCATTCCCACCTCCCAGTCCGTCCTTGCTGACCCTCCCTGGATGCTCTCCCCTCAACCTGAGGATGGGGCGCCCCCGGGAGGCTGCCTGTGACCACTCCGCACAGAGGCTGACCCCGCCTGACCGCTGCCCCTTGGGCCCCTACCCTCCTCTGCCTTTCTGTGGAGCAGCGTGGCCTCCTAAACCAGCTAATGTGCATGCTGTTAACTCACTGGTGGCTCCCCATGCAAACAGGGCCTGGCCTGTCCCCTCCATCCCTGGATTGGGGCCTGGCATGCAGTGGGGGTATGTGGGCCTGAGGGGGGATGGCACCTGCCGGTGGGCAGAGAGCACCCTTCAAGGACAACTGTGTGTCTCCCAAGTATCGGGTGAGGTATCAGGGCCCGATGTCAGAGTGACTGGAGGTTGCTGGCAAAAGAGGGGACCCCACTGGCCCCGCTGCCTCCTGGGCCACACTCTCTGGAAGCTCCCTCCCTCCTATCCAGGTGCTTCCGGTTTCCCTCTGTGTGTGCTCGGGGCTGTGCAGGAACCTGCAGGTGCTGGCCTCTGTTGTGGGTTGAACCATGTCCCCGGAACGTGCTGTAACCCCTGTACCTGAGAGCACGACCCTGTTCGGAAATAGCATCTTTGCAGATATAATTAATTAGTTAAGTTTGTGTGTGTATGCATGTGCATATGTATGTGAGTATATGTGTGCGTGAGTATATGTGTGTATGTCAGTATATGTCCTCATGTGTCCCTGCACAGTCATGCTCCTGGCCATCTAGGGGATCAGGGAAGAGCTCTCATCCTTTTTCAGCCTCTTCTGCACACCTGGGGTCCTGTCCACTCAGCGAGCACCTGGAGACCAGCAGAGCGGGACAGGGCCCCATGCCAGCCGGGTGGTGGAGTGGCCGGGAATGCCCACAGCCCGAGATCCCAGCCGCGACCACAGGAAGCCCATTGGGCCAGAGCTCCCCAGACCCCAGCTCCCCCAGCCTCCCGGGTCCTGGTGGAGCCACTCACGCCACCCTCGCCAGCACTGGTGAAGACCTGGGCCGAGTCAGACAGGGCCTAGTGCCCCTCTGCGCACCGGGCGGCTCCAGGCAGAACATCCACGTCTCAGAGCCAGGGTTCCATCTGCTGAGCAGGCCCGGATGTCCACCTGAAGGAACGGCCCTTCCTTGACTCCATGATGGCTCATCTCTTTCACCTTCCTCAGCTCTGCCAGACACCCATTCACTCATCCACAGCGCACGCGTGCGTCTTGCGTCATGTAAGACACGTCCGTGAGCTCCTCCGTTTGCACCCGTCCACGCTGCCCTGTTCTGTAAGCGTCATCAGAGGGCGGCACTCCACTGGGCTCTAACACACGCCGAGTGTCTGATGAGGACCCCGAAAGCGTTAAGGGGACAGATCAGGGTGCTCTGCCAGCACAGCCGACCACCGTGTGGCTGGAGTCACAGCGGCCCCCATGTCCCCCACCGCCTATCCGCAGTCCCACCCACAGTGAACCCAGCCCATGGTGGACAGGGGGTGGAGGCCAGCTAGGACCCCGATGAGGGGCTGGGGGCCAGGCTGCCACTTTGCAGATCTTGTGTGTGGTTACCCCAAATGCACACATCCGACTTTGAGAAAAAAGAAAAAAAGTTCCGATGAGCCTTCACGATGAGCGACAGAATATTTAAGGGGAAAGACACCATTCTGAAAAATGACAAGGACAGCTCCGCATCTCCTTCCTTTCTGATAAACCACCATCCCACCCCACCGTTGATGTCATTGTTGATTTCTTCTAATGACACATTCGAGAAACAAAGCAAAACAAAAGAACCATCAACTCAGCATCTAGAACAACATATTTTGACAGCGTATTTTTAAACTAATTCCCCTCTTCCCATGAAAGTGCCATCTTGCAATCTTTTCAAGCCTATTCAGTCTATACCAACGTGATTACCTCATTCTTCTCACGACAGAAACTCCAAGACGCATAATGGGGCGTGATCAACATGCAAATGCACTCAGGGAGTATTGTCTCCTCCCTTAAGGACCAGAAGAGGGGACAACGGGGGTGGCCCGGGGGGCTCCGGCCCACAGCACCCAGCGTGGCCAACACTGAATCCCCGGTGTGCACGTTAGCAGGGACGTTGGCACAGCCTCCAGGGGTGCTCACCCAGCCAGGAGGATGGAAGCTAAGGGCCGAGGGGCTCTGGATGCGCCAGAGGCCTGCAGCGGCACCCGCTCGGCTTGGTCCCTCCAAGAGGACCTTAGCATCAACCTCCAAGCACCATGAGCCCCTCCCAGGTGAGCGTGAGCACCCTCGGCTCCTGGCAAGCAGACACAGGACGGGAAATTTTAGTCCAGGAAAGGGGACCCGGGGGAGGAAAGAGGCCAGACCCGCTGCCGACTCTGTGCAGCCCCCTCATGCCTGGCACACCTGGCCAAGGCCCACACCTACCTGCCCTGGGATTCCCTAGGGACACCCTCCTCTCCCACCTCACAGGTGACTAGACCAGAACAGGAAAAGGCAGACACAGAGGGCTCTGAAATCGGCCAAAGGTGGTGTCCACACGTTCATTCTAGAAGTTTTTGTTGAGCTCTCCTGTGTCCTCCTTGAGCCCCCATGTGCCCTGGGGGCAGTGCAGAGCCCCCGTGTGCCCTGGGGGGCAGTGCTGAGCCCCCGTGTGCCCTGGGGGGCAGTGCTGAGCCCCCGTGTGCCCTGGGGGCAGTGCAGAGCCCCCGTGTGCCCTGGGGGGCAGTGCTGAGCCCCCGTGTGCCCTGGGGGGCAGTGCTGAGCCCCGGTGTGCCCTGGGGGGCAGTGCTGAGCCCCAGTGTGACGTGGGCGGGCAGTGCTGAGCCCCAGTATGACCTGGGCTGCAGTGCTAAGCAGGAGGAAGATCCATGAGCACTCACGGACCAGCACCTGTGATGGCAAGTGGCTCAGGTGACTAAGGGTTTGTGGGGGAGCAGCAGCGGCAGCATGAAGACGGACAGCCCAGGTAAGACGGGTCCTCCAGGTGGCACTGGCAGGGCAGCAGCCGTCGGTCACCTGGGAGTTGTTCCAGGTGCACACTCTGAGGCCCAGCCCAGACCTGCTAAGGCAGAGACTCTGGGGGGCCAGCACCCTCCAGGTGGCCCTAAAGACCACTCAGGTAGAGGACAAGATGCCAGCGACGGGGGAGGGCAGGTGGGACGTCGGCCCCAGAGAAAGTGCTCAGAGACCCCAACACCAAAAGAAGTGTGTGGGGTGGGCACCTAGAGTAGGTGCACGGCAAAGCCCCCAGGGGCCCCACAGTGGGAGGAGCGTCCCTGGGGTGAGAGATCTAGATTGTTCCCTGCTCCTGGGGCATCGGCTTAAGGTGACCTACTCAGTGGGGTCAGCTGGATCATGGCCCCAAAGACGTCCACGTCCTAGTTTCTGGGGTCTGTGACGATGTCACCTTACACAGCAGAGAGGCTCGGCAGGTGTGGCTAGGGGAAGGATCTCCACCTGGGGAGAGGGTCCCAGATTATCTCGATGGCCCCCACGTCATCACAAAGGTCCCTACAGAGGGAGCAGGAGGTCCAGAGTCAGAGAGAAGTGAGGTGACCAGCAGGGTCAGTCACAGGAGGTGTCACGCTGCTGGCTATGAAGAAGGAAGGGGCCCTGGCCCAGCGGTGCAGGCAGCCTCTGGAAACAGGATGAGACTCGGACACAGGTTCTCCCCTGGAGCCTCCGGAAGAAACCAGGCCTCCAGCACCTCCGTCACAGCTGTGACCAGGGCCAGCCCTCGGGCCCCAGAACCGTCAGAGAATCCACCTGCATTGTTTAAAGCCCCAGTAAATGTGACCGTCTGTCACAGCAGCCATGGGACATGAAGACAGCAGGCCTGCTGAAGGATGCAGAGCACCGGGTGTGGTGTGGCTCCCACCTGCCCATTCCCAACGCATCTACAGTGACCAGTGCTGGCCCCGCCTGGCTACCCACCCCCGCTCCTGCAGATGCACCCCAAGGGCTCCACTTCCCAAGGCCAACACAGCCAAGCCAGCCGTCAGCAAGTGCGGAGTTCATGACTGACGTCACCGCCGCCATCCAGCTGCATGGAGGCCCTTTTCCTCCAGAGCCCCACTCCACGCCAGGCCCTCCTGAATCCATGCCTTGAATGACTCTACTGGAGTGTGTCAGTCATCCAGTGCTGCTGTAACAGAAATACCACAAGTAGACGGCTTTAACAGACAGCAGTTTATTCTCTCACAGTCTAGGAGGCTAGAAGTCCGAATTCAGGGCATCAGCTCCAGGGGAAGGCTCTCTCTCTCTCTGTCGGCTCTGGGGGAAAGTCCTTGTCATCAATCTTCCCCTGGTCTAGGAGCTTCTCAGCACAGGAACCCCAGGTCCAAAGGGTGCGCTATATTCCTGGCTCTACTTTCTTGGTGGCATGAGGTCCCCCTGTCTCTCTGCTCTCTTATCTTTTTTATATCTCAAGAGATCGGCTTAAAACGCAACCTAATCTTGTAGATTGAGTCCTGCCTCATTAACATCAGAGAGACAGATTTACAACACATAGGAAAATCACATCAGATGGCAAAATGGTGGACAATCACACAATACTGGGAATCACGGCCTAGCCAAGTCGACACAAGGGACACAATTCAATCCATGCCACCATGGTCGTTGGGCCCCCACCTCTGGCATGGAGAGCCCAGCAGTGATGCAGACCACTGCCCCCCTGAGGAAGAGATGGACCCCCAAGGAGCTGTGCTCCCCACACTGTCCTGGGGGCCACAGGCAGGGCTGGCCTTGACTCCAGAGAAAAGCCAGCAGGATCCCCAGGTAAAGGCGGGTACGTGGCCGACAAGGAACAGAGGAGTGGCTGCAGTGTTACAGGTTCCCCATCCCCATGAGACACGGTGCTTCTGCTGCCCACAGAAAGCATGGCTCCTTCTCGGGACTCTGTCACCCCAGAGACACGGGTGGGCCCCCAGAGACTCCCCATCTGCCCCAGGATCGATGTGGGGGGCATTTTGCATCCTCCCGGTATTGGGGTGGGCTGCAGTGAGGTTTGCAGGCTCCCTGGCTACAGATGAAAACTTCAGGTGGGAGCTTGTCCCCCAAACCCCTACAAGGGGGGCTGGGTGCCTGCCCTCTGCTGAGGACACCGCTGCCACTGTGCAGACTGGAGACATCCACTCCACGGGGACCAAGGGCAGGGTGTGCGCAAGTGTGTGTGCGTGTGTGTGTGTGTGTGTGTGTGTGTGTGTGTGCATGCCCGTGTGTTGAGTGTGTGGTGTGTCTGGTGTACCTATGTGTATGTTGTGTGTGTGCTGTGTTCTTTGTGTGCATGTGTGACTATTGTGTTGTATGTACATGCGTGTGCATTGTGGTGTGTCAATATCTGTGCATTGTGGTGTGTGTTGTACGTGATGTATGCACGTGTGTGCACATTTTGGTGAGTGTGTGCACTGCGATGTGTGGTGTGTGTGCATTCTGATGTGTGTGCACTGCGCTGTGTGATGCATGTGTGTGCGTGTGTGTGCATTTTGGGGCGTGTGTGCATTACTGTGCGTTGTGGGAATGCGTGTGTGCACTGTGATGTGTGGTGTGTGTAATGCATGTGAGCACTGTGATATGTGGTGTGTGTAATGTGTGTGCACACTATGCTGTGTGGTGTGTGTAATGCGTGTGCCCAGTACTGTGTGGTGTGTGTGCACATTTTGGTGCATGTGTGCCCTGTGCTGTGTGCTGTGTGTGTGCATTTTGGTGTGTGTGTCCACTGGGCTGTGGGGCATGTGTGCACATTTAGGTGTGTGTGTGCACTATGCTGCTTGCTGTGTGTGTGCATTTTGGTGCGTGTGTGCTCTGTGCTGTGTTGTGTGGTGTGTGTGTGCTCTGTGTTGTGCGGTATGTGTGTGCATTTTGGTGCGTGTGCTCTGTGCTGTGCTGTGTGTGTGCGCATTTTGGTGTGTGTGTGCATTGTGCTGTTTGGTGTGTGTGTGCATTTTGGTGCGTGTGTGCTCTGTGCTGTGCGGTGTGTGCATTTCAGTGTGTGTGCACTGTGTGTGTGGTGTGTGTGCAATGCGCTGTGTGGGGTGTGTGTGTATTTTGGTGCGTGTGTGCTCTGTGCTGTGTGGTGTGATGTCCTCTCTGGCAGCACTGCCAGCGGCCATCATTTTTACCTGTCACCGCGTAGGCAGTTCCTACCTCTCCCTCCTGCGCCTGCTGGCGGAATCCCTGAATCTGACTCCCCACCCGGCCCTCGGCCCTCGTTCTCTCTCTGCCCCAGACGCCCTGGCCTATAGCTCCTGTGACTGCCCCTGGTCAGCCCCGGCTGGTCCTCAGGGTGCCCGCAGTGCATCCCTGGACCCAGCAGCCAGCCCCAGGGTCCCCGCCTCACCGAGACCCGCCCCTGTCCCTGCCCCTGTGGGCCACGCCTTACAGAGCGGGACCTGAAAAGCCAGGAGTGTGGCCCGGAGCTCTTGTGCACAGGCCCTCCCTGTAGCAGGCCCGCAGAGGCTGCCGGACAGAGGAGCGGCTGATGCTGTGTAAAGGACGCTCTGTGGCTCAGGCTGGCTCAGCCCACGAGGAGCAGACGGCACTGGGAATCACCCCTCAGCTCAGCCCAGGGCCCAAACAGAGCCAGCCCTGCAGTCCTCACCCACGGGGGCTGGAGGGGCTGGGCTGGACCCCCGTTTCAGAGAAAGCCCCCAGGGGAGCCCTGAGCAGGAGGGAGACCCCTCGGGGGCCAAGGCGAGAGTCCCTGCAGCTGCCCCTGCGGACAGGAGAGACCGCCCCCAGTGCAGAGCATATCCCACTCACAGACACGGACTTGCTCAGGGCAAGTGTGTACACGCAGATGCCTTACCCTACACGCTTCCCAAGGTGGCTCGCAGGGCCAGGGCCTTGGCATGAGAATCAGTAACGTGCTTTTGGGGGGCTCTGCAGACTGGGGGATGCAGGAAAGCCAGGCACCAGGGCCAAGCTTCTCTGATGGAAGGTGGCAGGTCCTCCCGCGCAGGACACACCTCTGCTTCCAACCTCTATCCCAGGTAGCACATACTGTGGGGGGCATCCCTGGGTGGCCCAAATGGTTAAGCACATAGCTGGTAACTGATAGGTTGGAAGTTCCAGTCTACCTAGAGGAGCCTCAGAAGAAAGGCCTGGCAATCTACTTCTGCAAATCAACCCTATGGAGCACGGTTCTGCTCTGACACGCAGGGTTGACTAGATGGCAAGGGACGGGTTGATTCACAACAGTCCATGTGGCATTGCAGTGACGGGACATCCAGCATTGGTTCCAGGACGAATTCAACTCTGTCATCTGGCCATGCCCTTCACCGTGGCCCAGGACATGCTGGGCTGATGCAGTACTTCCCTTTAGCAGGTGACAGGGAGCTGAGGCTGCACCCTGGGCTTCCTCTCCACTCAGAACCCACACGGCAAGTTCAAGCAGTAGCCATGCACACTGCTGAAATCACTTAGCTCCACACCCAGCATCCAGTGACCGCAAAGATAAACGCCCACACTCGGCCCTCAGACCCGGCCAGGCTGCGAGCTGGGAAGAGGAGAGCGGCTCAGCAGATGGGGCAGGGCACACAGAGACGTCCCTGAGAGAAGCTGCACAGTCAGCTGAAATGAGATGGGCAGACAAGAAGAGAGAATCGGTGCCCTGTGTTCTCTCTCCATTCGGCACTCACCTTCTGACTCCCACCAAAGGCACGCTGGCCAGCCATGGAGCAGGCGGCCGCAGGGCAGGCCAGGTAAAGCGGAAGTGCGGTTCAGGCACCATGCCTGGGCACCCGATGGGGTAGCTTCACAGGCCAGTGAGGCCACCATGCCCCTCTGCCGGGAGGACCCTGGCCACCCCCAGCCCAGCTTTGCTTTCTGCCTCTGCCAGCCAGTTTTTCAGCTGCTGGGGGCAAGCTCCCTTGGTAGTAAGGGCTGCGGTGCAAACAGTTAAAGTGCTAACTGAAAGGCTGGAGTTTCCAGTCCACCCAGAGGTGCCAAAAAAGAAAGACCTAGAAATCTACTTCCAAAAAATCAGCCACAGAAGACCCTACGGAGCTCGCTCTACTCGGATGCACGTAGGGTTGCCATGAATGGAAGTCGACTCAACAGCAACGGGCTTACAAAGGCCTGGCTCCATACAAGAATGGAGGGTGGCAGGATGTACCTCGCTCCTGGGGCTCCTTGGTGCCCCCCCTCGTCCCAGGCCTGCAGCGCTTGCTCAGAGCTGGGCAAGGGGGCAGTGAACAAAGTCACACCTGCTGGTCTGGAACCAGAGGGCCACAGCGTGTGGGAAAGCCACGGCCTTGGGTGGAGGCCGAGCCAGTGGCCTGGAGTAGCCGTGGGGTTTCCTGAAGCAAGGCACGCGTTTGGGCGGTCCAGACAAGGTCACTCAACATGGCGTCACCCAATGTGGCATTACAGTGTTGTTAGGTGTCATCCAGTTGGTTGTGACTCACAGAGACGCTATGCACAAAAGAAGTAAACACCGCCCGGTCCTGCGCCATCCTCACAATCACTGCTCTGTTTAAGCCCATTGTTGCAGCCACCGTCAAGCCATCTCACTTACGGTCTTCCTCTTTTTTGCTGATCCTCTACTGTACCAAGCATGATGTCCTTCTCCAGGGACTGGTTCTTCCTGATAACATGTCCAAAGTACATGAGATGAAGTCTCACCATCCTCTCTTCTAAGGGGCGTTCTGGTTGTACTTCTTCTAAAGACAGACCTGTTCGTTCTTCTGGCAGTGGATGTCATATTCAATATTCTTCTCCAACACCATAATTCAAAGGCATCAGTTCTTCTTCTGTCTTCCTTACTCATTGTCCAGCTTTCGCATGCATATGAAGCAACTGAAAAAACCATGGCGTGGGTCAGGCGCACCTTAGTCCTCAAAGTACATCTTTGCTTTTTAACTCTTTGAAGAGGTCTTTTGCAACAAATTTGCCCAATGCAATACATCATTTGATTTCTTGGGTGCTGCTTCCATGGCACTGATTGTGGATCCAAGTAAAATGAAATTCTTGACAACTTTTATCTTTTCTCCATTTATCATAATGTTGCTTTATTGGTCTAGTTGTAAGGATTTTTGTTTTCTTTATATTGAGATGTAATCCATACTGAAGGCTATGGTTTTTGATCTACATCAGTAAGTGCTTCAAGTCCTCTTCACTTTCAGCAAGCCAGGTTGTGTCATCTGCATATCACAAATTGTTAATTAGCCTTCCTCCAATCCCGATGCTGTGTTCTTCTTCACAGAGTCCAGCTTCTTGGATTGTTTGCTCAGCATACAGATTGACTAAGTATGATCAAAGGATACAATCCTGATGCACAACCTTCCTGACTTTAAACCATGCAGTATCCCTTTTGTTCTGTTCAAACAACTGCCTCTTGATCTATATACAGGTTCCTCATGACCATAATTAAGTGTTCTGGAATTCCCATTCTTCACAATGTTAACCATGATTTGTTAAGATCCACACAGTCAAATGCCTCTGCATAATCAAGAAAACACAGGTAAACCTCTTTCTGGTATTCTCTACTTTCAGCCTTGATCCATCTGACATCAGCAATGATATCCCTCGTTCCACGTCCCCTTCTGAATCGGGCTTGAATTTCTGACAGTTCTCTATCAATATACTGCTGCAGCCATAACTTCAGCAAAATTTTACTTGTGTGTAAAATTAATGATATTGCTCTATAATTTCTGCATTATGTTGAATCACCTTTCTTTGGAATGGGTACATATATGGATCTCTTCCAGTCAGTTGGTCAGGGAGCTGTCTTCCAGATTTCTTGGCATAGACAAGTGAGCACTTCCAGCATCATCCAATGTGGAGTCAACCAACAAGGTATCATCCAACATGGCATCACACAGCGTGGCATCATCCAACGTGGTGTCACCCAATGTGGTGCCACCCAATGTAGCATCACACAATACGGTGTCATCCAACATGTCATCACACAACATGGCTTGATTCAACATTTGTTATTGTGTTGTTAGGTGCCATCAATTCAGTTCCAACTCTTAGTGACTCCATGTACAACAGAATGAACATCACTCAAATGGCATCCTTCAATGTGGCATCATCCAACATGGCATCAGGCAACATGGCATCACCCAACATGGCATCAGGCAACCTGGCATCATCCAATATGGTATCATCCAATGTAGCATCACTCAACATGGCATCATCCAACCTGGCATCATCCAACATGGTATCATCCAATGTAGCATTACTCAACATGGCATTACCCAACGTGGCATCATCCAAAATGGCATATTCCAATGCGGCATCATCCCAAGTAGCATCGTCTAACGCGTCATCAGCCGAGGTGGCATCACCCAGTGTAGTATCACTCAGTGTGTGTTACTCAACGTGGCATCCCTCAGCAAAGTGTCCTCCAACGTGGCATCATCCAACGTCATGTCACACAATGTATATCAATCAATGTGGCATCACCCAACATGGCATCACCCAACCTAGAGTCCCAGTAGTGCCATGCCCATGGCACTCCGGGCAGAGAGGGAGTTCCCTGCAGGTCTGCCTTGTGGGGTCATGGTGCCAATGGGCTCCTGCAGTCTCCTCCTGACCGTGAGGATAACTCCTAGCACCCACCTTCTGGCACGTGGGAGAGCCAGAGGGAACAGGAACAGATGGCCTCAGGAACCTGGAGATGAGAGGCCATGCCTGCCTGCTGAGCTGAACTCTGCCCTCCCCTGGGACGGGTCACAGCTGCTGGGAGAAGAATGGTGCAGTGGGGCAGCCCATCCCAGGGAGACCTGGCCAAGAAAGAGAGACAGACATCTGTTGGGGATTCTGGAAGCTCCCGCCTTCCTCAGAAGTGACAGAAGTAGCTGACATGGTCCTCCCCACCTTCTTCCCGTCCTGACAGAGCCCAGAGTCATGTCAAGCTCCCTGTGGCCTGGAGACAACATGCCCGACACTAAGAGGGGCAGATGGAAGGACGGAAGCGTTCACGTCTTGGATAACCGCAATCAGCCCTGCATCCAATGTGGGCGTCCCACCCACTGCTGGGCTTCATCATCAGGACAAAAAGTAAACAAACTCCTCATTGCCTGAGTCCATGCATGGGGTGGGGGAGGCTCTGCTACTTGCAGACAAAGGCATTCCCAAAGAATTAGGAGGTAATGAAAGCAAAGGTGAAAGAAGAGCCAGGCTTCTTCAGTTCCACCCTCTCCACTCCGAAATCTCTGGTGCCGCTGGGAGCTCGGACTGCGTGTCTGACAGAAAGTTCCAGAAATACATCTATGTCAGCATTCACTGCCATGGCTCCAGCCATGCCCGCAGGGCCAGTTTGCTCTTTGAAGTCCCCAAGGAGAGTAAGCTGAGCAGACCCACCTCTGCCCACTCAGTTCCTGGCCACTCCACGGCACCGAGCTTCTGCAGCCACTCCAAGTTTGCAGACACAGATGGAGGATGGATAACCGTGCTGACAGAGCCAACAAGACCCAGAAATGAATATGACACTTTAATGACAAATTCAATAAAGACCAGGGTAATTCCATGCAGCAATTTAACCTTCTCCCGTATTTACCTTTTCCGCTTAATGGATCGGATGCCGTTCCCAGCCTCTCTCCCTCCCCGCCCAGCTGTGATGGATCTCTGAAACCCCACATTTGTAATAAACACCATCCATCGCAGACACAACGCCCATCCTGCAAACAGCGCGTGAGGATTTTTTTTGTTTTTATCACCAGCTTAATGATGACTAATGCCTGGGTGATTATCTTGTGCTTTTTCTGTGTGGCACTGGGAACAAACAATATCATTAGCATTGCAGAAAGGGAGAGGAAGCGGGAGAGAGAGGTAGACTAGGTGAAAAGCTGGAAGACAGAGCAGAAGCCAGCTCTGCACCAGGGGAGCGAGAAAGTGCCTGCAAGCTTCACCCGAGTGGCTCTGGGCCGGGATCTGGAACCTCCGCGTTCTTCACTGTTAAGAGGTTGCAAAATAAAACAAACCCCAATTGGGCAGAGCGCTCCCCGAGTGCGCAGATGTTAGTTTTTAAAAGCGCCCAGATGTGCACTTCTGAGCAGCATCCCACTGGGTGACTAAGGCCAGAGGAAGGATGGTTATGGGTGAAACGGCCGGAGGAAACCTGTTTACAGCTCTCCTCACGCGCCGTGGATCCCGCTGTGTTATGGCCGTGGTGGGAAGAATTCACCAGGCAATTAATTTCCAAAGACAGTTCCATCCAGGCACGTGTAACTCCTACAAACAGGCACCCAAACTCACCTACGGGAGCGCCTCCTCCTGCAGGGAGCCATGGAGGAGGCTGTGGGCGGCGTGCATGGATCCTGACCTGCGGGACTGGGCCACCCACTCTCCTTGGCACCCGCTGAGGCCTCTGGTCCCTCAGGGCCAGGCTGGCCCAGGCTGCAGGATTCACTGGAGCCCCGTGTCTACAGTCAGCTAAGACCTGTTCTTTCTTTCTTCCTCTCTTTTTTACAACCTATGTTTCGTTTTTCGTACTGTAAAAATATATGTAACACATCTGCCAATCCAACCATTTTCACGTGTACGATGTAGTGATATCGATTACATTAACCGTGTTGTGTAACCGTCACCCACATTCGTTGCCAAATCTCCCATCGCCCCTCCCCTCCCTCCCTGGCAACCACCGATAACCCTAGGTCTCCAGGCCCCGGCCTGTTCCTGGGGTTTCGTGTGAGACTGCACAGTGCTTGTTCTGTCACTGATGTTTTTCACTCAGCGTAAGGGGCCCAAGGTTTGCCCATGTCCCAGCCCGTATCAGAGCTGTCATTTCGCCCTCTGGCTGAGTAGTATTCCACTGTATGCTTATTCCACATTTTGTTCATCCATTCATCTGTTGATGGGCATTTAGGCTGCTTCCACCTTTGGGCAACTGTGAGCAGTGCTGCCGTGAACACTGGTGTACAAGTACTGTTAACACTGGCTTGTCCTGATGGAACCTTCCAGAACCCATCCCACCCCCTCCTTCCAGCTGCATCCTGTCCGGCTCCGCCCGGTCCTGCAGAACACCTTCCTCTCCCATGGCTGGACGTCACTCAACAACTCCAGGTAAAGAGCACGAGATCATCGGAAGGGACCGCTTTCCTAATCTCTTTCTCCAAAGGATGGCCTGGGTGAGGTCCTCCTGGAGCAGCCCGCTGAGAAGAGGAACAGATGGAATCGGCAAAGGAGCCAGGCTTCTCCACAAGCCCAGGCCGAGAGGCCCCTGGACATGAGGATGTGCTGGCGCCTCTCAGGTACCACCAGGCATATCCATCCATCCCTGGAGCCCCCCACGCTCCCCCTGCCCTCTGGCTCTGACCGGGGGAGTCCTCCAGCCAGTCCACTCACCACATCCTGCCTATTATTCCACAGCCAAGTCCACCCAATCCCCCACCTGCCCCTCAGCCTCTCCCTCTGCCCCCACACCAACACCTCCAAAATCCCCTCAGCAGGTTTCAGGACCACCCACTGAGCGTCCTCAAATCCTACTTCTGTCTCCAGGGCACGGCTTGCCCACCTGGGGAGGGTGCTCTGGATTCTGCTCTGTCCCCACAGGATGCTGGGTGTGCAGAAGCCACGTGGTAAACTTCTCGGAGGCACTGGGATGTATAAGCAGATCTCGCTGACAGACGGTCCCTTCACAGAGCAGAACAGCAAGCTGTCCCCCTCCCCAGCCCCAGGGAGTTCAGACTGGGGCTGACCAGAGGTGCTCCGAGCAGAGCTAGGACCAGCGTGGACATCAGGGGGCAGAGGCAGCATGTCCAGGCAAAGACGTCCGTCCTGCCTCCTCTGGTCGGGTGTGACCCGAGGGCTGCACCAGTGTCCACTCACGTGATTCCACCTCTCTGCCGTGGGGGGATTATCAGTGTCCCTGCTTCCCAGGGCACAGAGAGGTCAGGCCACGGGTCCAAGTTTGCACAGCAGGGAAGCCTGACAGGCCGTTTCTGAAGCCCAGCCCGCACATTTTGCTCCTGTGAAGGGTTTGCTCAGGCCGTCCGTACTGCAGACTGAGGCTCTGAGGAGTGTGACTCACCCGCTGTCACACTGGTTTAGGGCCAAGCTGCCCATGGGAATAGGTCTCAGGCCACACTGCCCGTACCTGGTGAGGGCCACCGGATGCTCGCCCCCGAGACTGTTCTCTCAAAGGGCGTCCCTGAAAACGGAGTTTGCACCTCCTGGTACGCCGGGCCATGCCGGGCCGAGGAGATCAGGCTGCGAGCAGACTTCCCCTGCACGGTGGCCCCCGAGACTCGGGCCTGATCACAGTCCCTCTGAGTCTGTCCTGGAGAACACAAGAAGCATCAGCCAGGACTGCATAATAAACAGATTCGGGCATCCAGCACCAGAATGATCAGAAGTGAAAGATCCTCAAAGAGAAAGCGAGGGGCTCTTGGAGCTGCTAGCTCCTACAAATATGTAATGAAATTTAAATTGAATCTGGTTTAAAATCATTTTCCTTTTGACATCATGTATCAGTATACTAAGCATCGCTTGAGAAAGCAAATAACCTTTTAAGCAGAATGAAAAATTACTCTGTCTCTTTTGATTTAATGTTAATTTTCAAATTTAAACTACCCCATAGCTGTCTGTCTGGGGTCAGCCACTAAGAGGCTGTTGATTTCCCAGCGATCCGAGCAAAGTGCAGAGGCCCGCCGTCCCCAGGCGTCCTGGCCTGCACCTAGGTCCTCCCTCCTCGGGAGTCCTTGGATAGCTAGGGACGGAGAGCGTGAGCGGGCTGGAAATGCCCTAACTGCATCAGGCTGGGCAAAGGGGGACAATCCCTGGGGGAAACTGCGGCTGCTGCTGCCGTCCAGTGGGCTCCAACTCACGCGACCCACGCAACAGGTTGCCCAGTGCTGAGCCATCTTCATGATCGTTGGTATGCTCAAGTCCGTTGCTGTGGCCACTGTGGGTTCTGAGTGTCCTCCAATCTGGGGCTCATCTTCCAACACCCTATTGCTGTGAGCTTCCATCAAGTCGGCTCCAGCTCCTGGACAGCCTTGCGTACAATGTAACGGAACACTGCGCAGTTTTGCGTCGTCCCCATGATAGCCAGCATGCTGGGGTCCATCCTGGCGTCTGTAGCGCCAACCCATCTGAGAGTCTCCCTCGCCCTCCCTGGCCCTCTACTTCACCAAACATGATGGACTTTTCAGCATTTGATTCCTCCTGATGATGTGTCCAAAGCAAGTGAGTCAGACAATGTTCTGTTGTGGTCCATGAAGTTTTCATTGGCTAATTTTCAGAAGTAGATCACCAGGCCTTTCTTCCTAGTCTGTCTGAGTCTGGAAGCTCTGCTGAAACCTGTCTGCCATGGATGACCATACTGGGATTTGAAGTACTGGTGGCATAGCCTCCAGCATCACAGCAACATGCAAGCCACCACAGTAGGACAAGATGACAGATAGGAGGTGGAAGGAGGTGCCAGTATCCCCAT
Organism: Trichechus manatus latirostris; assembly: GCF_000243295.1. Lineage (NCBI taxonomy): Eukaryota > Metazoa > Chordata > Mammalia > Sirenia > Trichechidae > Trichechus > Trichechus manatus. Next base: position 11,152,071 of record NW_004444005.1, on the reverse strand, counting down.
TTCACAGACAAGAGAACTGAGTTTCACAGAAGCTGACGGAGCCCTGCCAGTGCCTCACTGCGCAGAAGCCAGACTGGACCTCCTGTCTGGGTCTCCCATGCCCACATCCTCACTGTCCCCCAGAATCCTCTCACCTCTCAGACCTGAAGGAGGAGCCCAGGGAAGGGCGGGAGGGTGCGAGGGCCACGGGGAACCCTGACTCCCACCCCGCTGGACTGCTGTCCATGCCTGTCCGGCCCCCAGGGCCATGGCCATCGTCAGAGGGGCTGTGGGCCTGGCCCAGTCTGAAGCTCTGCTATTTCTTAATTAGCCAGAAGGAACAAAGGGGCTTTTCACGAGGACTGTCCCCTGCACTGTCACATGTGAGCATCACTGGGCTGGAAAACAGAGTGGGCTTTGCCAGGGATTCCATTACCTCGGAGGCTGTCCAGGGAGGATGGGGAGTGGGGGAGGGGAGGAGGCTGGCCAGAGCTGGGCGGCATAGGGACCCCGCAGGGGGATGGAGTGGGTGTGGGGCTTGGGGGTCCGGGTGCAGGACCTGCAGGCCGCCCCATGCCCGACCCAGGGTCTGCTGCTTCCAAGGGGCCAGTGGAGCCTGGGAGTGGCCCCAGCCAAGGCTGCCAGCCAGAGCCCCAGAGGTCCAGTGCTGGGCCAGCCCCAGGCCGGGGCTCTGGGCCGAGCCACAGTGTGGCTCCAGGGCCCAGGGCGCATTGCGTTTCACTGCTTTGAAGTCCCCCAGTCAGGGCCCAGCCCAGCACACAGTAGGTGCTCAGACACTGCACGAAGAAATGCAGGTAGCACAGACACAGGCAGTGTGCATTCAAGACGCAGGTGGGTTCAGGCCTCAGCGGGTAGGGCCTGCACCTAGCCCACCACCCTGTGAGGCCGCCCTGGAGGGGGCAACTTTAGGACGGGGAGGGGTGTGCCCCTGCCGAGCCCCTGCTGGCACCAGTGTGACCAGGGAATGCCCGCGGGACTGCCAGCCACTCCCAGGCCCACGTCTGATGAAGAACTGGAGGCCCTGGGAGGTCGAGTCCAATGTCACACACATCGGGGAGCGAGGAGCGGGACTGGAACCAAGTGCCCCAGCAAAGGTGTGTGCTCTCTCCCCAGAGGCAGCGGAGGGCAGGGGGAACACTACTTCTTCTAACGCACTTGGTGCATGCTGTATGGACACCCACCTCCCTGTCTAGACTGGCCTCTGGGCCTTTGCTTCAAAAACACTGTGAGACCTTGCTCCTGAGGTTTGTGGGGAGGAGGGGGTGACAGTTAATGGATTCGAGGTCTCCTTCTAGGGGAGTGAAAATGTTCTGGAACCAGACAAATGTGGTGGCTGGGCAATGCTAAGAATGCACTACAGGAGGCAGGGCCAAGATGGCGGAGTAGTCAGATGCTTCCAGTGGACCCTCTGACCACAAAGACCCAAAAAAACAAGTGATTCGATTATATATGGCAATCTGGGAGCCCTGAACACCAAAGGCAGAGTTGAGGAACTTGACTGAGTGGCAGGGGGAGGCAGAGATGGTTCGGAAGCAGCAAGGAGTTTCCAGACCTGACCCGGTGAGAGCCTGAGCCCTTCAGGCCTGATCAGCTCAGGGGTGAGTGGTGAGGCAGGCAAGCCGCGGTGCTCAGGAGGAGCGTTTTCCGCACAGGGAGAGACCCAGCACCAGAGTCTATACGGCCACCCAGAACCAATGAAAAACAGCCTTCATCAGCAAACGATAAGTACTTGCGTATGGCTTACTGCGTGGACCAAAAATACTCCCCTTAGGGAAAAACCTCTCTCCCATTTACCTCCCCGCTCCCTGCTCTGCACTGGGTCCTGGATGGGCTTCAGCAATTGCCAACTCCCCTGGGCCAGAAGGAGGATCTGTCACAAGCCTGGAGCCATTCTCTCTGTCTTGGAGAGTGAACAAATTAACAAACAGGAAAAAATAAACTGCTGGCTCCCCTAAGCCAGGAACCCAGAGTAGGAACAGCTCCTTTGCCTAGGCACAGGCATAAGGAATCCACGGACTTTGAGTGCCTTTCTCCCTGCATAGACTTGTGTGGGCCCATCTCAGCTGCCTAGGACCTCATTACCCAGTACAACAGGGTATATACTGGAAGTCTAACTTCAACTGTTTCAATTGTGAAGTGGCAGGTTCTTGACATTTGACACTGCTCTGCCCATTAAGCAGGATCTTCACCTACCCACATCCCACATCAGGGGCCTGAGTACTGGTGGCTCCACCCACGTCACCTAGCCAACTGTGATAGGGGCCCATGAATAAGAGATGTCCCTCAGTCCTTACAGCCAACAGCGTTAGGTGCTCATAGTCCGGCTGCAAAACCCACCCACCTACATGCTCTAGGGAACTGGGACATACCTTCCTCCTGGACACTCAGGGGCAGCCATCAGCCCCCTGCCTTGCTCAGAGTGTGTACCCCTGTTGCAGCCAGATGCCTGTGCCTACACCAATCACACATGCCTGTCTAAGACTGTAAGTGACAGCATACACCACACACTTGGTGGTCATCTACCTGGGCACCAGAGCCCAATCCATACAGGAGGAGTGGGCAGACTCCTGAGCTCACATACCTAGTAACAGATCTAACCACCTGGTAACAGGACATTAGAGTTTCAAAGCTGCCAATAATCAAACTAGCTCATACGAACAGCCTATTTGGGTATATCAAAACAAAATAAGAGGTTAGAACACAGTAAGCGAACATTAAATAAATAAATATAATAACTTATTGATAGCTCGGAGACAACAGACAGTATAAAATCACATAAAGAGGCAATCCATGATGGATTCAGCAAGCTCCCAAAATAAAGAATCTAGAAATTTTCCAGAGGAGGAAACTTTTTTGGAATTACCAGAAACAGAATTCAAAAGATTAATATACAGAACTCTTCAGGAAATTAAGCAAAATGCAGAACAAGCAATAGAGGAAATCAAAAAGATTAGAGAAGAGCATAATGACAAATTTAACAGGCTGCAAGAATCCATAGAGAGACAGCAATCAGAAATCTAGAATATTAACAATAAAATTTCAGAATTAGACATCTCAACAGAAAGTCACAGGACCAGAACTGCAAAAATGGAAACCAGAATTAGTGAGATTGAAGATAAATCACTTGACACCAACTTATTTGAGGGAAAATCAGGTAAAAGGATTAAAAATAATCAAGAAACCCTAAGAATTATGTGGGATTCTATCAAGAGGAATAACCTATGAGTGACTGGAGTACCAAAAAATGGGGGGGGGGGCAGGTAACGGAAAATACAGAGAGAATTGTTGAAGATTTGTTGACAGAAAACTTCCCTGATATCGGGACAAGCTATCTCTCCAAGATGCTCATCGAACCCCACAGAAGGTAGATCCCAAAAGAAACTCACCAAGACATATTATAATCAAACTTGCCAAAATCAAAGATAAAGAGAGAATTTTAAGAGCAGCTAGGGTTAAAAAAAAAAAAAGTCATCTACAAAGGAAAGTCAATAAGAGTAAGCTCGGACTACTCAGCAGAAACGATGCAGGCAAGAAGGTAATGGGATGACATATATAAAGCCTTGAAGGAAAAAAAAACGCCAGCCAAGAATTATATATCAAGCCAAACTGTCTCTCAAATATGATGGCGAAATTAGAGCATTCCCAGATAAACAGAACATTAGGGAATCTGCAAAAACCAAACCAAAATTACAAGAAATACTAAAGGGACTCCTCCAGTTAGAATATCAGATAACAAGCCAAGACTAGAACACAGGACAGAGCAACCAGATATCAAACAGATAGGGAAGTCACAAAAGTAAATCAAAGTTAAAACACTGAAAATAGGGAAACAGAGGTCAATATGTAAAAGACGAGAACATTAAAATAAAAAAAAAAAGAGACTTAAACAATGTAGACATAGATTTTTCATACGGAAAGGAAATCAAGGCGATATAAAGAAATAAAAGACAGGTATAAACTTAGAAAAATAGTGGTAATATTAAGGTAACCACAAAGGAAACTAAAAATCCTACAAGTCAAAATAAAAAGTACAAAAATATAAAGACAGCAAACACCAAATCAACAACAATGAAAAAGTTGAAGAGAAAATACATAAAGAAAAATGACTCAGCACAGAAAATTAAGTGGAACAAAGAAACTAAATGACACACAAAAAGACATCAAAATGACAGCACTAAACTCATACCTATCAATAATTACATGGTGTAAATGGACTAAATGCACCAGTAAAGAGACAGAGAGTGGCAGATTGGATAAAAAAACACGATCCATCTATGCTGCCTGCAAGAGACACACCTTAGACTCAAAGACACAAACTAAAACTCAAAGGATGGAAAAAATATACCAAGCAAACAACACTCAAAAAAGAGCAGGAGTG
>NW_004444005.1:11126020-11146515 GCF_000243295.1 Trichechus manatus latirostris | reverse complement strand
ATTCTAGCCAATAGAATCCAGCAACATATCAAAAAAATAATTCACCATGATCAAGTGGGATTTATACCAGGTATGCAGGGATGGTTCAACATGAGAAAAACAATTTAATCCATCACATAAATAAAACAAAGGACAAGAACCGCATGATCTTATCAATCGATGCAGAAAAGGCATTTGACAAAGTCCAATACCCATTTACGATAAAAAACTCTCAACAAAATAGGAATAGAAGGGAAATTCCTCAGTATAATTAAGGGGTTTTATGCAAAGCCAACAGCCAACATCATCCTAAATGGAGAGACTTTGAAAGCATTCCCCTTGAGAACGGGAACCAGACAAGGATGCCCTTTATCACCACTCTTACTCAACATTGTGCTGGAGGTCCTAGCCAAAGCAATTAGGCTAGAAAAAGAAATAAAGGGCATTCAAATTGGTAGAGAAGTCAAAGTATCTCTGTTTGCAGATGATATGATCTTATATACAGAAAACCCCAAAGAATCCACAAGAAAACTACTGGAACTAATAGAAGGTTTCAGCAAAGTTTCAGAATACAAGATAAACATATAAAAATCAGTTGGATTCCTTTACACCAACAAAGAGAACCTCAAAGAGGAAATCACCAAATCAATACTATTTACAATAGCCCCCAAGAAGATCAAATACTTAGGAATAAATCTAACCAGAGACGTAAAAGACCAATACAATGAAAACTACAAGACACTACTGCAAGAAACTGAGAGAGACCAACATAAGTGGAAAAAGATACCTTGCTCATGGATAGGTAGAGTCAACATTGTGAAAATGTCAATTCTACCCAAAGCAATCTACAGATACAACACAATCCCGATACAAATTCCTCCGGCATTTTTTAATAAGATGGAGAAACAAATCACCAACTTCATATGGAAAGGGAAGAGGTCCCAAATAAGTAAAGCATTACTCAAGAATAAGAACCAAGTGAGAGGTCTCACACTACCTGATTTTAGAACCTATTATACCGCCACGGTAGCCTAAACAGCCTGGTACTGGTACAACAACAGATACATAGACCAATGGAACAGAATTGAGAATCCAGACATACATTCATCCACTGGTGAGCAGCTGATATTTGACAAAGGCCCAAAGTCCGTTAACTGAGGAAAAGACACTCTCTTTAACAAATGGTGCTGGCATAACTGGATATCCATCTGCAAAAAAACTTAAACAAGACCCATACCTCACACCATGCACAAAAACTAACTCAAAATGCATCAAAGACTTAAATATAAAATCTAAAATGATAAAGATCATGGAAGAAAAAATAGGGACAATGTTAGGAGCCCTAATACATGGCATAAACACAATACGAACCATAAGTAACAATACACAAGCACCAGAAGAGAGATTAGATAAATGGGAGTCCTAAACATCAAACACTTGCACTCATCAAAAGACTTCACCAAAAGAGTAAAAAGACAACCTACAGCTGGGAAAAAAAAATTTGGCTATGATAAATCCGATCAGAGTCTAGCCTCTAAAATCTACAAGATACTGCAAAACCTCAACAACAAAAAGACAAATAATCCAATTAAAAAATGGGCAAAGGATATGAACAGGCTCTTCACCAAAGAATATATTCAGGTGACTAATGGACACATGAAGAAATGCTCACGATCATTAGCCATTGGAGAAATGCACATCAAAACTACAATGAGATATTATCTTACCCCAACAAGGCTAGCACTAATCCAAAAAACACAAAACAATAAACGTTGGAAAGTTTGTGGAGAGACTGGAACACTTAAACACTGTTGGCAGGAATGTAAAATGGTACAACCACTTTGGAAATCAATTTGGCGCTTCTTTAAAAAGCTAGAAATAGAAGTACCATACAATCCAGGTATCCTGCTCCTTGGAATATATCCTAGAGAAATAACAGCCGTCACACGAATAGATATATGCACATCCATGTTCATTGCAGCACTGCTCACAATAGCAAAAAGACAGAAACAACCTAGGTGTCCATCAGCGGATGAATGGATGAACAAATTATGGTATATCCACACAATGGAATACTATACAATGATAAAGAACAACGATGAAGCCATGAAACATAACATGGAGGAAGCTGGAGGTCATTATGTTCAGTGAATTTAGTCAGTCACAGAAAGTCAAATATTGTATAAGACCACTATCATAAGAACTCAAGAAAAGGTTTAAACACAGAAGAAAACATTCTTTGATGGTTACAAGGGTGAGGAGGGAGGGTGAGGGTTATTTACTAACTATATAGCAGATAAGAATTATCTTAGGTGAAGGGAAGGACAGCACACACTATGGCAGAAGTCAGCACAACCAGACTAAACCAAAGCTAAGAAGTTTCCTGAATACAATCAAACACTTTGAGGGACAGAGTAGCAGGGGTAGGGGTCTGAGGACCATGCATTCAGGGGACATCTAGGTCTATTGGCATAACAAAGCTTATTAAGAAAATGTTCTGCATCCTACTTTGGTGAGTGGCGTGTGGCGTCTTAAAAGTTTGCAAGCAGCCATCTAAGATGCATCAATTGGTCCCAAACACTTGAAGTAAAGGCAAATGAAGAACACCAAAGACACAAGGAAAGTATTAGCCCAAGAGATGGAAAGGGCCACATAAATCAGAGACTTCATCAGCCTGAGACCAGAAGAACTAGATGGTGCCCGGCTACCACCAATGACCGCCCTGACAGGGAACACAACAGAGAGTCCCCGATAGAGCAGGAGAAACGTGGGGTGCAGAACTCAAATTCTAGTAAGAAGACCAGACTTAATGGTCTGACTGAGACTGGAGGCACCCCAGAAAGCATGGCCCCTGGATTCTCTGTCAGCCCAGAACTAAAACAATTTCTGAGGCCAACTCTTCAGACAGAGATTGGACTGGACTGTGGGACATAAAGTGATACTCGTGAGGAGTGTGCCTCTTAGCTCAAGTAGATACAAGAGACTAAATGGGCAGCTTCTGTCTAAAGGTGAGGTGGGAAGGCAGAGAGGGTCAGGAGCTGGTTGAATGGACATGGGGAATCGGGTGGAAAGGAGTGTGCTGCTGTCACAGTATGGGGAGAGCAATTAGAGTCACATAACAATGTATGTATAATTTTTGTATGAGAAAAAAATTAAAAAAAAAAACACTGAATTTCTGCTCACTCACTGAGAGAAGGCAGAGATGGAGTCTCCCTCTAGAGTCTGACTCTCTTTCAAAACTGAGACTCTGAACTCAGATTCTGTCTACCACAACAGACCTGAACCCTAGCTACGAGGGACCTCTGCCAAGTTCAAACCATGGTCAAGTCAAGGCTTCCTCCCAAGACCACTGTTAAAGGATCTCTTGGATATATATCTCTATTTGAAGACTTCCACCAAGAACGTTTCTCATTAGACCAAAACAACTGAGTGCGCATGGCACACTGAAGACAAGACCCATGAGTAAAGAAGCCATCTTGGAGGTCCAGCCCCCTCGACTTCAGGAGACTTCAGCCCAGTCACCATCTGACTGCATGGGCAAAAGACACTTTAGGTGCAAATCACATAACAGAACCCAGTCAACGCACAGCCCCTGGGAGAAAGTAATGAATTGTTTTAGCAAAAAAGGAAAAAAAGAAAGCACTACAGGCCACTGGAACATACACTCAGAAATGGCTGGATCTGTCGATGGAATATCCAGAGGAGACGCATAGAGACCAAGGTCATTAGAGGTTCCCGGGGATGTGGGAGGAGGGCAGCTGCTGTTTGAGGGGTGCTGGGTTTTCCTTGGGGGGATGCAGAAGTTCTGGAAATCCATGGTGAGGACTCACAGCACCGTGAGTGTCCACTGAACTCCACTCCTGCTGCAGTTAGTTGTCACTGAGCCGATTCTGCCTCATGCGGCCCCCTGTGTGCAGAGGATAGCTGATTCACAGGGTTTTCAAGGCTGGGACCCCTCGGAAGAAGATCGCCAGGCCTGTCTTCCGAGGTGCCTCTGGGTGGGTTCGAACCACCAACACTTCGGTTAGTGGTCCAGTGCTTAACTATTGTGGTTCAAATGGTAAATTTTCTGTGATGCATATTTGACCACAATCATTTTTTAAAAGGTTAATTTTATACTCTGTGAATTTCACTTCCGTAAAAGAAAAAGGGGCCTGAAGGAAGCTGGACACTCTCCACCTGTGGGGGGCCGCCGTCCTCCAGAGCACTCCAGGCGAGGTGGCTCGCACCCCCCGGCCTCCAAGCCCCTCTCACTGCGCACACCTTGGTGGCCTATGGGCTGTGCATGTGGCCTTGGGGATCTGGCACCTGGCGTGGACACCAGGGCGGCCGCATCTGAATCCAAACACCCCCATAACCGCGTGTACCAGGAGGCACCCATGCAGCCAGGACTGCCCCGGCTCCTGAAACACCCCAAAGCCGCTCTGCAGATCAGCAAGGACACGCTCTCCACTGCACCCCAGTGAAGGCAGGCAGGCTCCCGACAAGATGAGGGGGTCAGCCCCTCGTCAGTTCAGTCGCTGATGTCACAAGGCAGTGGCAATGATGGCTGCATCAAAGAGCACACAGTTTAAATTACCCCAAAACCCAGGAGCCCCGCGGTCCCATGTCGGGAACAGCAACCATCAGAATTAAACCGTTTTCGAGGGGGGGATTTGTGCTGAGATCACCAGGAAGAGTATTAAGAAAAGCCGTTAATATGTAGTTAAAAATTTCTTAATCTCCATGAACATATGCTGTTCCACCTAATTTTGATCAACTTAGATGTAAAAATGTCTCTCTGCCTCCGATCGGGTTTCACTGCCATCTGGTTTAATCAGTTCTCGGGTAGCGCGCAGTAAATGGCGGGAACGCGGCGGGGCCAATCAGAACGCAGGCTGCGAAGCAGTATTTCACCGGCATTGTTTCTCCCTCATCATCACCAGGGAAGGTCAGGGCCATGGGTTTGCTGAGCGGGGGTTGAGGGACACGGAGGGGCAGGCACAGTAGGTGTGAGGCCGGGGCTCAGCGGCTGCCTAGAGGGTGCTTCCTCCCTGGAAGGGTGAGGGTCTCTGGGTTCTGTCACACTTGGAGAAGGACACCTGCCCACAGAGACTGGCAGAGAGCCCCCCCAGGGACCCCGGCTGGGGGCTTTGATGGAAGGAGCCAACAGAGACCCCAGCCACTGGAAATTCTCATAACGCTCGGAGGGGTGGAGTCCCTGGGTGGTGCAAATGGTTAACGGGATGGCCGGTAACTGAGAGGTTGGCGGTTCCAGTCCACCTGGAGGTGCCTGGAAAGAAAGGCCTGGCTATCTACTTCCAAAAAAGCAGCCATTGAAAACCCTACTGAGTGCAGTTCTACTCTGACACACATGGGGGCGCCGTGAGTCAGGGTCATCCCAAAGTCAATGGGTTTGGTTCCCGGGGTGCAGTTCCAGCAGCCCCTCTGCCAGCTTCCCCGACCCCTGCACGGCCCCCTCCATCCACTATGCCATTCCTGATCCCCAGAGACACCTACTGAGCCCCAAGTCCGGGCCCTCCGGATCATGTATGCTATCTCTCGTGTCAAGGAGCCCTGGTGGCACAGTGGTTAAGCGCTCAGCTGCTAAATGAAAGGTCAGTGGTTCGAACCCACCAGTGGCTCCCCAGGAGAAAGACCTGGCAATCTGCTCCCATGAAGATTACAGCCAAGAAAACCCTATGGGGTAGTTCTAACTGTTCACGTGGGGTCACCAGGAGTCGGAGTTGATTTGAGGGCACCTAGTAAGAGCACATCTCAGGTCAGACTCCTTGGTCAGCCAGGGCAGAGACCCCAGCAGAAGGTGCTGGGTGATCAACGGTGAAGGGTCAGCCCTGAAGGACAAGGCGCGTGGGAGGCCTGGGTCAGGGCCCTGGACACGGGCCTCTCCAGGCAGGCAGAGGAGCAGACCTGAGAAGGCGGCCCCAGGTGAGGGCAGGGAGGGGCGCCTCGCTGAGGCCGAGAGGCCTGGTCCACGGGAGCAGCAGTGCCGAGCACGTCAACACTGAGGAGCGCCCTTGGAGTCTGACAACTGGAAGGTCAGAGGTGATCCTGACCAGACATGTCCCGGGAACGGGGCTGGAGATGGCGGGTGGGGATGTGGCGGGTGTGGACAGAGAGCATGGAGGAGGGAGCCACAGGGCCGGGGGGTGTGCTCCCAGCAGGAGCTGAGCCCCTGCCCCCAGTGTGCCCGTCCCCATCCCCATCTCTGCGGTCTAGGCCCCAGCGTGGACAGGGAAGGGAAGGGGCAGGCCAGGGGGAAGCAAGGGCCATCCTCGCCCTCCGTCCCGTCTGCCAGACAGGGCCCTGCGGCTGCCCACGGTGACGGCTGCAGCAGAGGCCCAGGGCCCTGAGCAGGGGTCTGGGGCTCCACGCCCCTCTCCCCCACTCACTCACTGCTCTGTCTGGGGAAGGCCTGGCCACACCCCTCTCCCCTCGCCCCCTCACTCCTCTGGGGAAGGCCTGGCCTTGGCCCCGGTTTCACTTTAATCCTTATATTAAACGCCCTTGTTCTTACACCGGCCTGTCTGGGCTCCTGCTTCTCACAATCGACAGCTTCCTATTAAGGTTCTGCCACTTGCCAGCTGAGACGCCGGCCGCAGGTCTATCGTTCGGCCTCTGCAGCTTCCCAGTAAAAATGGAGACAGCGGTGCCGACTCTGAGTGGCTTCCGAGGTGACATTTTTCATCAGAGCACCTCTGCGGCATCTGCCCATAGGGAGCCCCAGGGGCACGGCGGCTGAGGGTGAGTCATTCACAGACAATGAGGGCTGCACACCAGTGAGCTTTCCCTTTTTGCCTTGTCTTCCAGGAAGCTCAGAGGAAGTTTTGTGCTCAATTTCAGTAGTTACCCATGACCTAGGCTAGTGGTTCTCGGCCTGAGGGAAAGCTGGGCCAGCAGGGTATCCGTGTTGGGAGGATCCAAAGGGTGCTCTCCAGTTGCCTCAAGATGTCAAGTCTACATCCTGGGAAGGTAACTAAAGGGAACATCCTTTGGCCTGAGTAGGAAAGCTGTGTGTTCCCAAAGGACAAGAAATGGTGGTCATGCCGCATTTCCACCCTTCGACGTGGCCACAAGTTAATCCCACCTGACTCTCAGACAGACAGAGCAAGATCCAAAGGGTACAGGAGACTTATCCTCCAGCTAATGACGTTAAATTTATTAATAGGTAACTGGCTTTCAATGAATTTATTAACCAATCTGACAATGCCTGGGGGCTGTAATATGAAAATAATCACTTAATCAGTTGGCCTTCTGAACAATGTGAGATACCAGGATGGTGTCATGGAATTCTCCACTGCATGCCGCCGCCTCTCTGGAAGCACACTGCTACATCAGTTGAGATGAAAACCCTGCAGTTTGGAATTTCGGAGGCGCCTGTGGGCCTAGAGAGCGTTCACTCCATACGAAGCCTGTGGCCATGCTGCAGGCCGTGCTTGGGAGCCGAAGAGGCAGGAGCCAGGACACCTGCTGGGGCATTTGCAAATCACCCCACCTCCCTGAACCCCAGTGTCCTAGGCTCTCAGATGGGAGCCTCCCCTCCCTCGTGTTGGGGGAGTGTTCTCACCCAGTGGCTCCTGAGGTCCCTCCTAGGATTGGGGTCTCACACAAAAATGAAATGTTCTGCGTGGTGGTGTCAGGGAGGGGAGACATCACGCATTTGTGAAGCCCCAGGGGCTGTTCAACACAGAGTGAACCCTACTGCAAACTAGGAGTCCCTGAGGGTGCCAACGGTGAACAGGAATGCGAGATATTAATGACGTGTGTGTGTGTGTGTGTGTGTGTGTGTGTGTGTGTGTGTGTGTGTGTGTGTGTCGGGTGATATACGAGAAGTCTCTGGTTTTCAATGTTGCCTGTGAACCCAGGTGTCTGTGGGATTAGAATACCCTGAGCACACAGAATGTAGGACTCTTGCTTTCCCCAGGGGCAGTACGCGCAGGCTGGCCAAGGTTAAAGGAGACAGAGAGGCCCTGACCTGTCTCCTCCTCCTCCAGGAAGCCCTCCGAGTGAGGAAACCCTCTGAGTGGGCGAAGAATGCTCTCTGAGTGCAGAGTGGTGGTGGAACTCACACATGGGTGTGGATGTGTGCACTCACACACACTCATACACACATTCACACACACACATGATGTGGTCTACAAACCGCTCTATGTTTTGGTACTGGCCTCATTTCAGACTTGGTTATTTTCCCTTACTTTTTAGTTGAAGTCTATTGGTGAAATCATCACTTGTCTCCATGAGCCGAGCAGAAAGGGGTTATTTCCTTGCTGGAGCGTGGCTGGACGTAAGAGTTGAGTGTAGGGCCGGGGCACGCAGGCCAGGCAGCTGTGCGGCCAGGCGCCGGCCCAGCTGCGGTCACTGTGCAGCCTGGCCCCCAAGCCACCTAGATCCAGGCCCCACGGCATCGGCTGTGTGACCCTCAGCTGCTCTGCTCTCCCCCAAATCCAGCTTCCAGCCTGTGCCATGGCTGTCTTCCCAGTGGCCACTTTCCCGGGGCCACGTCCTTGTAGCCCCCGCCTGCTCTGTATCCTGCACCCCCTCTGTGGGGCACACAGGGAGAGCCTCTTGTGGGATCTGAGGTCAAGCAGGGGAGCGCCATCCACTGCTGAAGACAGAGCACAGGGCCTCAACCCTGGAGGCAGCACCAGCTCACTGGAAGGCTGGCTCCCTCCCAGGAAAGCACCAAGGAAGGGGACCTGGAGCCTCTCCAGACTCACGGAGGCGTCCCACGCGGGGCGGGGCAGCTTGGAGGGGCCGGCCTGGCTGGGCGCACAGGGGGTTTGCAGTGCAGGGAACTCTCTTTGTCCGCTGAGAAGGCAGACGGAGTGCGAGCCCCAGCAACTGCCTTCTGTGAAATGGAGCTTGGAAACGGCTTTTCCTACAGGATCCCATGTGGCATCGCCTGAGCACACAGTCCAGCAGGCCCGTGCTGGTGGTCTCTCACAGTGCCACCCCGGGGGCTGCACAGTGTGCCTCGCTGGGAAACGCGGGCCTGAGACAGCTAGGCCCCGGACGGCTGGCACACCAGGGCCCCGGCAAGGAGGATGCCGCCCCCAGGGAGCCTGGCACGCCTGTCCTGGTTCTGAGGAGCAGCAGGAGCCAGGCCCGGCCAGCTTCCCACCCACAGGAGGTGACTGGTAGCCCACTCCCATCCACGCATAAACTGCTGCACCCCAGGTGCGATCGAGTCACAGCAGATGGCCTGGTTGGCGACGGGGTAAAGCATGGCCCCACAGCCTCCCTGCTGACCAGCAAACCCACCCACTCAGGGAAGCCCAAGTCCCCCCTGCAGCTGCTCAGCTCCTCCCAGGGGTACCCTCGCCACCCCACTTATCCCCACATCCCCACTCCTCCACCTCCCAGCAGGAACCGACTAGCTCTGGGCATCCCCCATCCTGCACAACTGCCTGGTATCACTGGATGTCATGGGTTGAACTACGTCCTTCAAAAAGGTACATTCAAGTCCTAACCCTGTACCTGTGAATGTGACCCTGTACGGAAATAGGGGATTTATTTTGTTATTAGTTTAGTTAGATGAGTAAGGTGGGTCCTAATCCTAACCCCTTCCGAGTGGTATCCTATAAGAGAAGGACACACAGACGAACACTTGCACACAGGACGACAGTGTGCCTGGATACACCTACGTGCCCCGGAACGCCAAGGAATGCCCAGGCTACAGAAGAGGTTCTCCGCAGGGGTCCCCAGAGGGAGCACCGCCCCGCTAACACCCGGGCTTCAGGCTTCCAGCTTCCAAAGGTGAAAATACGCTGATGCTCTTCACACCAGCACTGTGCATCTTGTCATGGCAGCCCCCGGAGACTGTGCCTCCACACAGGTGACAGTGACATCTACCTGGCGGGGCCACACCTGGAAGGCAGCCCCTCCATCCATTCAGGTCGTGGTGGGGAGTGTTTCCACAGGAGCGAATCCAGCAACAACGCAAGCCCTTCCCCATGCAGGATGGACAGACACACAGTGTGCGTGATGCCAGGTCTCTGCCGTGACTCCATCCCAGCGTCTCTCGCTCCTGGGTCTCCGTCAGTAGGCGTGGCCACTGGCCGGCCAGGCCGCGGGGGCGCTGAGCAGAGCATGGCACTCTGGCTCAGAGAGCCCCCAGCACAGGGAGCAGGGGCAGAGACTGCACTCCCAAGGGGCCAGGGGCCAGGCAGGCGTGTGGAGGGCCACAGCAAGACTCGGCTGACCGCAAGTGTGTCCCCTCACCAGGACACAGCAACTTCAAGCAGCAAGCATCGTAAGCAGCACCAACAGGCAACTTCAGGATAAACGGACTAAAGATGGACGTTGTCAAGGATTTCATTCTACGTGGATCCACAATCAACACCCATGGAAGCAGCGGTCAAGAAATCAAAGGACTTGTTGCATTGGGCAAATCTGCTGCAAAAGACCTCTTTAGTGTTAAAAAGCAAAGATGTCACTTTGAGAACTAAGGTGCGCCTACCCCAAGCCATGGTGTTCTCAATTGCCTCATATGCATGCAAAAGCTGGACAATGAATAAGGAAGATTGAACAAGAATTGATGCCTTTGAATTATGGTGTTGGGGAAGAATACTGAATATACCATGGACTGCCAAAAGAACGAACAAATCTGTCTTGGAAGAAGCACAACCAGAATGCTCCTTAGAAGCAAGGATGGCGAGACTGCATCTCACATACTTTGGACATGTTGTCAGGAGGGATCAGTCCCTGGCGAAGGACATCATGCTTGGTAAAGTGGAGGGTCAGTGAAAAAGTGGAAGACCTTCAACAAGATGGACTGACACAGTGGCTGCAACAATGGGCTCAAACATCATGATTGCGAGGATGGCGCGGGACCGGGCAGTGTTTCGCACAGAGAGTCACTATGAGTCGGAACGGACTCAAGGCCCGTAACAACAACGAAGACAACAAGTATCAGCCATTCAAGGTGGACAGAACCACAAGACCAAAACAGCTCCTGTCACCTCCGACTCATGACGACTCCATGCGTGTCAGAGGAGAATGGGCTCCACTCGGTTTTCAATGGCTGATTTTTCAGGAGCAGATCACCAGGCCTTTCTTCCAAGGCACCTCTGGGTGGACTGGAAACCTCGAACCTTTTGGTTAGCAGCCAAGCTCATTAGCTGTTTGCACCACCTGAGAACTCTTCATAGATGACAGAATCACACTATGAAGTTTCTCTCAAATCTGAAGTTGATTCTTGCTGAATGAAGGTTTGTTCTTAAATTTAATTCTTAAAGTTGTAATTGTTAATGGTATTTTTCCCCAAGAACAATGACTACTGAACTTCAACGTGGGCTGAGGTAGCCCCAGGAAGCCATGGGTTTCAGGGCCTGCGGGGACCTCTGAGGGTCTCCAAGCCAACTCCCCAACAGACTTCTCAGGTGCCGCAGGAGTGCCGCGACCTCCCAGCACCTCTCATCTCCTCTCCTCCCTGACTCAATACAGCTCAGCTCACTGCTTAACTGGAAAATCAATGCTCGCTGCACACACTTCCCTGCAGCTGTCACTCCCAGTTCACCGATGAGCTCGCTGATCTGGGGATGTGAAATGGAGGTCAAGTCCGCAGGTACCGGGAAGGCAGCTAACAGTGGGAAGGGTCATATCGATCCGCTGTGCCGTCCCCAAGATTCGGCAAGCCACCTTCCTGCATGCCGCCCCCATCCCAGGCCATCAGGGGCTCCCAGGACACTGGGAAGTGCCACTTGCACGGAGTTAAGTCTCCTCAACATACTGGCCACTTTCTACACTACGCCTGCTTCTTCAGTGCTCCTGCCAGGACCAGGCTCAGAGGATGCAATCAGAGTCTCTGGGTGGCAGAGTTGAGAGCTCGGCTGCTAACAGAAAGGCTGGAGGTTACAGCCCATCCAGAACTGCCTTGGAAGAAAGGCCTGGCATTCTACTTCTGAAAAAATCAGCAATGAAAACTCTGTGGACCCCAGTTCTACTCTGACACGCGTGGGGGCACTTCAAAAGAAAGGCCTGGCGATCTGCTTCCCTAAGGTTACAGCCGTCGATAACCCCACGGAGCGCAGTTCTACTCTGAACCACCTGGGGTGGCTGAGAGTCGAAGTTGACTTGACAGCAAGGTGTATGTTTGTTTTTTCCCTTAAATTACATCCACCCTCTCCCTCTGCTGTGCCATGCTCACAAGCAGCTGCCGCAACTCCACACCTTCGTACCAAAACAGTACATTCAAGAACACCCGACAAACACGTCCCCAGTGCGCGCGGCAAGACGCCCGACAAACACGTCCCCAGTGCGCGCGGCAAGACGCCCGACAAACACGTCCCCAGTGCGCGCGGCAAGACGCCCGACAAACACGTCCCCAGTGCGCGCGGCAAGACGCCCGACAAACACGTCCCCAGTGCGCGCGGCAAGACGCCCGACAAACACGTCCCCAGTGCGCGCGGCAAGACGCCCGACAAACACGTCCCCAGTGCGCGCGGCAAGACGCCTGAACGTGCCGGGCCCCTCCGGACAGAAGGGGGAAATACGTGATTGAATCAATCCAAATGAAGGTCTGAATGACTCCAACCCGGAGGTGTCCCTCAAAGCGGGGCGTCAGCCCTGTGCATCGCCTGGGCATCAGCCTGTGATGGGGCATCTGCCCTCCCGGGAGAAGGCGCCCGGTCAGCTGTGGGATGATGAAACACCGTTTACAAAGCAGCTGGATCCCAGCGTGGTGCAAACGTGCACAGACGATAAAGCGCTGCAGAATAAACTCCAGACGCTCACCAGGGCTGTCTCCCAGCGATACGGGCACCAAGGATTTGTATTTTGCTGTGTGTGCCTTTTAGCAGGTAACACGCTTTCTACCGCACACGTGTATCTTCTAATTAGAAAGAAAGACAGACACGCAGGATGCTACGTGCTAAAGGGCTGTGGGATGCCGTGGCCGCCTCCTCCTGGCTAGCTGGCTCAAGAGAGCCAGGCTTTGCTGGCGGCAGGAAGGGGTTTTGTTCCCAGGCTGCGTAAGCAAGGTGGGCTCAGACGACACTGGCTCCTGCACACACCAGCCCAGGCTGCCCTCTGCCTGGGCCCCCGCCCTGTGCCCACAGAGCGGAGGGAGCGCCAGCCCTCTCCAGTGTTCTAGAACGCCCCCTCGCGCCCTGACAGGGTGCTGCACATCCGCTTCCTCGGGCCGCCCATCCTGTGACACCTTCCCTGCCCTCTGCGTCTGTGAGCTACTTACCACAAAGTGCACTGGAGTGCGGCGGCTCTAAGCCCACTCAGCACCCGTCCTGCCACCCCGGGCTTGGGGGCTGAGTCTTCACTGAGTACCTGCTGTGGGCAGCACCCTGGACTCCAAGGGCCTGGGTCCTGGCCGCTTCACTCCTGGGTGCGTGGTCTGATGGGGGAGGCAGCTGCAAAGGCCAGTGCGTGATGGAGGCACAGCCACAGGGTGGTCCACCCACATGCTCCTAACCCATGACAACACCGTGGGCACCCAGGCCCGGTTCTCCTCGCCCAGGCCCACACCTGGAGCAGGTGTTCACGCTCCCCACCTCGTTCCCGGGGGCCTGGAGGCAGCTGCTCAGGGTGGGGGGCGGGCCATGGAGTCCAGAGGGCAGGGAAAGGCTCTTGCAGGGGTGGGATTGGGGGGGGGGCGGTTCCTGAGTCACCTGAGGGGAAGGGTCGCCTAGTCCACCTCAGCCAGGTAGGGAGCCAGGTGAGAGCACTGGAGAGAGCTGATTCACCTTCCTTTTACCAGGATGGAGATGGAGAGTCGTCAGAGAGGCTGCAGGCATTCCGAAAACCAGTCCGGCACCACAGGCCACCCTGACGAGCTCTTTCTTTCCTTTTTTTTTTTTTTAAATAGACTTTATTTTTAGAGCAATTTTAGGTTTACAGAAAAATGGAGCCAAAAGTACAGACAGTTCCTATATCCCCCTTCCCTCCCTCCCACGCAGATTCCCTTGTTCTCGCCATCTTGCGCTCCTGTGGTGCGCTCCTTACAATGCGTTAACCCCTACTGACACATTATTACTCACTGCAGCCCACAGTTCACAGGAGGGCTCGCTCCTGGGGTTGTGCGGTCCTCTGCACATGGACAGATGGCCAGTGTCATGTGGCCCCCAGTACAGCGTCATGCAGAACAGTCTCACTGCCCTAAAAGTGCCCTGAGCTCCACCCACCCATCACCTCCCCCACCCCACCCCAAACCCCTGGCGACCACGGGTCTTTTCGCTGTCTCTGTAGTTTTGTCTGGAGCCCTGGTGGCACAGTGGTTAAGAGCCTGGCTGCAAACCAAAAGCAGCAGTTTAAATCCCCCAGCCACTCCTCGGAAACCCCATGGGGCATTCCTACTCTGTAGAACTATGAGTCGGAATCGACTCGACAGCCACGGGTATAGTTCTGTCTTTTCCAGAACGTTGTAGAGTTGAGATCATACAGTACGTAGCCTTTTCAGACTGGCTTCTTCCACTCAGCTACGTGCATTTCAGGTTGCTCCATGTCTTTTCGTGGGTGGTAGCTCATTTCTTCACTGAGTAACCCTCCCTTGTATGCGTGGACCACGGTTTGTTTATCCCTTCGCCCCTGGAAGGACATCTTGGTTGCTCCCAGCTTCCGGCGATTCTGAATTAGAGCTGCTGTGAACGCTCACACGCAGGTTTAGCGCTAAGCTTTTGTCTCCTTGGGGTGAATACCCAGGAAGGCTCTTGGGGGATCCTATGGGAAGCTTGTTCAGCTTCGTAAGAAGCTGCTGGACTGTCTGCAAAAGCGGCTGCACCCGGTTGCATTCTCACCGCAATGAACAGGCCTTCCTGTCGCTCCACGTCCTCACCAGCACTTGGTGTTGTCATTTTTTGTTTTTTT
Source organism: Trichechus manatus latirostris (assembly GCF_000243295.1). Lineage (NCBI taxonomy): Eukaryota > Metazoa > Chordata > Mammalia > Sirenia > Trichechidae > Trichechus > Trichechus manatus. The sequence goes on along the minus strand of NW_004444005.1, from coordinate 11,131,719 downwards.
TTTTTCCTTCTTTAACTGTAATTTGAACTTGAAAACCTTAGCAATGGCCTCAGTGGGCTGGGCTCCTTGATATTCACCAAGTTCCTGGAGTCAGGAGCTGGCTGCCGCTCTCAGCGTGGTGACCTCGGTCATCCCTGCTATGTCTGCCCAAGCCAGCTGCCATCCACCACAGGTCCCCTCTTGGAGGGTGTCGGACCGCCCACGCCCCCGCTGCCCCGGCAGCCAGCGTTCCATTGTCAGTATGACCAGAAGAGGAAGAAGGAGCCTGTGGGACCTCGGCCACGTGTCCCCCTCTCGGCCCCAGAAAGGTGCTCAGGGAATACAGCTGATGGCTGAAGGAGGCCAGCCCCCAGGGGCCGGAGCACCCCTCTCCCACAGCCTGGAGTCTGGCTGTCTGTAGACACGCCCGCCAGCAGGGACCTGGCTGGTCCCCCAGAACCTGGAAACTGCAGGTCTGCAGTCTAACACTGCATCAGGAACACAAGCCTGGGCTGCTGCTCCTGCTCTGTGCCCACCCACCGAGGAACTGTGGGCTCTCTTTCCCTTCTCTGAGTCTTACCCCTCTCACCTGTAAGGAGAAAGAATCAAAAGTATCCTCCTCAAAGAGCCGTCGCGAGGATTAAAGACAACCACGGGCAAGACGTGCTCAGCACAGCACACGGCTCCCCGCAGACCCACGTGGCTGTGGCTGAGTGAGTGCTGATGTCGCCACACACGTTCCCAAAAATGACCACCCCATCAGGAAACCTCACAACACGAATGATCTGGTCCTGGGAGCCCGGAGGGCAGCCATCCGCTTAGGTCTCTCTGGCGTTGTAGTGGAAAATCCACAAGTCTGTTTAGGTTTAAAGACAGTTTTATTACGGCGAAAAAGCATTTTGCAAGATGGAAACCACAGTGTCAGAATAATTTGAACCAAGTGCTTCAGGGGACTGTAGTCCTACAGAAGCTTATTGAAGGGAAAAACTGCAATCAGAAGGGTACAGCTGAAACATTTCTGATTGGTTAGTTTACAAAGTTGCGGGTGGCAGAGTCTCAGCTGACACCTTTGCAGGAGCTGGCCCCCTTTGCCAGGGTGGCTTCAGGTGGCAGGATCTGGCTGATCGTGAGTCTCCCGCAACATTTAAAATAGAGTTATACAGAACACTGGAAAGGAATTAGGAAAACAATTTTCTTTTGTTTTGAGGGAGAGTAAAGGGGGCATTTTCTGAGAATTGGCCAGCCACCAGAGCCACGTTTCCTGGCATGCTGACCCTGCAGTCCGGCCTGTGAGGTCAGCAAAGCCGGAACGGTTTCTGAGAAATGGTCAGAGGAGCAGTAATAGAGTGGGTCTGCGTTATACAGTGGATTCTGGTACAGCAGGAAGGCAGTTTGTGGAAAGAATAAAACAATCATGAGCGAAAATGCTAAGTGTTCTTATGCTCAAAGGGAGAAGCGTTTTGATACAGAAAAGCTGCGAGCACAGCTCTATTTCACATTCATTTACACACTTCTCTGAAGCTGAACTACACCCTGTTCTCTTCAAAGTCTCTGTGAGCAAACCCAGCACAACCGCATTCTTCTGCAGAACTGCTCACACCTAGGTCGAAGGTACAGCGGGGGTTTTACAGAAGCGACAGGCTGCCCTGTACCACAGAAGCTGCGTTTACAAACCCAGAATGGAGTCTCTTAGGACCCGGAAGGACTCGGCTTAGACTGTAGCCACACGTCCTCATCCGTCAGGAGCCTTGGTTTTGGGAATGCTCTTCCTCGCTGGCATCGATCCAGCCTTTGTCACCTGAGCGTCCTGAGGGTGGGACACTCCAGGAATTGGGGAAGTATGAGGGTTTCGATTACAGGAGGCAGGATTCCAGGACCAGGTGGGGACCCTGTGTGGAAGGGGGAAGAGGAGCCCCAGAGAGAGAGACTCGGGGGGCACACGTGGTCTTAGTCCAGACCCCAGTTGAAACAAAAACAGAAGAAATTGACCCCGTGGCGGCAGCAAGTGTGGGCTGTGGGCGGGCTGTTTCCCTGGGGAGTGAGAGGTTTAGGAGGTGGCTAAAGGCCGCTACGAGCCAGAACTGACTCAAGGGCAACAGGTTTGGTTTCTCGCTTCAAGGCCCTCCCACCCTGCAGGTGGAAAACCCTCTTAGAGTTAGTCTTCAAAGTCAGCGCCCAACGAGATGGGCCACCCTGTCTCCTCACACCACCCCTTGTTAGCCCAGTCAGTGCCAGAGCCTCATTCATACTCAAGTGTAAATGACTGACAACTCCAGTGAATCTGCGTTCTGCTCCTGGGCTCTGCAGACCTCCGACTCAGCTGCTGTGGAAGATGTGATGAAGGACAAGCCTCAGTCTGTGCCCTGGGGTGTCCACGGCCCAACTGTCAGCACAGGACCCCCGTAGGGTAGGCGTGAGAGAGCCAGAGCTCCTGCCCTCCTCAGAGAGGCTCCTCGTCATCCATCCAGGGCCCTCATGACGTGGGCGGATGCTCAGAAAAGGCTGGGCAGGAGGACGCTGGGTCAAAGGTGGGTGACAGCTCTGGGGAGCGTCCTCAGTGGGGCCAGCCTGAGCACTCCCAAGATGCCGAGTGTCTCATGTCCCTGTCCACACCCCCTCCACCTGACTCAGAACTGGGCCCTGTCCACACACCCTCCACCTAACTCAGAACTGGGGATGTGCTGAGCGGCACAGGCTCCAGGACGGATCCTCCGACCTGCAGGGCCTGTGCTTACACAAAACTCAGGCTGCCTTGGGTGCAGGGCCGAGTCCTTGGCCACCTCCTGCCCTCTCCGGCCCCCCCGAGACCTCCAGGGCAGGTGTGGGGGGTGTCTCTCAGCACGGGTCACCAGCAGCACCCACACTCCATGATGCCGAGTCATGCTGCCTGCAGCTCAGCCATGGTGAGGACGGAGCCACCCTCTGGAGGGTCACTGCTCTGCTCGGTGAGTCATCTGAACCACGGACGCCGCACCAGAAGGAACCATCAGCTGGGAGGGCACGCACATTCTCGGGGCTGCAGGACGAACCCTGAGTGCTCAGCGTTCCTTCCCACGGCTGTGGCAGACACCCTGTGAGGCCCATGTCCCCTTCTTCCCCGGAGTGGCCGCATGGAGAGATGGTGTCCGATGCACGCTTCTCCAGCCGAGCGTCCACCCCTCCTTCCCCGAGCCCACCCCCAGGGCCTTCTTGGCAACTCCAGGGCCAGAGCCCCCGCCAGGCTCCCGAGGCCACTGGAGAGGCGCAGATCTTGGTTCCTCTGAGCAGCTCAAGGTCTCGGGGCCAAGGGAGGGCGCGGGCTCCTCTGCAGCCCCCTACCCCCCACCTCCCAGCTCAGGCCTTCCTGGCTCAGGGCTCAGACAGTCCTTGCCTCCTGGGGCCATCTCCACCACGGATCTCTGCCCTCCACCGGTCTACTCAGCGCAGGGTGGCGCCAACCCCTGCAGGACCCGATGAGGCTGTGCTGCGCGTCCCCAGCAGTCACAGGCAGCCTAGCCCTTCCGCCCATCGCAGGAACTCGAGCCACCTGAGTCTCCAGCACAGAACTCTCCGCGGTCTGGGGCACAGTCAGTGCCAAATCTTGCGTCTTTGTCTTCTGGAAGCAGCCTCCATCCCACCTCTACAGCCAAAAGTGAGGGCCAAATCCGGGATGCAACTGTATGTGCCACTGAGCTCGGCCACAGGGCAAGGTATTTGGTCAAACGCTGGTCTCCATGTTCCTGGGAAGGTGTTTTGTGGATGTCATTAATATTTACAATCAGCTGACTCTATGTTAAGAAGATTCACCCTCCGTAAATCCAATCAGCTGAAGGTCTTAAGAGTAAAGACACTTAGCTTTCCAGAAGAAGCAATTCAGGGACTCTGTCTCAAGACTACAGCACAGACACCCTGCTGGGGTTTCCAGGCTGGCTCGTGGATTCCGGATTTGCCAGCCCCATAAATGCATGAGCCCATTCCTCAAAATAAATCTCATTCTTTCTCTCTCTGTGTGAAGCCCATTGCCATCAAGGTGATTCAGACTCATAGCGGCCCCTATAGGACAGAGCAAAACTGTCCGTACAGTTTCCAAGGAGCAACTGGTGGATTTGAACCACCGACCTCTTGGGTAGCAGCCGAGCTCTGAACCACTGATCTCCTATTGGTTCTGTCTCTCTGGAGGCCCTGACCGCTACATGGGGTACCAGATCTGGGGTGGGACCCCGAGTGTGGAATGAACTATGAGGAAGGGCTCCAGCCTGACTTGGGAGGGGCCCATCTCTTCTCTGAGGGGTCCTCATGCCCTCTGAGCCCTGCTGAAGCCCCCTGGCCATGCTCACTGCCCACGCCCCCTGGAGAGCCTGCCACCTAACGGTCACCAGGCGCCCTCCCACAGCACAGTCACAGCAGTGGGCACCGGTGCTGGGAACGGGGAGACTCCCTACTCTGGGCATCCTGGCCACTTCCTGGGGGGGCAGACAGAATACACTGACCACCAGAGACAGTGAGGGTCCCTGTGATGGTGAACATTACGCATCAACTTGGCTAGACTGGGACTCTCGGCGGTTAGGCAGACACTGGGCTGGGTGTGCTTCCACAATGTAATACAATGTAATCACTTTCCATGATGTGATCTGATGTGAGCAGCCAATCAGCTGAAAGGGAGTTTCTTTGGGGGTGTGGCCTGCCTCCGGTATATAAATGGATGTTGTGGCAAAGCTCGCTCTCTCTTGACCCTGCACCCTTCTTGTCACCTGACTTCTGGTTCTTGGGATGTAAGCCTGCAGAAGCCTCCAGCCTGCCACCTGACTCACAGATTTAGGACTTCCCAGCCCTGGCAATTGTGTGAGCTATTTCTTTGAAATAAATCTCTCTATATACACACACACACATCTCTGTCTCTATCTATGTCTCACTGGTTCTGCTCCTTTAGAGAACCCAGACTGAGATAGCACCTTAAGAGTTTGCAAAATCACCAGGAAGACAGGTCTCATGAGAGGCACCAGTGGTCACTCCACCTGCGTTTGGGGCTTCCAGCCTTCTGTCTCATTGGCAGGGCAGGGGCGCCCATGGGAGAGAACCATCACACAGTTGGTCTCAACCCCTCACCTCCCCCCTCACACCCACTGGACGACACGGGCCTCACACTACCTCCCTTAGACCCTCTGGACGACACGGGCCCCACACCACCTCGCTCACACCCGCTGGACGACACGGGCCTCACACCACCTCCCTCACACCCGCTGGACGACACAGGCCCCACACCACCTCCTTTACACCCGCTGGACGACACGGGCCCCATAATACCTCCCTCACACCCACTGGACGACACGGGCCCCAAACCACCTCCCTCACACCCGCTGGACCACACGGGCCCCACACTACCTCCCTCACACCCCCTGGACACGGGCCTCACACCACCTCCCTCACACCACCTCCCTCACAACCACTGGACAACATGGGCCTCACACCACCTCCCTCACACCCACTGGACGACACGGGCCCCAAACCACCTCCCTCACACCTGCTGGACCACATGGGCCCCACAATACCTCCCTCTACCCGCTGGATGACACGGGCCCCACACTACCTCCCTCACACCCTCTGGACAACACGGGCCTCACACTACCTCCCTCACACCCTCTGGACGACACGGGCCTCACACCACCTCCCTCACACCACCTCCCTCACACCCACTGGACAACACCGGCCCCACACCACCTCCCTCACACCCACTGGATGAC
>NW_004444005.1:11120863-11125658 GCF_000243295.1 Trichechus manatus latirostris | reverse complement strand
CCTCACACCCACTGGACGACACGGGCCTCACACCTCCTCCCTCACACCACCTCCCTCACACCCACTGGACGACACGGGCCTCACACCACCTCCCTCACATCCACTGGACAACAGGGGACCCTCCCTCCTTAAGAACTGCTTCCCATTTCATCTTGGAACCTCAAAATAAGACAGGAGCAAAAACCAGTGAACAAAAACCACCACGACATTCAGCAAATGCTTTTCTATTCACGATACAAAACCAACTTCGATCAGAACAGGGTCTCTCGGCAGAGGGTGGAGCGTGCGCTGTGCCTGGGGCCTTCCCTCATGGTGGGCAAGGTACCTGCACCCTCGAGGAGCTGCCGGCCCCGGCGCCCAGCGTCCACATCTGTGGAGGCCGCTGGTGCTCACTCCTCAGTGTGGGGAGCTCCCGCCTCAGGACCATGGGGGTTAAACACCTCCCCAAACTCTCCAGAACACGCCTGCTTCTGGCGTGGGTCCAGTGAGCTCTGACTGCCGGTGTTGGTTCCATTGGGTCAACCAGGACACCCTGCGGGTCACCTGCCTTAGGGAGCCTAACCCCGACACCGGGCAGCGTCTTCAGCCAAACACACCACCTTCCTCCCCACCGTGAGATGACGCTCCCAGGGAAATAGGGTTATTCTCTCTAGAAGCTGTCTATGTCCCATGTGTGGGGGTGGAGGCCCTCCCTGGCTTGCAGGCACGGAGAGCTAAACCGTGACGTGCCCTCCACAAACCCAGGGCACAGAGACAGCGGACTCTTCCCCGCACAGCAGGTCTCTTGGGAAGGCAGAGTCACCTGAAACGAGCCCATGAAGAAAGACACCCCCAGGGCTCCGGGGAAGGGGTCTGGAGGCCCCACGTGATGCCGCTGGCCAAAGGACATAGTGCCGATTAGTTAATGTGAATCCTGTACAATCAAATACTCGCATTCAGCTATTTGCAGGAAGTGCCACCAGGTGAGGGAACACTATGGGAAGAAATACTTCAAAAACACAGTGAGAGGCCACTCGTGGGTCCAGGCGGCCTTTTAGATGGCTTCGCAGTCATTAGCATTTTAACTACTAAAAACTGTAAGATAAAAGCACTCCAGAGAACCTTTCAGATCTTCCCCCACAAATGACAAACCAGCCCTCAGGTTACGGACATGCATCACAGCAAAGCTCCTCGGCAAGTAACAGAGCCAGATGCACACCAGGAAGCACAAGGCAAACAGCTGCCTCTCCCCACGTAACCCAAGTGTGGTGATCCAGATCCCTTCGCCAGCTCCAGGCGCACCTGTGTCAGGTCAACCTGCCCAGGAAGACTCTTCAGCTGTCTTGATAGCGAGTGGACTTTCCAAAATGGCGACCATTCTTAAATGTTTTGATCAAAGATTCTACAGAAGTATCTGATTAAAAGGGGGAAAATGTGGATTTCAAATTCTCATAGAATCCAGACTTTCTGGAGCCACTGAGGGTAGATGAACCCCTGGAACTATTGCCCTGAGACAAACTTTCAAGCTGAAACTTTAAACCCCAAGCTAAAATTATCCCCTAAAGCCTTCTTTGAACCAAACAATGTCTTTATTGTTGTTAGGTACCATTGAGTTGGTTCTGGCTCATAGAGACCGTATGTACAACTGCCTGGTCCTGTGCCGTCCTCACAATCGTTGCTATGCTTGAGCCATTGTTGCAGCCACTGTGTCCACCTATCTTGCTGAGGGTCTTCCTCTTTTTCACTGACTCTCTACTTTCCCACGCACGAGGTCCTTCTCCAGGGACTGGTCCAAAGTACTTGAGACTCTCCCCATCGTTACTTCTAAGGAGCATTCTTAGAACCAACAATAGTTTAGCTTAATTAGTAAACTATGTCTACCTTGAGCATTGAGCTTTTTCAAAGAATTATCTGTGTGGGATCAAACCGACAATAGCAACTTGAAAAGGTGTGTGGGAAGCTTATGGGGCAGCGAGTTTACGTTACTGGTAGTGGAATATTATGGAAAAGGATGGCGAAAATGGTCCTACAACTTGAAGAATTGAACCAATGCCAATGAATTGTACATGTAGAAATTGTTGAAATGGTGTATATTTTGCTGTATATATTTTCATCAAAAAATAACTATTAAAAAAAGGTAAGTAAGCATAAAGTTGTTCATCGAAGTCATCCCAGTGTGGAATTTCATAAGCATGAAGGCAGGCCTTGGAGTGAGTGAAGTAACGTGAAACCACAGTCCCAGGCTGTTAGCACTGGTTTTGGCCGAGCCCACAGGCTGGCACTATCTGGCCCCTCTCATATCAAGCCTCAGACCTGAGATAAGGCAGGTTGGGTCAGGCGGGATGGATGGACATCCTGAAGAACAGGCCAGTTCACTCACAACCATTTCTGCCGCCATCCATTCTGCCCATTTTGTCAGTACGCCAGGGGCCAGCGCTGGGGCCGGGGAGCAAGGATGACAGACGAGATGCCTCACTGCCCTGGAGATGCCCCATCACAGAGAGCAGACGTTGCATCACAAGCACCAAACACCAAACCAAACCAGCTGCCATCGAGGCGGTTCCCATCATAGCAACCCCATGTGTCTGCAAAGTAGGACTGTCTCCATAGGGTTTTCAAGGCTGAGACCTCTCAGGAGTCAGGCCTTTGGTCTGAGGCACATCTGGGTGGGTTTGAATTGCCAACCTTTCAGTTAGTAGGAGCGTTTAACCATCTGCACCACCCAGGGACTCATCACAAGAAACCACAACCTGCCTCTTGGCTAAGGACAGGTCCATGCACACACAGAGAAGGGAGCTGGCATCTGCTGCATCGTGAAGGGTGAGGGGTCCCTCAGGCACACCAGGGAAGCTGGGGTGTGTTGTGCCCCACGAGGAATGCTGTGAGGCTGGGGCACAGGGAGCACCCAAGAGAACGGGGGTGAGGCTGGGTGGTCAGAGGCATCTGGGCTCCAGGACAGAAGTCGGACATTCTCCAGAAGTGAACAGGGACAGTGAGAGTCCTGAGATGGGGCACAGTGTCCTGAGCCCATCAGTAAGGCCATGCTGGCATGGCCACAGAACAGAGGTAGGCGGCCCCTGGATAAGGCCGGGCGGTGTAGAAGGTAGGGGTCAGGTGGGGGGCTGCTGGCAGGGCCCCTGGGGTGAGTGGTGAGGGCGAGGTGGGGCCCTAGCTTGGCCAGCCAAAGGGATAGAGGTCCCTGAACAGACATGAGGGCTACATCCCCTCCATTCTCCCGGGAAGGGTGACTGTGGGGTCCGGAGCTGGAGCTGACGACTGCCAGTGGCACCAGGAGATGCCCTTGGCAGCCAGTGGGATGGACGTGACAGGGAGGCTGGACCCTCTAGGCTGTGCCCCGACACAGCCCCAGCATCTGCCCCTTTTCTTCTCCTTACCCGCTTCCTTCAGGGTGAAGGGCAGGCATCCCCAGCAGCAGCCACCTGGTAAGCAGAAACACCTGGCACACCTCCCAGCTGCCCCAGCCCATCTGCTCAGCCAGGAGCAACAAGGTGCTGCGTCAGGTGGGTGCTAGGACCAGGTGGGGTGTCAGCCAGGAAGCAAGTGAGCAGCAAGGGGTACCAGCTCCCCAGTTGCTACTACAAGCTAGACACGCGATGACTCACTTCTCAATTAGTGATGTTGTCGGGTGGGAGCAAACAGCTCCCGCTGAGGACTGGGGGTTGGGCGGGACTAACAGGCCAACCCAGCCTGGTGGCATGGGCCACCACAGGAACCTCCGGGCCTGGGGAGCCGCACCTGGACAAGCCCACTGCAGGCACGCCAGCCAGCCACACGGTTACTCTAAGGACGGCCGGACATCAGCCCACCAGTCTGCAGACTCACTGTGCACTACGCTCCTGCATGATGCTGTCTTCAATTCTGAACATGTGGCAGAGGTGTCTGCTGGGCGGAATCTCAACTCCACTGTGTAACCCACAGGCGAAGGTCTCTGGCTCTCCAGCCCCATGAAGCTACAGAAGCAAGGAAGCGTCGCTCTAACTGGCCTTGATCAGGGAGGATGATCTGCGGGATCAGAGGCCGACGAGCACGCCGCTCCACCCTGTGGCCGAGGATTCTGACTCTGGGTGCTGACACAGACTGTGGAGGCCGACGAGAGTCGACTTCCTTCTCATCATCAGAAACTCGCCGGCTGACAAGATGTTAGGACCATCACCTCCAGGGGAGAACACCGAGGCCCAAGACAGAACGTGTGTTTGTGAAAACGTGTGTGTGCGTGTGTGCACACGGGCGCCTGTGCGTGCACACACACTTCCACGCGCATCACAGGAAGGGCGGGAAGTGATGTGGACCGTGGAGGTGGTGGCACAGGAGCGGCAGTCCTGGCTTCTGGTCCCCCTCCACCACCCTCACTCTGGGGCCTCAAGTGCGTCCTCGCCGACCTCCATCCGCGAATGAAGCAGATGGATAGCCTGGGAGTCCGGGTCTCACTGGGTAAGAACGAATCTATGTGGAAAACCACCACGAACAGGATGGCCTTGACCTTGTCTTGATTTGTCATACAGGCGTCTCTGGCAGGGCTGATTTTGGAGGGTGAAGCTGGAAGACAGTGCCACGTGCAGTTCTCGCAGGCCGGTGCTGGGGTCTGCAGGCAGACCTGCACGTGTGTGTGTGTGACTGTAACACACCTGGGTCTGCAGGGAGACCTGCACGTGTGTGTGTGTGACTGTAACACACCTGGGTCTGCAGGGAGACCTGCACAGGTGTGACTGTAACACACCTGGGTCTGCAGGCAAACCTGCACGTGTGTGTGACTGGGACACACCTGGGTCTGCAGGCAGACCTGCACGTGTGTGTG
>NW_004444005.1:11112790-11120645 GCF_000243295.1 Trichechus manatus latirostris | reverse complement strand
GTGTGTGCGTGACTGTGACACACCTGGGTCTGCAGGCAGACCTGCACGTGTGTGTGTGTGACTGTGACACACCTGGGTCTGCAGGTAGACCTGCACGGCTGTGTGTGTCCGTGACACACCTGGGTCTACAGGTACACCCCAGCAGCAGAACTTTCCAGAGAAGACAGCATTTCTGAAATTGGTTTCAGCAGGCTCTAAACACCCCAGAAAGCCAGGAAGTCACACCTGGGGATGAGCTCCCTCTTGTCGCAGTATGCATCGTTAGGCAGGGAGGTAGATGCGGGAGGCGCCGACGGGCCCCGCTGTCAGGCAGTGGGAGTGCGGGACATCGTCCGAACGGGTCTGTCTCCACAATCAATGTAGTCGTGTGAGACATGGAGAAGTTAAGACGAATAGAGAAAACGGTACACCTCTGGTTCCAAGCTCTGGAAGTCAGGAGTGGTGGAAACGCAGAAACAACATCCACGCCCGCCCAGAAGACACGCGTTCCGACAGCTCAGACCATCTGGGGGCTGCTCAGTGCCTGGGTGCTGTTTGACAGGAAAAGGGGGCCAGATGGGGAGGGCGAGGGCTGCAGGGGAAGGGGTGTCGGCTGAGACCTCAGAGCTACAGAAATAAAATATCCAGGAATTACATGTGATATTGTCACCACGCTGGCTCTGGACCCCGGGACCCTAGAGTCTTCACTGAAGATGCTGCAGGACCAGGCAGCATTTCCTTCTGTTGTACGTGGGGTCGCCATGAGTCACGGCCGACTGGACGGCACCTAAGAGCAACCACCACCACGGCCGGTGAGCTCAGTGGGGACCCCCAAACGAGGTAGGGATAGATAAAACAGGGTTCTCTACTGGTGACTGCCTCCAGGGGCCGCGTGGCAATGTCTGGAGACATGGTGGTCGTCATGACTGGGGGAGGAGGCCAGGGACGCTGCTTAAACACCCTGCAGTGCTCAGGACTGCCCAGGCCACAAAGAGTCACCCGGCCCCTGATGTCCTCAGTGAGAGGCTGAGAACCACGGGCCCAGAGGGTTAGAGCTGACGCCTGGTGGGGGTTCACTGTGCGGGCCTGGGAAAAGAGGGGAGGCCAAGGACTTCTAGCAGGGACGTTTTCTAAGACAGGAAGCATTTCGTAGAGATTCCACAGATCCCTTTCATTTCTGAGCAGACAGAACCAGAAAGACCCTTGGGGTCCACAATGCCCTGGGTTTTCAGAGGACAATGTGATACCCAGGAAGGTGACACGCCTGTGCCAGGCCCCATATGGGCAGGTGCCGCTCTGCCCCTGAGATCCGCCTGCCGCTTCCTCTCTCCAGCTCCCTGGCTGTACGAGGACTGGCAACACCATCCCTCTGGAGATTGGGGATCAGCGGTGCCATCTCAGCAGGACAGGGAGGCTGAGGGGAGCCCACAAGGCAGAGACCCCATGCCTTGAAGACAAGGAACGCACGCCAGGACCCTGTAAGCCACCACACCCAGCCCCCCCCCCCTGCCTGCCACAGAAGCAAGGCTGAGCCCAGATGAAAAGGAGGAAGGGAACCGTCTGGAAGGTCCCAGGGTGGGGGAACAAGGCCTTACCCACTCATAGAGCACACATTTCAGGAGTGGGCCCACCTGTCGGAGATCCCCACTGGGGCCAGGACACTGGAGCCCCGTGCTCACCAAGAGCTGGCAGGACAAGGACAGCCAACTGGTGGGCCCCTCAGTGTCCAGCTCCAGGCAAGGGGCCACGCAGACACAGAAGACAGCAGAGGACAAGCAGACCTCCCCACCCTCGAGTCCAGCAGGACATCACCGGCCACTCTCACCCCGACACCGACGGGGTTGCCGTTGTGTGGAATGGGTTTCCTTGCCCCTCTGCCCACCTGAGTCCAGCCCTCCGGGCTGTCTGTTGTCCTCACAGCTGCACTGCCCAGCATGGGCAGTGCCAACAATCAGTGCTGGCCGAGAGAATGAGCCAAGCCACAACCTAGGGGCAGTGAGACCTGCCCAGGACACTGAGCCGACACAGAGGCAGGGCCTCAGGCCGTCCCCCCATCCCTGTCTCCCGTGCCCGGCAAACGGAGCTCACCCACACTGAAGAAATGAGTGAGCCAGAGGCCAGCTTCAGGAGCCTCACGTGTCCTCCCTGCAGGCAAAGGAATGCTCCACAGCCAGGCCCTGCCACGGTGCCCTAAGATAGAGCCCGCCACGGCCACGCTGCCAGGGCCAGCTGACCTGTCCCCGGGAATGTGCAGCAATAGTGAAACAGCTCTGAGACCAGCCACTTCAGGCCCTGAGAGGCCCTCCAGGGGGACACCAGCCCTTAAAGGTGCTGCTGCTCCCCCAGGCACGGTCCCCCCCCCCGAGGACACTGTCCATGGGCGCCTGGAACCTGGAACCCGCTACAGAGCACGAGAACCAGGGGCCCCCAGAGGACAGCCGCTCGCCTCACTGAAAATAAAAGCAATTCCACGCGGAAGCCCTGCCAGCCGTTCCAGTAAACAAGTGAACGCGCACAGCCTGTGGGGCTGTCCGCCATATCTGCTGGAAGAGGGAGGGAGAAGATGGGGTCCCGAGACCCCGCCAGCTGCTGGCCTGTGTCCGAGAAGCCCCGTCACGGACAGCTGATGCGGCCCGCCTGGCATTCCAGGCCCACACTGGGCAACGTGCAGAGTCTGGAAGGAAGGAGCAGGTCAGCGCTGGGCCTGCGGCCCTTCATCGGCTCCAAAGGGTGGGCCTCCAGGATGCCCGCAGGGCCGGCACCGAAACCACACAGCTCTGGCCTCCCTAACCCCAGCCCAGTGCATCCTGCTAGATGGGGACCCCGTGAACCGTGGGGAAGGCAGCATTCAGAAAGGGATGCTACTGGCCACTCTCTGTCCCCGCTGCCAGCCCAGACCCCTGCAAGGCAGCAAGGACACTTCTCCAGACCCAGAGGAGCGTCTCCTCGAGCCAGAGCTGCTGTCAGGGTCCTCGCCACTGTCTCCCACACCGGTCGCGGCCATGGCTGACGCAGGCTGGGTGACAGGTGGCACTCTGTAGAGGTCATTAACTCCAGAGCATCACATTTTACTGCAGAAACGAGCCCTTCTCATCGGGGCAGCTGTGTGCTATATAAAGACATGGGGACTTTAATGTTTTGCTTTCCTTGCCTTTTCTAGGGCCACATTATCATAACGTTTTCCCGTAATTACGCCCATAAAAGTCACCTGAAAATACTTCATGCCACAAGATCTGCGTATTTCATTCAGCGAAGATGGGGTGTTGGGGCCTGAGAGGGGAATCCCAGGGCAGAATTCCCCAGGGAGACGGTGGCTCGCAGGCCAGCCCTGCTGAGTGTTGGCACGGCCCTGTCTTGGGTGAGCTGTGTCCTGGCCTCGGGGGCCAGGCCATCTCAGCACTGACCACTTGGGGGCACTAGAGGGGCGCGGACCCCCGGGAAGACCACCCTTCAGGGGGAGAGCCAGGGACGGGCCTCGTGGAAGGGAGTGAAGCACCAGACAGACCCTCTGGCCCCCCATGACCCCTTCACCCCAGGCAGACACTGTTCTAGAAATTCCCAGAAGTCCCTTCCCCCAGGAGCCGCTGCGTCGGGTCTCTGCTCAGGAGAACCGTTCGAGAGGGCAAACCCGCCTCCACCTCAATGATAAAATCCCACAAACTGAGGTAACTTATCTTCAGGTAGCAGAGAGACAAACCACACATCTCCTTGTGCCAGCAAGTCATCAAATAAAAACACAGTCAGAATTAAAACAACAACAGCAAACCCAAGAGGACAAATAAACCTCTGAAAGGCAGCACTTCATTAAGCCTCCAGCGTTTTCAATTTCACCCCTCCGAGAACTCCAGAAAAAAATTCCAACAGCGAGAAAGTCGCGTATTCTAATCTCTCTTAACTATGCAATAAATTGTATTTATAAAAGACAGGCGACATACAAATGCTTACGCTCGGTTAGTATTCTAATGGATTAAAGACAAGTCAAAAGTTGTTTGCAATTTCTTCTCATAGTTTCAGCTGAAGACAGGAGATTTCACTTAAACACACAATTCAATTTTGACGGAAATTATTTGGAAAGAAAAAATCCATGTGGAAAACAGTCAAGTCACCCCTCCCCCCCATGGCTAGGTGCTTAGAATGCAAGGTCCCCTCCTAACCCAGCTTTACATGCTTGGGCTGCCCCCCAAACCACCTGAGTGGGAGGCACGCTAATACTCAGTGTTCCCCGCTTTTGAACAGAACGCTGCACGTTATCGTCGGTCTGTGCCCTGGCGTCCATTTCGACTTACAGAGAACCTACCGGACCGAGTAGAAGTGCCCCCGAGGGCTTCCTCGGCTGTAATCTTGGAGGAAGCTGATTGTCAAGCCTTTTCTCCCTCCTCCGAGCTGCTGGTGGGTTCAAACCACCAACCTTTCAGTTAACAGCCCAGCGCCTAACCACTGCGCCACCAGGGCTCCTTTATCTCACCGCACACTAGCTTCAACGTCATGGCTCAGGTGTCCTCAGACATCTCCCTCACTGTGGTTCTGCACAAGATTCTGGAAGGCACTGTGGAGAGACCAGGTCTGGAGCAGTCCCCACCCCACTCAGGAACCCCGTCCACACAGACACCGCTAGTTCCTCTCTGCTGGGGGGACAACAATTCAACCCAGCTCCTTTTACACCACACCCAGAGGTGTCTCCACAGACCAGGACGAAGCAGAGGTCCAACTTTCCCATCAGAGCTCATCATCAACCACGTCCGCTCACCAACAGGCGACGTCCAGCCCTGTGCGCAGCCAGCGTCGCTGCCCGGGTGACCCACCCAGCTGTCAGCGTGCTGAAGCCCACAGACGGTACAGTGTGCATTTAGAAGGAAGCCACTGGGGGCCCCTGCCCCTTTCTGCTTCTCCAGCAATTCTTCCCCAATCGGAGAAAATGACAAGGCTGTGTCACTATAGCAACTAACCTAATTGGTGGACTGCAGTTCTGTCCCCAACCAGAGGGTGGAGCTCATCCCCTTAAATAGGAATCGTGTCCTGGTGAGGAGGAACAGCTTTCCCTGGGCCGAGAACAGTAGAATCCCCCCTAACTGAGAACCCGGGCAAGAAATCATCCGGCTTCCTTTCAGCAGTGCCAGGAAGCAGACACCTTACGTGCCGCAGAGAAATGCACAGACTTAATAGGCAGGATAATTGAATCCTGTATGATACTTATTAGTTTCCTGAACTAATAAGAGACAAATAGATCTGCTCCTAACACACACACACACATTCTGAGTAACAAAAACCCTTACTGATAACAAAAACAATTTACAAACAAGGATGGTAACCCTTCTTCTTCACCCCAGATCTGCTGGAAAAGAGAATGAAGGTGATAGGAACTGTTTTACTTGCTTTATCAATTCTAAAAGATAAAAATGTATATTTTCTTCCTCTAGGACTGCAGTTCCAAGCTATAAATTATTATTATGTCTATTTTGTGTTTTAATGAAATGTTTTAATTTCTCCAAGTGCATTTCCGGTGTAATGGGGTGTGTCCGAGAACGTTTTCTTACTGTCGATTATTCCATTACGTGGAGATGAAAACCATAAAAACGTGCTGAACCCACGCTTCTGTTAATGCTTGGGTGAGGCATTGCCACCGAACGCCCTTGTCCGTGGCAGAAGCACTGTTTGCAGAAGCCAGGGAGGCTTCTGAAGGCAGGGGTGCATGTACACAGGCAGCTCGCTCATCCGGCCCTGCGGCTGAGCAGCCACACTCTGACACCTGACTTCGCAAAGCAGGCCACAGCCTTGGGAAGGTGTGAGCCATCACCGTGAACAGAGATGCTGCCCGAAGCATTCAGGCGGGCAGTCGGGGGAGTGGGGGGCACAGGGCGGGGAGTGGGGCGACACTGCATATTTTGAGTGAGGATGCAGATACAGGGAGTGCCCTTGCGGGCGCAGGGGTGCACTTAGTGCTGGAGAAACAGGGCCAGGGTGTCAGGTACTTAACAACAATTAGCAGCTGTTCTTTTCCCCACCTGGAGAGCTGCCTCCACGGGCCAGCTGGCTGCCACTGGTTCTCCGCATGGGCGCCAAGGACGCTGGCACTGGAGTTGGCCAGGGACCAGTGGTGGGGGGCTCAGGGCACTCCTGTCCTCTCCAAACACGGCTGAATGTTCCCCCCCCCCCCCCCCCCCGCCATGCCACTAGGAAGTACATTCAAATGACACCCCCTCCACCAGGCAGCAGGAGTTTACTTGCCCTTAACCCTTTCTTCATCACCAAGGAAGCCTTGCTCAGGGCTCCATTAGAGAACCTGTGAACACCACCCGCGACCCCAAGATAGCCTAGGGTGCTGGCTTGTGGAGGCAAATGTCACTCATCCATCCTAGACCACTTTCTGCAGCTGTCCTGGCCTGTTCTGAGGGATGCGCCCTGTGAACCAGGGGCAGCGGGCCGGCCTGGGCAGCCAGGTTATGACCTCCCCGGCACCCTTCCTGCTGGGCGACCCCTCCGCGCACGGCGGCACAGCCTGGCCAGCAACTGTGGGGCACTGCACAGCTGGCGGAGGCTAGCAGGAACCATCCCGCTCTGGCAGACGCGTGGCTCGCAGTGGGGGCGACCTGACGGGCCGGGCCGTCCCAGGACAGGGGCCGAGCCGCGGCCCTGGGCTCCGTGGCCCGCTGCAGTCTCATCTCTGAGAGGGTGGAAGGCAGGCTCCGGCTGGGGGCGACAGGCCCGCGCTCCGGAGGCGGCGGGGGACCGCGGCTTGGCGCTGGCCTCTTTATTTATTTATATATTTATTTTTTTGTGGAGAATCCATATTTTTTCATCACCTCCCGCGCCCATGGCAATTCTCCATGACAGGTGCTCCCCAGCACCCGTCCTTCCCTCTCGCCAGGACCGCAAGGATCCGGAGCCTGTGCCTGGCCGCCGGGGACAGGCCATCCCTCGCCACCTCAACCCCAGCCTGAGCCCGGGCGCCGGCCATCCCCACCCGTCCCAGCCCCGAGGCTGCACCCGGGCGCCAACCAGACCAAGCCCGCCGCCCCGCTGGGTCGCAGGCACAGGTCCTCGGTCGCGGCTCGCGCAATGCCGGCGGCGGCCCGAGCCCCCTGTCCACATCCCACCCCTCACTTTTCCGCCTTTTCGAGAAAGCGCCCAGCGAGCCCTCTCCCCGGAGTCAGCCGCTCCGCCGCGCGCCCCAGCCTGAGCACCGTTCCCGCTCGAGGCGCCCCGCTCCGGGCTCGGCCGCCGCGTCCCCACGTTCCCGACGGGAGCGTCGCCGGCGAGCAGCGCCTGGCAGGAAGCTCCGCCGACGCCCCGCCAGCGCTGCCGCCGCCCGGGACCTCCCTCTGCCTCTGGAGCTCGACTCCGCACCGAGCCCCGGCCTGGAAGCCGCCAGCTCGGCTCAGGTCGCCAGCCTGGGCCAGGAACGGCGACAGCACGCCGGGCAGCTGCGGGCACCGCCGCGCTGGGACGCGCCGCGCTACCCGGGGCCTGGCGTCCAGGCCGGGCCCGGGAGTCGGGGAGGGAAGCTCGGCGGCGGTGCCTGCACCCGAAGTGCCCGAGATCCGGTACCGGCGGGCCCTCGTCCCCCTGGCCCTGCGAGGACCGGCTGGGACCCGGGCCCGCGCGCCCCGCGCTGCAACTCCGCGCCGACTCCGGGCAGCCCGCGAGGCGCCCCGCCTGGGCCGGGCCGGGAGGCCATGGGGCCGGGCCGCGCGGTACTCACTGCAGTAGGCGATGAGCAGGCTGGCCAGGATCATGAACGCCCAAAAAGTTGAGGACATGCTGGGCAGGGCGGTCGCATCTTGCCGGCTGCCGGTCCTGGGCGATGGCGCCATTGAAGCCGCGGCGCCCGCGCGGGGGGCAGCAGCGCGTCTCAGCAGCCGGCCCTGCCCGCGCCCCC
>NW_004444005.1:11110431-11111756 GCF_000243295.1 Trichechus manatus latirostris | reverse complement strand
AACAGGTTCATTGCTAACAGTAAGCCGGGGAAGCAGGAACTGTCCTGGGAGGTCAGATTTCCCATCCCTTCCCTCTTGTGCCAAGTCTCCTCAGCACTTCCCTCTACAGCCCAGGAGTTAATTTCCAAGTCCAGGTCCCCACCGTGACCATCCTGCTACCTGGAGACATTCTGACCCGGACCCACCCAGCCACACTCTGCTCTTGCTCCTTAGTCAACATGCCTGTCAACGGAAAATCATTCCTAGGGGCTTCTTTGGTGCCCTGCCTGGGGAGGGCCAGCCCTGAGCACCCTACAAGGTCTTGTTGGAAGGAGCTGGGGACCATTCCCAGGGAGCCACTAGAGGGCCTGTGAGCTGGATTGAACCACTAGAGGCAAGGATGGCCACTGCATCATCCTTCAGCTAGGGCAGGTCCATTTATGGATGGGGGCTGCTGCAGGGCCTGCCCACTGGGATGAAAGAAGGCCAGGTATCCACAGGACCACCATGCTCACACGCCTCTGAATTCTGCAGGGGGAAACTGAGGCAGATATGGGCTCCCCCAGTCATCTCATTCCTTGTCCCAGCGGTTGATTCACAGTGGCCAGCCTTCCCGGGGTCTCAGGCACTGCTCTTGGCTGTAACGTGATTGTGTCTGTGCTGATGTTTCCATGTATTTTCAATCCTAAACTGATCCAACTTCCCCACTTCGCATCTTCTCAACTGCAGCTTCCTTTCTCCATTCCCTGCAGGGAGGAGACTCTGCAGAGACCCGGGGTCCTGGGAACTCCGGGTGGGCCCGCGGGGGCAGGACCCCCTGCCTCTGAATGTACAGGGCTGCTGTCTGCTCCCTGGACCCAGAAGGGTGCGTCCTCAGTCACCTTCTGCCTGGCCACCCATTGATGCCTTTACAACTTCACTCATCTGACTTAAGGCTTTCATCCTGTTGAAAAGGATGCAACTGTTTAAAATGTTACAAATTCCATTTCAATCCATCCATTCAGCATTAGCTGCACTCTTGGTATGCACACACATTCCTTCACTCAGCGTCTATGTGTTGAGGGCTGAGCCCTGGTGGTACAAACGGGTAAGAGCCCTGCTGCTAACCTGATGGTTGTCGGTTCAGACCCCATCTGGTGGCTCCACGGGAGAAAGACCTGGTGATCTGCTTCCATAAAGGTTACAGCCTAGAAACTCCCGCGGAGCTCGGTTCTGCTGTGTAATACACGGGGTTGCCATGAGCGGGAATCGACTCCAAAGCACCTAACAACTAGCAGATCCCGGGTGCTGGGGGAGGGGAAGTGAACCAGACACGTGTTTTCTGTGGTCCAGAAATTTGCAGTTCT
>NW_004444005.1:11105517-11109411 GCF_000243295.1 Trichechus manatus latirostris | reverse complement strand
GCTGCTGTAACAGAAATACCACAAGTGGGTGGCTTTAAAGAACAGCCATTTATTTTCTCACAGTTTAGGAGGCCAGAAGTTCAAATTTAGGGCACCAGCTCTAGGAGAAGACTGTCTATCATCTCTGGGGGAAAAATCTTTGTCTCTTTCAGCTTTCGTTCCTCGATTCCTTGGCCATCTCCATGTGGCATCTACCTTTCCCCTATTTCCCCAGAAGTGATTAGGTTTAAGACATACCCTACACTGTACGTTCTCATTAGCATAACAAAGAAAACTTGATTCCTAAAGGGGATTACAGGCACGGGTATGTTGTTTGTTGTCGTTAGGTGCTGTCAAGTTGGCTCTGACTCATATCCACCCCATGTACAACAGAATGAAAGACTGCCTAGTCCTGCTCCATCCTCACAATCACTGTTATGTTGGAGTCCATTGCACAGGTATAGGCATGAGGATTCCAACACATATTCTGGGGGGACACAATTCAATCCACAACAGAAGACATCGGTGCTTATGATTTATAATCCAAAATGGTTGACAGTCTTCAACCCAGTGAGACTGAAGAAGACCAATTCTCTACCCCAGGTTACAGGCAGAGGGAGGGGAGGCAGGAGGTGGGAACCGTTGAAGAGATAAGACCAGGTCTTCAAGAAGTGTGATCGCCCAGACCCCGCACACATCTCCTGATGAGCACTCGTGTCTGAGAATGGGGGGCAGTTGGATGCAGCCTGGAGACAGGCGCAGAAGCAGGGTGGTGCAACTCCATTCGTGCTACTGCTTCCAGTGCCTGGAGAGACAGACCAAGATGGGAATCAAGGATGAGGGATGAGTGGAGTGCTGAATCTGTTGCTAGGAAACAGACAGCCCAGTTCTGGATCCCAACACGTACTATCAGCTGACATTTTTGTTTTGTTGCTGTTGCTGATTGGATGGTTTTGATTATTAGCCAGAACCAACAGGGCATGAAATTTTGAAACCCAAATAAGTTTGTTAGAGAATTGTAACATCACCTTAACTCCAAGCATAAAAAGCCAAGAGTGGTGATTATTCAATCTATGAGGATATTCTCAGGCCCCACACAGCCCCAAGCTGAGAGTCACTAGCTGCTAAAGGGACCTGCCCACAGGAAGGACACCCTCACTAGTGGACAACTCAGGTGGCCATGGAGTACTACAGAAATAGGAGTCTCCCAGAGAGAAGACACGGAGATGAGGGTGGTTGACCAAGGTACCCACTCCACTGTCTGGATGGGGGCTTGGCTTCTCCTCTCCAAGGATACGTGCTCCTCATCCATATCCTACTCTGCTTTTCACAATGGGAGTTGTTGTGATTTTCCTGTTCTCTTGCCACTCTACCATATCGAGTATTTGTCATTTAGTCCTGGGTTGCCAGACTGATCAAGAACTCCTGGAGATCCTGATTTTGGAGCTGAATGTGTTAACTGGGTGAGACTTGGGATGCCTCATTTGCGATAATGGGAGGGAAGTGTATTTTATATAAAAGTGGACATTATACATGGTAGACAACTAAAGGGGTGGACTGTAGGGGACACTCATTGTTTGCTACTACCCCCTTCAAGTCTGTTTCTTCTTTTGGAAACTATTCTGTGTTTTCCTTGGAGGATATACCACCTACCACACTCGTATCCCACATGCATTTTACAAAGAGATCACTCTGCTGAGGGAAAGAGAGGGTGGAGTGTGTTGTGGATTGCCTTATGTTCCCCCAAAATATGCGCTGGAATCCTAACCCCTGTACCTGTGGGTGTAATCCTGTTTGGGATTAGCTTTATTTGTCATGTTAATAACGCCACATCAGTGTAGGATGTGTCTTACAGCTAATGAGTTTTGAGATATTAAAAAAACAGATTAGACACAGAGAAAAGCAGGCACAAATAGGGAAAAGGCAGATGCCACTGGGAGATCGCCGTGGATCCCACAGACTAGAGAAGCTGAGATACGGATCTCTCCCCAGCGTAGACAGAAAGAGAGCCTTCCCCTAGCGCCAGTGCTGTGAATTAGAAGATCACCCAGGAAGTCCAAAGATTGCTGGCTACTAGAATCTAAAATAGACAAAAGAGGACCTCTCCCTAGATCCAGTGCCCTAAATTCGGATTTCTGACCTCCAGAATTGTGAGAAAATACATTTCTGTTCTTTAAAGCTTCCCACTTATAGTGTTCCTGTTACAGCAGCACTAACAAACTGAGACGGAGGAAGAGGAGCAGGAGAGGAGTTGGAAACGGTTGTAGAAGTCCTGGTGAGAGATGCAGTGGTTGTGAAGTTCAGAAACAGGTGTGAGGAGGGCCCTGGATGTATCAACAGCTCTGCAGGAGGTGAAGTGTGTAGACCATGGGTACTCCGGAGGTGTGGGGCATGAAAGACAATTCCTGAATGACTTCCAGAAAGAATTGGGAAAACGGCCATGATGTTTATGGAGACAGACCAATGAGACAGACATCAGAATCAATGAGATCACCCACGTCCTCAACGAGCTTTCAAGACGGGCCAAGAGCTGACAAAAGAGGGAAGAGAAGCATAAAAATCGGGCAGGAAATATAAGACGAGGTGTGGCAAATTCAACAGGCACCAAACTGTAAGCTCCAGGAGGTCAGAGGTCAATTTTTGACGAACTTCCAGCACCCAAAACGTGTAAAGTTTGTAAATTTTATGACTATGCTATATTTAAAAGTAATGATGACTTTTATTGGTCCAGTCTCCTCAATAATGATAATAACTAGTATCTATATATTCCATGCTATGTGTCAGGCCCTTCATAAATGAAATGGAACACATAGATATTGATATCCTAGGCGTTAGTGAGTTGAAATGGACTGGTACTGGGTTTACAAGTAGGGAGTTAATACACATTTGATTCCTGTGTGTTCCATCTGGCAAAGTCCATGTGTATAGTCGCTGTTTATGTTGGTGAAAAAGGTATTTGCAATGAAGAAGTCATTGGTCTTGCAAAGATCAGTCATGCCATTCTCCGGCATTGTTTCTTTCACCAAGGCCATATTTTCCAACTACTGATCCCTCTTTGTTTCAGATTTTCGCATTCCAATCACCGGTAATTATTAGTGCATCCTAACTGCATATTCAATCAATTTCAGACTGCAGAAGTTGTTTCAAATCTTCAGTTTCTTCATCTTTGGTGTTAGTCAAATCCACTAAGCATTAAGCACATTTAAGATTCTGTTCAATAGCTTTACAAGCTGCCATTTTGCATATATACATTCCTTCTGTAGACCTTTTGTTAACAGAATTTTCCTTAGTATGTAGTGAACATTACTTCATGGGATCAAATATTCTTCCATAACATTGTTTTCATGGCAGAGTAAAACTCTAGAATACATAAATACTGCCATTGATTTAGTCCATCTTGTTTTTGTTGGACATTTAGACTATACCTAGTGGTTCAGTATTTTAAACACTTTAGAACTGAGCACGCTTATACTTAAATTTTTTGTATCGTTATGATTATTTTGCTAGAGAGATTGGGCTAGAATGGTTAAGTCAAAACAAGGACACAGTTTTAATGCTTTGCTGCATATCACCAAACACATTTTTGAAAAATCTTGTGTTATTTGACATTCCCACCAACAGTATCGGAGGGTACTCATTTTACCTTACCCAGATCAGCACGGGACATTACCACCAGCACAACTATTTTGGACAATTTCATAGGTAATAAACTTTCTATTGTTGTTTTCATTTGCATTTATTTGTTCTAATGATGGTTGAAAACTTTCATATATATGCCGTTTGAATATCTTCTGTGCAACTGTTTACATCCTTTTCCAATTCTTCTACCAATGTGCTTTTTTTATTATTGATTAGTAAGAACTCTTTATTCTTTTTAAATTAATTCCATTTTTATTTTTGGGGATATAATAAATA
>NW_004444005.1:11088608-11089704 GCF_000243295.1 Trichechus manatus latirostris | reverse complement strand
TGCTTGTCATGGATTCTTTCATCTTTTTAACGTTTGAAAAAGTGCTTATTTTATCTTTGTTTTGGAAGATATTTTTGCTAGGTATAGAATTCTCATTGGCCATTTTTTTTTTTTCTTTCAGTACTTTAAAGATGTTAGACCACTGTCTTCTCTCTTGCATTCTTTTCAACAAGAAATCTGTCATCTTTATCTTTGTTTTTTCTGGTAGTAGTATTTTCACCTTCTCTGGCTGCTTTTAAGATTTTCTTTTTTTAGTGGCCCCAGCAAATTGATTATAATGTGCTGTCATGGATTGAATTGTGTCCCCCAAAAATATGTGTCAACTTGGCTGGGTCATGATTCCCAGTATTGTATGATTGTCTACCATTTTGTCATCTGATATGATTTCCCTATGTGTTGTAAATCCTATCACTACGATGTAATGATATGGATTAGTGGCAGTTGTATTAATGAGATCTACAAGATTAGATAGTGTCTTAAACCAATCTCTTTTGAGATATAAAAGACAGAAGCGAGTAGAGAGACAGGGGGACCTCATACTACCAAGAAAGCAGTGCCAGGAGCTGAGTGCCTCCTTTGGACCTGAGGTTCCTGTGCCAAGATACACCCAGACCAAGGGAAGACTGATGACAAGGACCTTCCTCCATAGCTGACACAGAGAGAAAAACTTCCCTGGAGCCTGACCCTGAATTCAGAATTCTAGCTTACTGGACTGTGAGAGAAAAAACTTCTCTTTGTTAAAGCCATCCACTTGTGGCATTTCTGTTATAGCAGCACTAAAGGACCAAGACATGTGCTTTGGTTTGGTTTCTTCATGTTTCTTGTGCAGGTTTTTTCTGAGCTTCTTGGATCTGTGGTTTATAGTTTTCATCAAAACTGGAAATATTTCAGCCATTATTTCTTCCAGTGTTTTTTCTGTCCCATACCACTGAGTAATCAATCCCGTTATACATATCAGAAGCTGCTTGAAGTTATCCCTCAGCTAAATGATCCTCTGTTTATTTATTTTTAACTTCTTTTTACTCTGTGCTTCCTTGAGAACAGTTTTTATTTCTATATATTCAAGTTCATTAACCTTTTCTTTTACATTTTCTAA
>NW_004444005.1:11072835-11087402 GCF_000243295.1 Trichechus manatus latirostris | reverse complement strand
AATAAATTTCTCTTTGTTAAAGCCATCCACTTGTGATATTTCTGTTACAGCAGCACTAGATAAGTAAGACAGGCACTATTCCTCATCTAGTGTGAACAATAGGCACTGTTGCCTCTTATTCTTTAAGGTGGTTCTTTTTCAAACAAACAAAGCAAACCTATTGCTGTAGAGTTGATGCCAACTCATGGCAATCTCATGTGTGCCAGAGTAAGGCTGCTCCATAGGGCTTTCTTGATTGTAATCTTTACAGAAGTAGATAACCAGGACTTTCTTCCATGGCACCACTGGATGGGTTCAAATCACCATCCTTTAGGTTAGTAGACTAATGCAAATCGTTTGCTCAACCCCAGGCTTGGAGTAATTCTTTATCTGCAAGCATTGATCAATACTCAGGCAAATACTCAAAGGGAATCCTATGCAGATCTCTGGAGTTCTCTCTCTGGGCAGCTCTCCTTGTTGTTTCCTTGTAGGTGAATTCTAGCCATCTTGGTCTCCCTGGACTCCCAGCTCCAATTCATCAACTCAGAGAGTTCACCAGGCTCACCTGGGTTCCCAATGTATCCATTGCTCTGGTGCCCATCCTTCCAGCCTGTGCCATTGCAGCCCCATTTCCATCCCCTTCAGATTCTCTGCTCAGCCAAGATACTAAAGGCCTGCCCTTGGCATCTCTTGGTAGAACAGGTGATGTTTGCCTACTTATGAGTCTCTAGGACTGCTGTGACAAAGTACCACAAAGTCAGTGGCTTAAAATGACAGAAATTTATGCTCTCAGAGTTCTGGAGGCTAGAAGTCTGAATTCTGTGAGTCAACAAGACCATATTCTCTCCAAAGGCTATCGGGAGGGATCCTTCTTTGCCCCTTCTAGCTTCTAGTGGCCCCAGCACTCCTTGACTTGCAATTGCAGCATCACTCCAACCTCTGCCTCTGTCTTCACATGACCATCTTCTCTCTGTGTCTGTCTGTCTGTGTCTCTTAGTTTATAAGGCCATCACTCAGAGAGGTTCAGGACCCTACTCCAGTATGACCTCATGTTGACTGATAACATCTGGAAAGACTCTGTTTCCAAATAAGGTTGCATTCACTGTTACCTGGAGTTAGACCTTTAACGTGTCGTTTCGGGGGATACAATTCAACACATTTCCTTCAATCACATCTCCATGGAATGGAACAGCCAGAGACAAGCTCCCCTTTGTTGAGTTCCTGCTGACTTCAGTACATCAGGCCTTTTTTTAAGGCTTTCTTGCACTTTCCGGAAAAGGTCCTAACTCTAAGGAACATGAAACCATTTGTGCCCAGTGACTGCCAATCCACGAGTGGGTGAGCTGTGTGGGAAGCTGGGTGAGAACAGTGCTATGAAAACTGCCGGGCTGCCCGTCACTGTCTCTGGGGGGTGGTGAGTCCAGCAAGATTTTTCTTCCAACTTACATTTATTAATTATTTTTAAATAACCTTTTTTATTTTAGAACAGCTTTAGATTAATAGAAAAATTGTGATGATAGTATAATGAGTATCCATATACCTGACGCTGCATTGCCCCTATTATTAACATCTTATATGACTATGGAGCATTTAGTACAATATTGATGCATTGTTACCAACTGAAGTCCATACTTGGTTCCGATTTCCTTTGCTTTCCCATAACGTCCTTTGTCTGTCCCAGGATCCCATCTGGGACACCACATCACATTTAATTGTCATGTCTCCTTCAGCTCCTCTGGGCTGTGATGATTTCTCAGACTTTCCTTGTTTGTGATGACCTCGCCAGTTTGGAGGAGAGCTGGCGAGGGGTTTTGTAGGAGGTCCATCAGTTAAGGTTTGTCTGATGTTTTTCTCATCATTGGACTGAAGTTATGAGTTTAGTTTTGGGGAGGAACACTCCAGAGGTAAATGCCCTTCTCATCACATCACATCAAGTTGTATGCTGTCAACATGACTCATCGATGGATGTTGACCTTGAGCACCTGGCTGAGGTGTGTTTGTCAGGCTTCTCCACTGTAAAGCTCCTCTTGCCCCTTCTTTCCTCTTTCTTGCTGTCCGTTTTGGAGCGGAGTCACTATGTGCAGCCCACACTTAAAGAGTGGGAGTTAGGGAGTTAGTATCTACATAAATTATTTGGAATTCTTCTGGACTGGAGATGTGTCTCTTCTCCCTTCTTTATTTCTTCAGTCACTTATTTATATCGTATGGACGCATGGATATTTATTTTAAACTTTGGGTTATAATGCAGTGTTACTTTCTTTCCTTGCTCAAGTTATTCCACCTTTGCCTGTTGGGAGCTCTTTCCATTGGTCCATGTGTCCCTTAGACATATTCCAACAATGTAGCTTTTTTTTTTTTAGGTTTGTTATTAAGTATTTTAAAATTATTTTTTTAAAACCATCTATCCAACTGTCTACATAAAAAAGGGGGCCAAGAATGCTAGATGATAACTGATGGATTACTCTTAGTGGCAAGTACTTTAGATAGACCAGACAGCCTTATTATAGGTGAAGTTATATTTCCTATTGGCTTGTCTTGCCATGATGTAAAGAGACCTCCCAGCCCCATCACTACCTTAATGCCCTGGGCTGCAGGGCCCTCGTCAGACACTGGACCGCTGTTCCAGCCATTGCTCTTTGGATGAGGAAACTGCAGTAGGAGCCAGTCTTAAGAAGTGGGTCTCCAATACCCATGTTTTGTTCTGGACACTGACTTTGGGTGTGACCTTGAGTCAGCCTCTTTCCCTCTCTATCATAGCTTCTTTGTAAAGATTGGGGAGAGAATATGTGCTATTGATTGAATTTTTTCCCCAAAAAATATGTGTTGGAATTCTATCCCCTACACTTGTGCATGTAATACCATTTGGAAATAGGGTTTTCTTTGTTATGTTAACAAGGTTCTATTAGTGTAGGGTGTGCACTAATCCTAATCACTGCTGAGGATATAAGGAGCCACACAGACACAGAGGCAAGCAAGCAGACCCAGGGGGAAGACACACAGTGTCTGAGGATGATGGAGGCAGACGAGTGTATAAGCCCAGGATCCCATGATTGCTGGCTACTGGAAGTTGAAATAGACAAGGAAAGACTTGCAACCAGTGCCTTGATTTGGACTACCAGCCTCCTGAACTGTGAGAAAATAAATGTCTGTACTTTAAAACCACCTCAGTGTGGTATTTCTGTTACAGCAGAAGGAGACTAAGATAGAGTGATGGTTAAAGTAGTGTGTCAGCTTGGCTGGGCCATGATTCTCAGGGGTTTGGCAGTTATGATATAATTTGCTAGCTAGGTAAAGATGTAATCAACACCATAATGAGATCTGCTATGAGCAGCCAATCAGTTGAAAGGGAGTTTCTTGGGGGTGTGGCCTGCCTCCAGCGTATAAATGAAAGTTCCAGCAAAGCTCTCACTCTAGATCCTGCATCTGGCTCATCATCACCTGACCTCTGGTTCTTGGTACTTGAGCTAGCAGCGTACCTGCCAATCTTGGGTTTGTCAGCCCCCACAGCCTGTGAGCCAGTGGCCTGCCATCTGACCTGCCGATCTTGGGTTCATCAGCCCCTGCATCTATATGAGTCAGGAGAAGCCTCCAGCGTGATGACTGACCCACGGACTTGGGACTTGCCAGTCTCTACAACCGTGTGAGCCATTTCGTTGATGGAGTTGGCAGGCCAGGAGGGTCCCCCCTCTCTTCAACCAAAGCAACTTTAGTTTGCTTTGAACATAAGGATTCTGAGTAGATTTTACTAGAAGAAGAAAATGAAAGCCACAGCTCTGGATGTTTCTAGGAGATGGGTACCGCTGGCACTCTGCAGGGCCATGCATCGTTCCTGCTGCCCAGCACCCACCCCCTTTCTAGAAAAGCCACCCTCACTTGATTCTCTGTGGGAAAATGCTCCTCCCTCTTCTTTGCCCATATAAATCATGTGACTTATACCTGGCCAATTGGTAAGGCCCTCCTCACTGCACATGCCCAATCCACGCCCATGTAAATCACATAACTTACAACTGGCCAATCAGTGATGCTCTCTTACTGCATGTGCCCAGTGTTGGCTCATCTAGATCACATGACTTATATCAGG
The DNA here is from genome assembly GCF_000243295.1 of Trichechus manatus latirostris. NCBI lineage: Eukaryota > Metazoa > Chordata > Mammalia > Sirenia > Trichechidae > Trichechus > Trichechus manatus. The sequence continues at coordinate 11,083,342 of NW_004444005.1, read as the reverse complement.
ACAATTCATGAGGCCGTCCTCACTGCACATGCCCCAAACCCAAACCCATTGCCGTTGAGTGAATTCCTGCTTATAGCCAATGCCCAGTCCAGGCCTTTTATGGAAGTCACTGGGAAAGTGGAGGCCCTGAGGGGTGGAAACGGTGAATGCAAGTAGCTGCTAACAGAAAGGTTAGAGGTTCGAGTCCACCCAGAGGTTTCCAAGAAGAAATGTCTGGCAATCTATCTGTGAAAAATCAGCCATTGAAAACTCTATGGAGCACAGTTCTACCATGAGTCAGAGTCCACTCAGTGGCAACTGTTTTTTTTTTTTTTTTTTTGATTTTGGTGTTTTTGGAAGGAAGCATTGTTTGTTCATGGTGCAGTAAGCTTGTAGAGTGCAGACCAGGAGCCGTCAGGAGCCCCCAGGACCCAGTGCCCGGCCGAGTTCTGCAGCTCGGGGAGCTAAGGTGGTGATGGGTCTGTGCGGTATCTTTGCCTCAGGTCTAGACACCGTAACAGGGTAACAGGAAACATGACCTCAGCTAAGATAAGTAGAAGCAGAAGCCCTGCCTGAGAACTATGTCCTCCCAGAGCCAACGGTGGGAGCCATGAAGTGACCTCAGAAAACATTGGTCAATCCCCTGTCCCTAAAGACAGACTCGCCCCTGAGGGCGTACCAAGCCACTCTGCAAATTCCCCACTAGGGAGACATGGGCATGAGTGCTTTCTCTCCCCTGCAATGAAAGATTCCAACCGTGACAACGATGTTGATACTGCGACTTGGCCACACACAGGGAGAGGTGTGTCCAGGCCAGGAGGACCCAGGAGGCCTCCCCTCAGGGGGCCCAACAGCAGCCCTCACCCCCGGGGCTTCTCGCCACCACTTACAGAGTCAGGGTGTGCTGGACTTGCAGCTGCCCCATGCAGGGATGCCTTCTGCCCTGTGCACAGCCCAGTGGCCTCCTGCTGGGGTTAGTGACCAGTATGGAGCTGGGCAACACCCACCAGGCTGTCATCCATCAGGGAAGACATGTCCCGGGCCCACACCACCAAGACCCAGTTAATTCATCGCCAAGAGCCTGGAACACACTCATCGGAATCTGCTTCCCTTCTGGGACTTTGAGGCCAAAAGATTTATGGGCAGAAGTTTTTTCAGGGGAGCTGTCTTTTGAATTATCGTGTAATTAAGATGCTAATTGCTGTTTATAGAACCTTCTCTTTGGAGTCCAACTGCTTTCTGAATAAGAACCATCCCTTTGTTGTGGCAGAAAGTGCATTGAAAGCAAACTCCTTTATTAAATCACTGTTTGCATCCTTTTGTTTTCTCCTTTACATTAAAAAGGAGTTTACTAATGCTCAGTAATTTTTTGTGATGTGAATAAATTCTAGGGAATTCTTCTACTTACAACTCATTTCCTTTGTGAATAAGGATAAAACACCTTAACTCCTGGTCAGGGAGTTGGAGGGTGCTCTAAGGGAACAGCTTCTTAATTAAAGTCTTAAACAAATGCTTTACAAACCTCATTCAGAAGGATATTCTGTGGGCTTGCAGGACTGGCGTGAGGTCACCCCATGGTCTCGGTGGCTCTGGACCTGGAAGTAAACTTGGGTTCGGCAGCCCAGCCACCAGGAAACCGGCTGAACTTGAGAGCTGAGAGTTGTTCTGGAGACCAGGATTCCCTCCGGGCCTTGTTCCCAACGGAGTCTGAGGCAGAGAGAAGACAGCAGCTCCAGGTAACCCAGTGAGCCACAGGTGGGACAGGGATCACCGTCAGGTCTGGTACCTGGTCCATTGCTTGTCTGCTGTGGCCTGAAGTGGCTGCCGCATTGGGTTATATCCAAAGCAAATGTGTCCCTCCTCCAGTCACTTTCCTCTGCCCCTTTCCAGGTCCAGCCCCACTCTGGGGAGACAGCCCCCGGAATCCTAGCAGGGCCTCTGGCCATTGACAAACTGAAAGGCCCATGACCGGTATGGGCAGAGCCAAGCTCCCCCAACCCGGCACCGCTGGGTGCGCAGAGGCCGTGGCCTGCCCCCACCCCACGCCTTGTTTCCCTTGAAATGACCCCTGCAGCTTTAAGCCTTCACAGGCTGACCAGACCCAAGGACCCTCGGACACGCCTTCTTCATAGCTTTGTTCTGAGCCAGAAGCTCCCCACCCCCACCCCAGCACTGTGCCCTGCCCCTTTGGATTTCAATCTGATCACAAAAATATTCATTTGTTGTTGCTCCTGGGCAGTCGAGTTGATTCCGACTCATGGAGACCCCACGTATTACAGAGTACAGCTGAGCTCCATAGGGTTTTCTTGGCTGTAATCTTCACGGAAACAGTTCACCAGGTCTTTTTTACGCTGTGCCAATGGGTGGACTTGAACCACCAACCTTTTGGTTACCAGCTGAGTGTAAACTGTTTACAACATCCAGGAATCTGAATATTCACTAACCACCCCCCCGCCCAAAAAAAAAAACCCTGCTGCTATGAAGTCAATTCTGACTCATAGCGACCCAGTAGGGTTTCCAAGGCTGTAAATCTCTACAGAAGCAGACTACCACATCTTTCTCCCACAGAGCCACTGGTGGTTTCAAACCACTGACCTTCTGGTTAGCAGATGATCACTTTAACCACTGTGCCACCAAGGCTCCTTGAATATTAGCTTAGGACATACTAAATCCAGTTGCCATCGAGGTGATTCCAACTCAAGGCTACCCCACGTGTGTCAGACAAGCGTGGTGACCCATGGGACTTTCAGTGGCTAATTTTTCAGAAGTAAGCCCACCTGGTTTCCTGGGGCTTGTGCAGGCTCAAGCATCCCGTAGGAGGTCTTAGCAGCCCTGGCGCTACCTTAGATGTGGCAACCTCATTATAAAGCTGATCCCATCCACTTCTTAGCCATGAGCATTTCATTGTTGGGTTAAAAGAAACTTAAAAAACTAAATAAAACAAAAACAAAACTCTCGTCATATTTTGGAGTTTGGGATTCGAGGTCCTGATACCTGTATTAGGGTCCGAGGACCGACATAACAAAAGACCACAAAATGGGTAGTGTATAAGAAGAGAAATTTATTGTTTCACAGTTCTGGAGGCCAGGAGTCCGTAATCAAGATGTTGACAAGGCTGTGCTCTCTCTGAAGGCGCTAGTGGAGGATTCTTCCTTGTCTTCTCCAGCTTCTGGTGGCCCTGGGTGTCTCTTGCTTTTCCTTAGCTTGTAGATGCATCTTCATATGGTGTCTGTCTTTCCCTGTGTGTCTGTCTGTATCTCTTCTCCTCTTTTATAAGGAAACCTCTCAGATGGGATTGGACCCACCCTACTCACGTATGACCTCGTGTTAACCTAACTGATGCATCTTCAAAGGTCCTGTTGCCAAACAAGGTCATATTCACAGGTACCAGAAGTTAGGACTTCAATGTAAAATTTTGGTGGAACCCAATCCAATCCATAACAATCTACAAAGTAAGAGTCTACTTTAAGAAAGTAAAACTAATTGCTTCCAATGCATGCATCCGTAAAGAACAGAGATCAATGGATAGAACATTGACGAATGGGCAAGCTTCCCAATAAATGGTCACTCTGTGGGTCAGGGACATCCTCTTGTTGAAACAGTGGCTGGAAGTAATTGACAGTAAAACCACAGTGACCCAGTGGGAACTCCCTGAGAGGCGGGCTCTGTGTGTGTTCCTCATGGCACCCTAGATGGCAGGGCGAGGTGGCCCCACAGCCCGGCCTTGGGGGCTCTGCACCCACAGACCCTGAGGGACCCTGAGTACTGTCAAGAATGGGAGCCCCAAGTGGAGGGAGGTCAGTGTGACCCCTTCCCTCTCAACTAAAGACTCAAGGGGCCTGTCCCCAGGGCCTGGCGCAGAGAGAAGTCCTGGAAAGTTGTGGGTGCCAGGTTTGGGTCCCCCCATTGCACCTCACAGCTCTTGGGAACATCAAGAGTTTAGCCAGCAAACCTGGCATCAGCTGTACTCCGCTGGCTGGAGGGGAGCAGAGAGGGGAGCCTGGTTGTCCACTGGGACTGGTTAAGTGACCCTGGACTCCTGGGGAGCCTTTTCCAAAATGTACAAATGAAATCTTAATATTCATTCATAAACATGGTGAAACGTCATCTTGCTACACGTCGTCAGGAAAGACTAATTGCTAGAAAAAAACATCGTGTTTGGCAAAATAGAGGGTCAACCAAAATGAGGGAAACCCTCCACGAGATGGATTGACACGGTGGAAGCAACAACGGGCTCAGACATAGCAATGACTGTGAGGGTGGCACAGGACCGGGCAGCGTTTTGTTCTGCTGCTGTACATTGGGTCGCTGTGAGTCAGAGCTGACTTGACAACAATTAATAATGACAACAATATCTGTCCATTGGCAGAAAAAGAGGCGTTTATCACCAGTATTGTAAAAGGTAGAGTTTGTTTTTACCTAGCTGGCTCAGTTATCTGAAGATCCTCCCCCCTGTGTTTTCTCCTGCCCTTTAAGACCTCCTCTGGGCCGCTCCCCGTCCAGTGTGGCCTCCGGCCGGACCAGCTGTCCCTCCTCACCTGGGTTCTGGCACTCCTGGGCTCAGCTTCCACAAAGACTGGTGTCTCCATCTCTCTTTCTCAGGCTGGGTCACACTGCTCCTTCAGTGGCCTTGGCACAGCCACGGGCTCAGTAAACAGCATTCAGCACCTTCATTGGAACAAACTTTTGGAATTTCACTTACAGTTTTGTTAAAAAAGCAATTTTCTTTTCTCTTTCAAATGTTAATGTTTTTATTTGCTTTATTTTTTTCAATAGAAATGCTGGGTTTCTTCTAATTATTTTCCCAACTGCCAGTAGACTTCACCTATTTCTTGAGGTTAAAAAAACACAGAAAAAGCTTAATCATTAAATACAATTATTATTTCATTCTTCTACTGCCTCAATCTTCCAAACTATTATATATTCTAGATTATTATAACTTTAATACTCAAAGGAAAATTCATCTTGAATCCTCTAACGTCTACCCATTAAATGTCTTAATTTTTTAAAATTCTCTTCTCGTTCTTGTCCATATACAGGTCTAATTCTCATATATTGCACATAAATTTCACATTATTCCACTTAACGCCACAACATAAACATTCATTTTTCGATGTAAACTTTACGATCTGTTTTGTTTGAGAAATTCTGAATAAAAGACAAAAGTAAAAATCATTTAAAATCCTATCACTTAGAACTAATTACAGGGATTTTCTACCAAGCAGCAGAGTGAGTTTACATTGCAATAATACCTTTTGTTGCATACTTGGGGATGTGATGAAGAACATCTGAACAGAGAAACCCACAAAGCAGGGTGAGGCTCGGACACAAGATTGGCACCTCTATGGCTCAGGATGGGGGAAGGAGATAGATGCCTTGGGCAGCTGGCCTCCAGGTCCAGAGCAGGCGGATTGGGTCAGCTCCTGCTGGATCATGAGGACCAGGGTGTCCAAGGAAGACTGGAGACCGGGGCCTGCTCATTGCTTATAGTCAAGGAGTGAGTGGGACCCCCCAAGCTCATAAGACTGAAAACGGCTTGCTCTAAAATCCAAGGGCTGTAACTTGAAGAAGGAGCCCTGGTAGCACAGTGGTTAAATGCTCGGCTGCTAACACACCAGCTCATCTCGTAAAGATAGTTGTTTTGTTGCTGAGTGCCCTCAAGTCAATTCTAACTCACAGAACCCCATGTGATACAGTAGAACTGCCCCAGAGGGTTTCCTAGGCTGTAACGTTTACGGGAGCAGATCATCAGGTCTTTTCTCCTGAGGAGCTGCTGGGTGGGTTCAAACCACCAACCTTTATTAGCAGACTAGACCTTAACCATTGTGTTACTAGGCCTCCTTTCATAAAGATTACTGCCTAGGAAACCCTATGGGGCATTTCTACTCTGTCATATAGTGTCACTATTAGTCAGAATCAACTCAATGGCACCCAACAATAACAACACATATATATATATATATTTGTACTTTAGATGAAAGTTTACAGAATAAATAGTTTCTCATTAAACAGTTGGTACACATATTGTTTTATAACATTGGTTAACAACCCCATGACATGTCAGCATTGTTCCTTCTTGACCTTGGGTTCTTCCTGTCCCTTCCTGCCTTCTAGTCCTTGCCCCTGGGCTGGTGTGCCCCTTTAGTGTCATCTTATTTTATGGGCCTGTCAAATCTTTGGCTGAAGGGTGAACCTCAGGAGTGGCTTCATTACTGAGCTAAAAGGATGTCCGGGGGCCATACTCTTCGAATTTCTCCAGTCTCTGTTGGGCCAGTAAGTCTGATCATTTTTTGTCAGTTAGGATTTTGTTCTACATTTTTCTCCAGCTCTGTACAGGACCCTCTGTTGTGATCTCTGTCAGAGCAGTCGGTGGTGGTAGCTGGACACCATCTAGTTGTAGTGGACTCAGTCTGGTGAAGGCCGCAGTAGTTGTGGTCCCTTAGCCCTTTGGACTAATCTTTCTCTTGTGTCTTGTTTGCTTCCTTCTTGCTTGCTCCCAAAAGGGTGAGACCAGTGGAGTATCTTGATGGCTGCTCACAGGCTTTTAAGACCCCAGATGCTACTCACCAAAGTAGAAGGTAGAACATTTTCTTTATAAACTACGTTATGCCAATGGAGCTAGATGTTTCCCTATACCATGGTCCCCACAGCCCTCAGCCCAGCAATTTGGTCCCTCAGGGAGTTTGGATGTGTCTATGGAGCTTCCATGACCTTGCCTTGTATAAGTTGTCCCGGGTTCCCCAGTATTGTGTACTGTCTTACCCTTCACCAAAGTTACCACTTATCTATTATCTATTTAGTGTCTCCCCCATCTCTCTCCTCCCTCGTAACCATCAAAGATTGTTTCTTTTTGTGTGTAAACCTTTTCATGAGTTTTTACAGTAGTAGTCTCATACAATATTTGTTCTTTTGTGATTGGCTTATTTCACTCAGCATAATGCCCTCCAGATTCATCCATGACTAGCAACGTATTTTGAGGGGAGCTACAGTTTTGGGACAAATAGGGGACGCAGAGGTAAATGTGGAACTGGAGATCTTACCCAATACTTGCTGACTGTGAACGGACCACAGACATGGCACTATGTCTTCTATATCCCTGCTGGGAGTAAGGTGGACCCTGTGGTCACACCTGGATCTGATTGTGTTCCTGAGGGTGGAGTGGAGGCATCATTCTTAGACAGAGAGAGGGAGAGATCAACACAGGGAGGAGACAGGAAAGGGAGAAGAAGGAAGAGAGAGATACAGAGCTAAAGAGAAAAACATACCCAATCTCATCCCACTCAAATTAGGCTTGGAGATCAAAATTGAGAAATATGTGGAAAAAATATAATCCTATGAAATATAACCAACAGAAAAACCTCTTGGAATATAAATTGACTTTAAATAAAATTCATTTTACAAAAGGCTTAAAAATAAATATGCTGAAGGTGTTTAAAGAGATAATTAAGATGAAATTTTACTTAAAATGGAAAAAAATGACAAAATGCTATAAGAACTTGCTTTCATGAAAAAGAATTAACTGGGGACTTCAGGCAACATGGCACTATAGGCAGAAGCCCCACACTGTTCCTCCACAGCAAAGATCCAAAACACTAAGCCAAACAGAGAAAATGGCAATCCTGAAACCCTAAACATCAAACGAAGAGATAAAGAACTCAGCCAAGCACCGAATGGAATAAGAAACTGACAGAGAACAGAGAGCGAGGATAGATACATGCAGAGGTCCCCTAACAACTAATGCAACACGGACCTGCCATCTTGGACTCCTATCAGAGACCAGCAAACAGGGGGGATGAGACAGCAGCTTCACGGAGCTTCCAGCAGGAGACAGAACAACTGGTAACCAGTGATGCACACTTTCCCACTCCTCACCATTTTTCACCCCCTCTCAGCCTCCTGTGCTTCCTACGGCCACAGTCTGTTGGCTGGGAAGCACTGGCTTCACCCCAGTGTCACCTGGATTCCACCCGCCCACACTGGCCAGCTCCCTAAGTGCCATTTGTTGGCTGCTGGTGTTGCTTTTTTCTGCTTCTTTAGATTTCTTCCTTACCTCTCAACACTTCCCCCTCCTTTCTCTCAAATACCTGGCTCTGTGCGCCATCTTTGCTTCTTCCTGAAAAGCTGTGAAATGCCGCTTGATGTGAGACTGCTTCCCGGCCTGTGCTGCCACGTAGGTGGGATCCTGGGGCATTTATGTTTGTTTTGAATTGTTTGTTTGTTTGTTTTCTATCTCTTTTCTCGAATTGGGAGCCTGTACTAGCCGGGCAGTACTGCGCTGCTTGGGACTTACCCCCTCAGTTTGCGCAGACACGCAGAGGGATCCCAGAGCGCATTTCTTTTTTCTTGTTTTTTTTTTTTCTTCTTTTTGTGTTTTTTTGGGGGGGTTTCTTGTTCTTTTCTTTTTAATTTTTTTGTTTTGTTTTGTTTTCCTTCTTTTTCCCTTTTTGTCTTTCTTCATTACTCAGTTTCTCGTCTATACATTCCTTCTCTTCCTATCCCATGAATACCTGGCTCTGAGTGACATCTTTACCCCTTCTAGCCAGGCTGTACTTCATGACCTGGGAGCAACTTCCCATAATGCACAGCTGCACTAGTGGGATCGCTGTGAGCTTTTCTTTTCTTTTTACTTTCTAATTTTTATTTATTCATTTTTTTCTTTCCTTTTCTTTTTTCTTCGTCTTCTCCTTTTTGTTTTTCTCCATTTCATAGTCTCTCATCTCTCCATTCCAATGGCAAGCTCCCCAGCACTCTTTTTTTGTTTGTATGTTTTTGGCTTGTGTTCCTCTATCCTCTCTCCCATACCCATCTTAGCTCCACACATCACAATCACCCACTCCTTCCTGTCTACCTGCTCCATGCACTTAACATCACACCACCAAGCAGCACAGGCACGGCCTCCCAGAACCTGCCCTGCACTGATTACCGACCAGCCCTGGTGGCTGTAGTAAGTGCCACAAAAAACCCATCCCAGTAACTCCTCTTCATCTAGACCTGCCCTGCTGTAACATATCTGAGAGACTGACCCTGCCAATTGAGAAGGAGGTGAAAATTATCATGCCCACAGATGAGCAAACAACAAAAGAACGCACAGCCCGCCTGCTCGGACATACCCAAATAAAACAAAAAGCAGGACGAAACAAACAAACCTACAATCAATAAAAGAGAAAAATAACTACCAAATGCCCAGAAGACAGCAGACAATATCAAAACATTTACAAAAACAGAACAGAATGGTTCCAGTATGCATCCAAAATAAAATACCAGATGACATTCCAGTAGAAGAAAAGGCACTAGAACTACCTGATAGGGAATTCAAATCTCTAATATTCAGAGCTATCCAAGAGTTGAAGAAAAAGCAGACAAAAATGAGGAAAAAATAGACAAATTCATGGAAAATATAGACAAAAAAAGGAAGAATTCAGGAAAATAATGCAGGAACAAAACGCCAAAATTAATTCACAAGGAGCAATCATACAAAAACAACAATTAGAAATCCAAAAGATAAACAACAAGATATCAGAAATGGACATGATCAAAGGCTGAGGAGCAGGTTTGAAACAGTGGAAAACAGGATCAGTGAAATAGAAAACAAACACTTGGATACAACTCTGAGGAAAAATCAGAAAAAAGAATCAAGAAAAATGACGAGACTCTGAGAATTATGTGGGATACAATCAAAAGCAAAAATTTGCAAGTGATCAGAGTTCCAGAACAGGGGGAGAAAACAGATTATTGAAGAACTGCTGACAGAAAACTTCCCCAATATCATGAAAGATGAAAAGCTGGTCATCCAAGAAGCACAACGAACCCCATATAGGATAGATCCTAAAAGAAAATCACCAAAGCATATCATAATCACACTAACCAAAACCAAAGACAAACAAAGAATCCTGAGAGCAGCTCGAGAAAAACAAAAAGTCACATACCGATGAGAAACAATAAGAATAAGTTCAGACTAGTCAGTAGAAACCAGTCAGGCAAGAAGGCAATGGGATGACATATATAAAACCACGAAAGAAAAAATTGCCAGCCAAGAATAATATATCCTGCAAAACTCTTATTCAAATATGATGGTGAAATTAGCACAATTCCAGATAAACAAAAATTCAGGGAATATGTAAAAACCAAACCAAACTTAGAAAAATTATTAAAGGGAGTCCTTCCATCTGAGAACAAACAACAAGCTGAATCTAGGACACAGGATCTTACAAGCCAGATACCAATCTGGGAAATGAACTCTCAAGGACTATCCAAAACCAAAAGAAATACAACAGGGAATCAGAGCAGTTAATCCATAAATGACAACAACATCAGAACAATAAAAGAGGGCATAAACGGTGCAGGTACAGAACCTTCTAATGGCGAGGAAGGCAAGGTGAAACCAAGTAATAAGAGAGTGCTTCAAACTTAGAAAGATAAGGGTAAATTTCACGGTAACCACAAAGAAAGTTAACAAACCTACTCATCAAAATAAAGAGGAAAAACATAAAGTCTCAGTAAAAACAAAACCTACAAAAACAAAATAAAT
>NW_004444005.1:11059785-11069754 GCF_000243295.1 Trichechus manatus latirostris | reverse complement strand
AAGCACTATTGAAGAAGAAGAATAAAGTAGGAGGACTCACACTACCTGACCTCAGAACCTACTACACAGCTACGGTAGTCAAAACAGCTTGGTACTGGTACAACGACAGATACACTGACCAATGGAACAGAATTGAGAACCCAGATGTGAATCCATCCACCTACGGTCACCTGATCTTTGACAAGGGCCCAAAGCCCATCAAATGGGGAAAAGACAGTCTTTTTAACAAATGGTGCTGGCAAACTGGATATCCATCTGCAAAAAAATGAAACAGCACCCATACCTCACACTGTATACAAAAACTAATTCAAAATGGATCAAAGATCTAAATATAAAGCCAAAAACTATAAAGTTCATAGAAGAAAAAATATTATCAATGCTAGAGACCTTAATGCACGGCATTAACAGGATACAAACTATAACCAACAACACACAAACTCCAGAAGATAAGCTAGATAACTGGCATCTTCTAAAAATCAAACACCTATGCTCTTCAAAAGACTTCACCAAAAGAGTAAAAAGAGAACCTACGGAATGGGAAAAAAATTTTGGACATTACAAGTCAGACAAAGATCTAACCTCTATAATCTGCAAGAAAATCCAACACCTCTACAACAAAAAGACAAATAATCCAATTAAAAAATTGGCAAAGGAAATGAACAGACACTTCACCAAAGAAGACATTGAAGCGGCCAACAGACACATGAGGAAATGCTCGCGATCACTAGCCATTAGAGAAATGCAAATTAAAACCACAGTGAGATACCATCTTACCCTGGCATTACTGGCACGAATCAAAAACGCTGGAAATAACAAACGTTGGAGAGGCTGCAGGGAGATCGAAACTCTTATATACTGCTGGTGGGAATGCAAAATGATACAACCATTTTGGAAAATGATATGGGGCCTCCTTAGAAAGCTAGAAATAGAAATACCATATGATCCAGCAATCCCACTCCTAAGAATATATCCTAGAGAAATAAGAGCCATCACATGAATAGAGACACCCGTGTTCATTGCAGCATTGTTCACAATAGCAAAACGATGGAAACAAACTAGATGCCCATCAACAGATGAATGGATAACTATGGTACATGCATACAATAGTGTATTATGCAATGATAAAGAACAATGATACATCTGGAAGCATCTCATAACATGAATGACACTGGAGGACATTACACTGAGTGAAGTAAGTCAATCATAAAAGGACAAATATTGTATGAGACCTCTATTGTAAAAACTCATGAAAAAGTTTACACACAAAAAGTAACAATCTTTGGTTACGAGGGATGGGAGGGATGGGGAGGAAACTCTAAATAGACAATAGGTAAGTGGTAACTTTGGTGAAGGGTAAGACAGTACACAATACTGGGGAAGCCAGCACAGACTTGTACAAAGAAAGGTCATGGAAGCTCCACAGACACATCCAAACTCCCTGAGGGACTGAATTGCTGGGCAGAGGGCTGTGGGGACCATGGTCTCAGGGAACATCTAGCTCAATTGGCATAACACAGTTTATAAAGACAATGTTCTACATTATACCTTGGTGAGTAGCGTCCAGGGTCTTAAAAGCCTGTGAGCAGCCATCTAAGAAACTCCACTGGTCTCATCCCTTTGGGGACAAGGGAGAATGAAAAAAACAGGATACAAGGAAAGATTAGTCCAAAGGACTAATGGACCATAGCTACCAAGACCTCCACCAGACTGAGTCCAGTACAGCTAGATGGTGTCCGACTACTACCACTGACTCTGTACTGGGATCACAACAGAGGGTTCTGCACAGAGCTGGAGAAGGATGTAGAACAAAATTCTAACACACAAAAAAAGTACCAGGTTTACTGGCATGACAGAGACTGGAGAAACCTTGAGAGTATGGCCCCCGGACACCCTCTTAGCTCAGTGGTGAAGTCACTCCTGAGGTTCACTGTTCAGCCGGGGATTGGACAACCCCATAAAACAAAACAGGACTAATGAGGCACAGTGGTCCAGGGACAAGGACTAGAAGGCAAGAGGGGACAGGAAAGCTGGTAATAGGGAACCCGAGGTTGAGTTAGGACAGTGTTGACATGTAGTAGGGTTGTTAACCATTGTCATAGGGCAATATATGTACTAACTGTTAAAGGAGAAACTATTTTGTTCTGTAAACCTTCATCCAATGTACAACAGCAACAAAAAAGAATTATCTATGTGAGATCAAATTGACAACAGCAACTCAAAAGGTTTGATGGAAAGCCTAGGGGACAGTGAGTTGAAGACAACGGTGATGGAATATTTTGGAAAAGGATAGTGAGAATAGCAGCACAACTGGAAGAACGTAATCGATGTCACTGAATTGTACATGTATAAATTTTTGAAATGGTGTATCTTTGGCTATGTATATTTTCACCAAAAAAAAAAAAATGGTTCTCCAAGGTCAAGATGGGAGAGTGTTGACATGTCGTGGGGTTGTTAACCAATGTCATAAAATAATATGCGTACTGACTGTTTAATGAGAAACTATTTGTTCTGTAAACCTTCACCTAAAGCACAATTAAAAAAAAAAAGAATTAACTGGGAATCTTAAAAGTTGAATTCAAAAGAGTCATTGGAATAAAATTTTAAGAAGCAGCACATGCATTAAACTCTAGTGTTCCTGGATGCAGTCGAAGGAGGAAGTAATGAATTGGAAGACAGTGCTAAGGAAATAATCCAAAATACAACGGAACTGCAACAAGCTGTTGAGATCAACCTGTTTCAGTTTTAGTTCGACATTATTGTTGTGTTGTTAGGTGCTGTCGAGTAGGTTCCGACTCATAGCAACCCTATGAACAACAGAACAAAACACTGCCCAGTCCAGTGCCATCTTCAAAATTGTTGCTATGCTTGAGCCCATTGTTGCAACCACTGTGTCAGTCCATCTCGTTGATGGCCTTCCTCTTTCTCACTGACCCTCTACTTTACCAAACATGATGTCCTTCTCCGGGGACTGGAGATGTCCAAAGTATGTGAGACGAAGTTTTGCCATCTTCACTTCTAAGGAGCGTTCTGGCTGTACTTCTTCCAGGACAAATTTGTTCGTTCTTCTGACAGTCCATGATATATTCAATATTCTTTGCCAACACCGCAATTCAAAGGCATCGATTTTTCTTTGGTCTTTCTTATTCACTGTCCAGCTTTTGCATGCATGTGAGAAGAATGAAACTATCATGGCTTGGATCAGGTACACCTTTGTCCTCAAAGTGACATGTTTGCTTTTCAACACTTTAAAGAGGTCTTTTGCAACAGATTTGTCCAATGCAATGAGTCCCTTGATATCTTGGTTGCTACTTCCATGGGTTTTGATTGTGGGCCCAAGTAAAATGACATAAAGATAGTAAATTCTACTTTTCACAGTGAGACCACCACATAGACATTTCAAAGTCAAACAATCCTTTAAGCCATTACCAATATCCAGGGCATATAACGTCAGAGAAGTGGAGATTGAGGGAGGACTTTTGAGGAGGATTTTTGAAGAGACCTGTCAGTGTCTTAAAATTCCCCACTATGATTACTGCCCCTCACTCTACACCTACTAAGAAGGAATTTAAAGGGGTTACTGGGGGAGCTTGACATGTTTCCTCTGTAGTTGAGAACCCCAGAGGGCAGTGCCTGGATTTGTCTGGGAAATGCAGAGGGTGAGAAACGGGCTGGCTAGGATGGAGGCTGTGCTGGGATTTCCTGCATAGCCAGAATTTGTTGGGACACATAACACAAGGGGAACAGAGGAAGCCAGGGAGGAATCGCCACAGGTCCCGTAATGAAATCTGCTGAGGAAGCAAAAACAAAAATCAAAACAACAACAAACAACAAAGCAAAACAACAAAACCTCAGCAGAGGAAGCTGGGGGAACAGCGAGTTTTTAGGTCCTGAGGAAGGAATGATTAGCTGGAATAGTAAAGTATTCCAGTGATTAAGAAAATTTCAGAGAAGAGATACTCAGTGATGGAGACTTGTTGAAGAACCCACAAAAGCTTTAATAGCTGCAGGTGCAGATAGCTCAGAGATGAGTGACCATTATGTCAGTCGGGTAAGAACTTCCATCCCTTCTTCTTCTTCACTTTGCCCCTGATCGAATCCCAAAAGGGATGACAAACAGTAAGATGCAGAAGGAAGAGTAGAAGCGTTTGACTGAGAAAACATGATTGTTTCTCTTACGCATAATAGGAAGGTAGACATTTCAATTGCTAGTACCATTCCCAGGGAAGCAGCCCAGGGTCAGTTGGCTTAAATTCCATGCTTCATTCAAGGCCAGGAATACAAAGAAGGTTTGACCCCAGTAACTCTATTAATGCAATTCACTTTATTAAGAAACTTAAGTTTTAAAAAATATATCATCTCTAGAGATCCAGGAAAAGGTACTAAGAGAAGTCAAGATCAATTGAGGACAAACTTTATTTGCAAACTAGGAACTGTAAGGAACTTTTGAAACTGAAGAAGGGCATCTACCAGAAATAGAAATGAGAATTATACTTGATAAGTTTTTGAAAGTATTCTTCTTAAAGTCAAGAATAAGACTAGGAATGAGCTCTCACTGCTTCTCCTCAGCTTATTCTGGATTCAAGCCAATGCAATAAGGCATGAAAAACAAAACAAAAAAACACCTTGGGCTCAGAAATTGCAAAAAATGAGATAAGTTATATTTATCTCTAGATGATGTGATTATATATGTGGACAATCAAAGAAATAAAAATGTCAAGAAACCTTCTGGATATATAACTTAAAAATATGTCAATAGCATTTCAAAACAATAAAAGAAATAGGAAAAAAATACTCACCTTCCTCCAAAATATGTTAAGATACCAGAGATTTACCAGGCCTCTACAGAGAAGATTATAAACTCCAAATGATATACATATAGTTTGGAATAAATGGATAGATATATTTATGGTTTGAAAGTCTTATTAGTGTGAACAACTCAGTTCTCTTCAAATCCATCTATAAATTAAATGTAATTCCAGTCAAAATTCCAATGGTATTTTTCATGGAGCATGACAAATGTATCCTCACATTCATTTAGAAAAGGGCAAGAGATAATTAATTGTGAAGAAAAATATAGGGGGCCTGCCCTGCCATATATCAATCCATTCTACAAAGCTTTAGAATTAAGACAATGTGCTCAGAGTACAATGATGGACAAGTAAACTGATGGAAAGAAATAGCCGAGTAATTGACCCAAGATATATGGAATCAGTATATGGCAGAGGTGATATAACCTCAATGAGAAAAATAGAAGTTTTGCAATAAATGGTATAGGGACAATTGCTTATCAATATGGAAACAAAAAAATTGTATCACACTGTTTCATACCATACTCAAAAACAGTATCCAGTGGATTAAGAAGAAAATTTAAAATCTTTTAAAGGGAGAGACTTCTGTTGATAGCAACATAATGAACTAAATACCCTGCTAAAATACTCCTCAAGGTGCTGGATAAAGTATAAAAGAAGTCCTTTTAAATATTTGTCTTTGCTCAAAATGTAATAGGAAAACAACTGGTTAAAAAATAAGTGGAAAGAACAAGAGCAAGCCCTGACGATAGCAGTTGCTCATAAAGCCATCTGTTGATTTTACAGTAGCTTGGATTTTGGCTTTTGGCAAGAGCACTGGAGACAGGACCCAAGATGAGAAGACCAATAAAAATCTTAGCATAGGTCAAGGGGTCTCAAAGGACTGTACACTTAGCTAAAGGGGAAGCTAGAGGAAAATAACTCTTTCTTGCAAAACAGATTGCAAGGACTTTTGTCTTAACTGGCTCTGGTTTTGGCTAGATTCCTCTGAGTATCCGCACCTCAAAAATCCATAGAAGGTTTAAGGCTTGAATTTGCATTTTCTGTATGATCCAGCATCACTCAAGCTGATCATTTTTTAAGCAGTCCCAGGCATCAAGGGCTCACAGACCCTGACTGAAGGGAATGAAGTTCTTCTCTGTAGGTACACACCCACAGCCAGGCCTCGGAGAACCACCCACTGACACATCATAAACGCGCAAAGATGTGGAGTACCTCCACCGGGGGAGGCAGAAACGACTAGCGTCACCATGGTCCTAGGGAACCTTTCAGTGTTTGAATTAGCAGATATGGGTTCTAAGTATGTTTCATAAGTTTTAAAACTCAGAGGGAATATAACACATGGGTAGGAAACAGGATGTTACTGAAAACGAGAGATTAGTTAAGAAACTGATGTAATTACTGTTTGGTGCCATCAGGTCAGTTCCAACTCATAGTGACCCCGCGTACAAGAGAATAAAACACTGCCCGGTCCTGCGCCGTCCTCACAATCGTTGTTCCACTTGACCTTGTTGTTGCAGCCACTGTGTCAATCCACCTCATCGAGGGTCTTCCTCTTTTTTGCTGATCCTCTTTTTAATTACTAGAAATGAAAAATGCAATAACAACTTAAATACTGACAGTACAGGTGAAACAGCAGAGAGTTTGAGTTACCTAAGGAAATGGAAGTGCGAATCAAAAGTGAAGTGAAATTTCAAATCTTTCCAAAACGTGAGGACTTACATAAAGTTGACGAAAGTGACATTGGAGATGTGCCTAAATCCCACAAAGCCACTGATAGGTGAACACTTGAAAGAGTTAACCATCCAGGAAAGAATAAATTTGCAAATACACCGACACGGTAAAAAACAAAGGGAAGCAGAAGAAACAGAAAAAGCAACCAAACAAACCAGTTACCATTGAGTTAATTCCGACTCATGGTGACCTCATGTGTGTCCGAGCAGAACTGTGTTCCATGGGGGTTTCAATGGCTGATTTTTTTGGAAGTAGATCACCAGGCTTTTCCTTCTGAGGCACTTCTGGATAGATTTGAAGAATCAACCTATCAGTTAGTAGCCAAGTGCTTAACTGTTTCCACCACCCAGGGA
Source organism: Trichechus manatus latirostris (assembly GCF_000243295.1). Lineage (NCBI taxonomy): Eukaryota > Metazoa > Chordata > Mammalia > Sirenia > Trichechidae > Trichechus > Trichechus manatus. Next base: position 11,062,859 of record NW_004444005.1, on the reverse strand, counting down.
CTAATGATCTGGTGTTGTTGTGACCTTCTAGTCAATTCCGACTCATAGAGACCCCATGAGACAGAGTAGAGCTGCCTGATAGGGTTTCCTAGGCTGTAATCTTTACGGAATGGGAGCCCTGGTGCCATGTGGCAGTCTGCTTCTGTGAAGATTGTAGCCTCGGAAACTTTATGGGGCAGTTCTACTCTGTTCTATGGGGGTCACTAGGACTCGATGGCAATGGGTTTTGATTTTAATCTTTACCGAAGCAGATTGCTAAGGAGCACCTGGGTGGGGTTCGAACCGCCAACCTTTTGGTTAGCAGCCAAGTGCTTAACCACTGCCCTACCTGGGCTACTTAATGAAGTGGTAGTTCTGGTGAAAGAGTATGAGGGAAATATCGGGGTTCAGAGATGTTCTTGTGAAAATTGATGAAGCTCCTGAATATTTCATAAAATTTAAGCTCTTTATATTCTTGCTCGGAAGTAATAAAAGAGGTGCCTCATGACTCCATCCTAGCCTTCATTTAGAAAACTACTCAAGCGGACAACCAAGATTTGATTCATTTATTATTCCTTTGAATAATGAGGATGTAGTTGCATTATAAACATCACTGTGTAAAATACAACATAACATCATTTCATAGCTTTTTATTTATTTTTAATCATAAAACCCAAATTAAACTTAAAAATCTTCTGCCATGATTTTCTGATTTCTGTTTTCAGTAGTCTCCTTAAACTGGCTGGTCCTTTTTCAGGACTGGTTTTTTCTGGAACACGGACCGTCTGTGCTGACCGATTATTCTCCCCAGAGGCACTTTCTTTTCACATTTTTACATTTCCAATTTACGTTTCCACCTGCAGGGCAAGAGAGCGTCTATGGCAGCTCATTCTAGCAGGCTCCTAAATCACAGGCAATCTGAAGGGTGAACACATCTCCATTGTTGTTTTTGTCTGAATTTCATTCATGATGGGTAAAGTTGAGTCTCTTTTCATGTATTTAATGGACATTTGCAACTCTTTTTCTGAGAACTGCTGCTTTCTGTACTTTTTCCGGCTTTCTTTAGGGTTGGTCACCTTTTACGTTTTGATCTGTACAAGCTTATTGTAAATTAAGGAGCCCTGGTGGCACATTGGTTAAGTGCTCAGCTGCTAACCAAAAGGTCCACGGTTCCAACCTGCCAGGGGCTCCAAGGGAGGAAAAACCTGGCAATCTGCATCAGTAAAAATGACAGCCTAGGAAACCCCATGGGGCAGGAATTGACTTGAGAGCACACCCCAACAACAATGTCAGTTAAGGGACTCAGCCATTTGTCTGTGATACATATATCACAAAACATTTCTCTTTCTGTTGTTTCTTAGTCTTTTGTTGAGTATTTACGTGTCTAGTTTGCAAAAAATAAAAAAAAATTAAATATCTGTGTAGTAAAAAAAAAAGACTGTAGTTTCTTCACTGCATCCCCTTCGCACTTTTGTTGAAATATCAGTTGTACGAGTGTGTCTAATTCTGGACTGTCTATTCTGTTCCCTGGATCTATTTCTCTTCCTTTATATCAATACAACTTTGCCTTGATTACTGTAGCTATAAAGTCGTTACGTCTTAAAAACGGGTAGAATGAGATTCCTCCAGCTTTATTCCTCTTTTTCAAAATGGTTTTAGCTCTTCTAGTTCCTTTGCTTTCCTATATAAATTTTAGAATTGGCTACAAAAATTTCCTGCTGGCATGTTTATGAAAATTGCATTAGACCCGTAGAGCATTTTGGGAGGATTGACGTTCCCACTATGTTGAGATTTTCAACTCGCGACTAGCATGTCTCTCCATTCATTCAGGTCTTCTTTGTTTTCTTGAAGTGCCATCTCAGAGTTACCAGTGGACAGATATTTCACATCTTTTCTTAGATTTACTCTTAAGCATCTTATATTTTGATGCTGTTGTAAATAGTGTTTTAAATTTCAATTTCCAATTGTTCATCGCTAGTATATCAACATGTAATTGATTTTTGTATATGTAACTTGTATTCTGCAACCTTGCTAAACTCATCCATGTTGGTGACGAATTCCTTCAGCTGCAAGAGTCTTTATCGATGGTGATGATGAATTCCTTCAGCTGCAAGAGTCTTTACTTTTTGTCTTCATTTTGAAACGCTATTTGCACTGGATATGGAGATCTACAGTGACAGTTTTTTTTTTCTTTTATTATTATAAGATGTTGTCCTACTGACTTCTCTCTTGCATTGTTTCTGATGAGAAATCTGCTGACATCCTTATGTTTGTTTTTCTGTATGTAATTTTTTTTTTTAAATCTGGCTTCTTTTTAGATTTTCTTTTTATGAGTAGTTATGAGAAATTCGATGAGGATGTATTATACCTTGTAGTTTTCATCCAATTTCTTGTTCTCAAGGTTCATTGAGCTTCTTAGATCTGAGCTTATGGTTTTCACGACATTTGCAAAAATTTCAGCCATTATTTCTTCAAATATTCTCTGTTTCCCCTGTCTCTTTGGGGACTCGAAGTATTCATGTATTAGGCTGTTAAAGGTTTTCTTATAGCTCATTGATGTTATGTCAATTTTTTGAGTCTTTTTTTTTCTATATAGTTTGGATAGTTTCTATTGCTATGTCTTCAAGTGCACTAATATTTTCTTCTCCAATGTCTAATCTGCAATTAATTCCATTCAGTGTATTTTTTCGTCTCAGACATTGTAGGTTTCCTCTCTAGATGTTTGAGTACAGTCTTTTTAGTACCTTCCATGTCGCTACTTAACATGTCCAAACTTTAGTATTTTGAACATATGGTATACAGTTACAATAACTATTTTAATGCTCTTTTCTGTTAATTATAACATCCCTTTCAGTTATGGGTTCATTTCAATTAATAACTGTTCTCCCTATTATGGGTTGAAATTTCCTGCTTCTTTGCACATCTGATAGTTTTTGACTGGGTAAAATTTTTGCTTGGATGGTAGACATTTTGAATTTTACCCGGTTGGGTTCTGGATATTTTTGTTTTAAAGTCTATTTTATCTGAGATTAGAATTGCCACTCCTGCTCTTTTTTGGTAGTTGTTAGCTTGGTATGTTTTTTTCCAACCTTTGA
>NW_004444005.1:11041645-11059685 GCF_000243295.1 Trichechus manatus latirostris | reverse complement strand
TGTTGATTCTCTGTTTGGCTTAGTTTTTCGGATCTTTGCTGTGGAGGGACGGCGTGGTGCTTCTGCCTAGAGCGCCATCTTGCCGGACTCCTCTGTCGGGTTCTGGATATTTTTATGTTCCTAAAAACATTCTTGAGCTTTGTTCTGATATGCAGTTGAGTTACTTGGAAATAGTTTGGTGCTTTTAAGAATTGTTGTCCACATTTGTTAGGCAGAACCAGGGCAACACTAAAGAACATCATGTCTGGTAAAGTGAAGGGTCAGCAAACGTGAAGGAAACCCTCAATAAGATGGATTCACGCAATAACTTAGCTGCAGCAATAAGCTTATAAATGCCAACGATTGTGAGGATAGCACAGGACCAGGAAATGTTTTGTTCTGTTGTACGTAAGTTTGCCATGAGTCAGAGGCAACTAGACAGCAACCAAGAACCACAAACTAGCCCTTACTACTGAGGTGGGCTCTTTCTGAGTAACCTGATCAATGGCTCATGGATTATGAATTTTTCAGTTGGCTGGTGAGAATGGGCAATATTCCTGGCCCTATTTTACTTTGGGGCACTGTTACCTCTAATCTTTTTGAGTGGTTCTTTCTTCAACCTTGAGTAGTCTATTCATACTCATGCACTGGCCAATATTCTGCTGAATACTCAAGCAGGACCTTCTGGAGAATTCCAGAATTTTCTGTGTTGCTCTGTCCTCTCAGGTACTCTGTCCAGCAAACCCTAGCCGTGTTGGCCTCTTGGACTCTCAGTTCTGTCTACTCAACTCGGGGAGTCCGTCAGGCTCTGCAGGTTCCCTGTGCCATGGCCTGGGCATGAGCTCCAGACAGGATGCTGGCTCAATCCCATCTCTCAGGGATCCCTGCACTTTACTGTCTGATGTCCAGTGTCTTGAAAACCTTGTTTGCATGTATTATGTCCAGCTTTGCTGCTGTTTCAGGCAAGAGAGGAAATACAGTCCTTTTTATTCTCTTTCTCTGTCTTTTACTCCATCCCAGTCAGAAATGGACATCACCTCTGTCTTTAATACTAAATAAAAAAAAAGTTCACAAAGTATAAAATAAATATGCAAGAGTCCATATGGATATAGAAGCCCTGGTGGAGCAGTGGTTAAGAGCACGGGTGCTAACCAAAAGGTTGAAAGTTTGAATCACCTGCTGCTCCTTGGAAACCCTATGGGGCAGTTCACCTCTGTCCTATAGGGTGGCTATGAGTCAGAATTGGCTTGACAGCAGCAGGTTTATATGGATATAAGTAAGTGATTGAATAAATAAGTAAATGAAGGGGACGAAACAAATCTTTGCTAGAAAAATTCCAAATACTAAATGTAGATACTCCTCTCTCCAGGAGATAGAACTTAAAACATTCTCTTCTCCCCCCACTGCAAACGAGGGTGAGCTTCCAAAGAATGCTGTCATTGTTGTTAGCTGATGTGAAGTTGGACCCTCATGGCTCCCTCATATGCAATGGGACAAAACACTGCCCAGTCCTGCACCACCCACATCATTGATTACAGGTTGGACTGTCGTGACCCATAGGGTTTCCATTGGCTGATTTTTGGAAGCAGGCCTTTCTTTCTAGTCTGTCTTAGACTGGATGCTCCACTGAAACCTGTTCAACATCAAAACAATAGAGTTTGGAAAAGAAACAAATGCTAATGCTACAATTGAGAAACCTGTCAGACCGCACCCTAACCAAGTGACCCAGTCATGCCATGTACCCCTGATACAACGTGAAGAGAAAGACACTTTACCTCTGTGGTCTGCTTTCCAAAAGCCCATAACCTCAGTCTATCCATGAGAAACACATCAGAAGAAAAAAAAAAAAACAGATTTAGGGATACTCTACATTCTCGAAGACCAGTAGTCTTCAAGACTGTCAAGGTCATGAAAACAAGGACAGACTGAGAGATTGTCTCAGACTAGATGAGACCTGGGAGATGTGATGCCTAAATGTAACGTGATTCCTGGATTGAATACTGGAATAGAAAGAGGACATTAATGTGAATAAATCTGGAGTTCAGTTAAAAAAAAAAATTGAAACAAAGCCAACACATTGCAGAGAAGAAAGGATGGAGTCTTCCATCAACGGTGTGTGAGATCAATTGGGTATCTGTACGGAAAAAGAAAAATTCTTGATCCTTCCTTTTATCTTACATAAAAATCAATTTCAGATGGATTATAGGTCTAAATGTGAAACAAGAAAGCTTTTAGAAGAAAACATAGGAGTGTACCTTTTTGACCTTAGTGTAGGCAGATTTCTTAAGTAAGACCTAAAAGGGAAAATGGATACATTGGATTATATTAAAATTAAGAACTTCCATTAATCAAAAGACACCATTAAGGGAGTGCAAAGACTACCAAAAAACTTGAAGGAAATGGTCACAATATACGTACTTGACCAAGGACTCAGCCAAAATAGGTAAAGAATTGCAAATTACGAAGGGAAAAATGACAAACTAGAAGAGATTGGGCAATCTGTTTGAGTAAACACTTCACAAAAGAGTGATGTCCAGATGGTCACTATGCATATTTGCAACCTCAGTGAGCTATCACTATATCTCCACCAGAATGGGGGAAAAAAAACCCAAACACAAAATATCAAAAGTTGGTCAGCACATGGAGTAAGTAACTTCATCTTGTAAAATGCTAGTGGAGATGTGCGTTATGATCCCTTTGGGAAACCACGTGGCGGGACCTACTAAAGCCAAAAATAAGTTCATTCTGTGACTGAGCTGTTCTGTTCCCCTCCCAGGTAGAGCCCATGAAATGTGTGCAGCTCACCAAGGGCCACATCCTGAATGTTCATAGCAGCCCTTCTCCTGATAACCTCCAGTTGGAGGCTACCCACAGACTCATCAACCCTGTGTGTGTCAGAGCAGAACTGTGCTCCACAGGGTTTTCAATGTTTCAGGAGTAGATCACCAAACCTTTTGTCTGACATGCCTCTGGGTGGATTTGAACTGCCAACATTTCAGTTAGTAGCCAAGAGCTTAACCATCTGTGCCATCCAGGGTCTCCCATTAATAGAATGGGTACGTAAATACTGATGTATTCACATGGCGAAATGCTGAAGAACAGCCAGGAGGGATGAGCCACAACTTCTTGCAACAACACGGAAGAGTCTCACACACCTTCTGGTGAACAAAAGAAGCCAGACACAAGGCATGTACATTTGAAGCCATTTCCACAAAGTATAAGAACAAGGGAAAGGAGTCTTTGTTGTCCCGGGTAGCATTGTAGTTAACCTTGGGGGGAGGGTCGTGACTTGAGGAGAGAACCCCAATTTTATGGGGAATGCTCGTGTTCTGTTTCTTAAGTGGTTTTGTTTACACAGGTATGCTCAGTTTGAGAAAAGTCAGCAAGCTCTACGCTTTTGACATCTTCACTGTCCTTCAATAAAAAATTGTTATTGGAAAGAATTTCAAATTCTCATGGAGCCTAGACTTTCTGGAGCCATTGAGGCTGGGTGAACCCCTGAAACTATTGCCCTGAGATAATATTTAAACCTTAAACAAAAAATATTCCCTGAAATCTTGAAACCAAACAATAGTTTAGCGGAACTTGTAAAGAATGTCTGCCTTGACAACGGCAACTCGAAAGATTAGAGAGGAAAATTAGGGGCCAGTGAGGGTGTGTTAATAGGGAAGGAACAACTCAGAAAAGGAGGGTGAAAATGGTTGCACGATATGAAGAATGTGATTAATATTTTGGATTGTACTTGTTGAACTTGTTGGCGTATGTTCTGCTGTGTGTATTTTCAATAACAACAACAAAAATAAATGACTAAAAAAATAAAATCTGCAGTGGCAACTTGAAAAAAAATTGTTACAAGAGATTTAGAAAATAAGTCATGTTTTGATTTGCTAAGTCTAGGTTGGCATCTTGGTGGCACAGAGGTTAAAATCTTGGCTGCTAATGAAAAGGTCAGCAGTTCAAATCCACCAGCCGCTCCTTGGAAACCCTATGGGGCAGTTCTCCTCTGACCTATAAGGTTGCTATGAGTTGGAACTGACTCCACGGCAATGGGTTTTAAATCTAGATTGAGGGAGCATGGTTGTTTATTATTTTCTTGTATTTGAAACAATTTCAATAAATTAAAATATGCATATAACACAAGAAGTGAAAATCCCTTATCCTCCTATCTAACTAATCCTCTCTCCCAACCCCTCTATAAGGCAACTTCTTACAATCATTTTGTTTCCAAATCTTTTTATCTGGAAGATTCTGGTCATATTAATCATAGAATATTGGAGCTAGGACATATTTTAAGAATTGCCTAATACAAAGACACCTCGAGTGAGTAATTTCTGAACTGAATTCTAGCTATTCTTTAACTCCTATGACATGTAAACTCTTCCAGATTATACATGAAAGGACAGAAATCTTAACAGCAAAACTTGGTAATGATCATCAAAGAAGAAGAAATTGTATGTGAATTTCACCTCCAAATCTAGATTCAAAAATCTTCAAAAAATGTAAAGATGAAATCACATCCAGGAGTATATTTAGTAGAATCCGTCACGGACAGGTAGAGTTTATTCCAGGAACTTGGAATCTGCCCTGGGTGGACACCAGCAGAAATGGCTTCCCTCAGTCCCCTCACTGCTCCCTGGAGACTCGTCCTCTTCATGCCCAGCCAGTGCAGCCTTCCTGGCTCCTCAGGAGATCTCAGGCCAATTTCAGAGCTTTGCAGGTGTTAAAAATCCACCCTGCCTAAGCTCGGAGCTTCAAACTGTCCTCCCAGGTAAATCCTTCCCCAGGTGCATCTCCCACTGATACGGCTGGAAAACTGGGTTGGAAAGGGGCCGGGGTGCCTTATCTTCTTCTCTCCACCTAGCGTCCCTTCCTGCCCCTGCCCGGAGCTGCTCTGCGTGCCCTTCCTGGATCACCTGGGGTTACTAAGGGTCAGAGGTAAAGTGTGGAGATTTGGGATGCAGAGGATGTCATCTGGTGTTGGTGTGCCCTCTGCAAGGTGGACATCCAAGCACTCGCTAGCTTTTGGGTGGGGTGCTTGGTGGGGGGGTCCCAACTGCCAGGCTCAGGGTGCCTGGCCTCCTACAGCCCTCCCTCCACCCCATATGCATGGGATGGTCCTGACCCTTACTGTACGGGTGCCTTTCCCACAGCGGAGGTTATTGTAATGGTTACTGTGGGGGGGGTAGGGATTCCCAGGCTGGATCAGGTCAGCCTGGTCAGAGGCCTTGGGCGGCAGCACAGCCCTTGGCCCACAGTCATGGGGGTGCTCCCTTTGCTGTCTGTAATCACGACCCTGCTTGACAAGAGGCAGTGTGTACAGTAGTTAGCTCCAGCCCCCCAAGACCACATCCCAGCACTACCTCTTCCCCATAAGTGAGACAGGCATCTATCTCCCTCTCTGTCTGGGTTTCCTTGGTGGTGTGGACTCAGGGCCCCCATTAGCACTGCTATGATGTCCTCTGTTGTCCCTGGCTGCACACCTCCCAGTTAGGTTTTTCAGACTTGTGGCCCCAAAATCCGGGACAGAGGCAAACACACTACTTGTTCCTTCTCAGCGCACTCCATTCTGCTTAGGGTGAGAGCCAGGCATTGTAGCCCTGCCCCTCACTCAGGACGTTTTCACTCTGCAATCTCTCCACAACCCCTGCGCTTGACCACCCTCTGGCCTCAGCTTGGAGATCCTCCCGGGGGTGAGGAGGGTTGGGGCCCTAAGCCACTTCACAAACTCGGCTCATGCAGACAAGGTGACGGAGTGGACTGTTGTGGCCCTAGGGGCTCCCAACCCGGGAACAATAGGAGAAACAACAGGTCACCTCCTGTTGTCCAGGGAAGTATTAGCATGACGACATTCACCCACAGAATCCATTAAATGCTAAAGGAGAGAAACTATTAGTCAATAGACACCAAAAACGACTTTATAAAACACAGCCAAAAACAATCCAACCTATTGCCGTCTAGTCAATTCGTATTCATAGCAACCCTATAGCACACAGTAGAACTCCCCCATAGGGTTTGCAAGGAAAGGCTGGTGGATTTGAAGTGCTGACCTTTCGGTTAGCAACAAAACACTCAGCTTCTGCGCCACGAGGGTTCCATACAGGCACTTATAAAAGTTAAAAAAGAAAGAAAGAAAATCTGTTCAAAGTAGGAATAGAGGAGAACTTTTTAAACATGAATGAAAAGAAAGACTACTTACCCCAAACTAGCAGCTAATAGATGAAACAGTAACTATTGAAGCAATCTCTAATATTAGGGGTGAGAGAGGATGCCTCCCATCTTGATTATTGTTTAACACTGCTTCAGAGACTTTGGTGCTTGCAAAGTAACAAGAAAATAAGATAACTTGTATGAATATGCAAACATGTTATGGATATTAACTGTTTGTCTCCATACATGCTGCACTTTTCACCCTGTAGCATTTGGATCGGACTACTTACGGTATATTTTTTCAAACAAAATTTATAAACCTTACATAGTTCAGGTTGCCCAACTTTTTCTTTTAGCGTTTCTTAGATTTGTGTTTTGCTTATGAAAGTCTCCTTTATCTCAAGTTCATATAAATATTCTTCTCTTGCAGATAGCTAGCCTCCGTATCTGTCTTATGTTAACCTGTTGCCGTCAAGTCGATTCTGACTCCTAGTGACCCTATAGGACAGAGTAGAACTGCCTCATTGAGTTTCCAAGGAGCAGCTGGTGGATTCAAACTGCCGACCTTTTGTTTAGCAGCCAAACGCTTAACCGCTGCACCGCCAGGGCCCGTGTCATAATGTCTTATGTGAAGTTCCTGTATATACAAGACCGTTTCTGGGCATTTTATTATGTTTCATTGATCCGTTTGTCTATCTGTGAGAACACCATACATACTGTTTTGATTGCAGGAGCTATTTACACTTCATTTACAAGTAGGTATCTTGGACATCACCATCTGTTTGTCAGCTTGTGCTACTGTGGTGGCTTGTGTGCTGCTGTGATGCTGGAAGCTATGTCACTGGTATTTTAAATGCCAGCAGGGTTACCCATGGTGGACAGGTTTCAGTGGAGCTTTCAGACTAAGAAGACTAGGAAGAAAGTCCTGGCAATCTACTCCTGAAAATTAGCCAATGAAAACTTTATGGATCATAACAGAACATTGTCCTCTGACTCACTTGCTTTGGACAGGCTATCAGGAGGGATCAGTCCCTAGAGGAAGATATATTTGGTTTACCTAGAGGGCCAGAGAGGGAAAGGGAGGCCCTTGGTGATATGGACTGGCAGAGAAGCTGCAACGACAGACTTGAACATGCTGATAATTGTGAGGATGACCCAGGATCAGCATTGTTTCCTGCTGGGGTGCACACAGGATCGCCATGAGCCGGCGTTGACTGGACCACAGCTATCTGTATCTATTCTTGGCCAGTTAATCTTCTGTGTGTGCTTTAAAATTCCTTTGTCCAGTTCCCCAGAATACCCCATTGAGAATCTGGCGGGATGTCATCTACATGCGAAAACATAGACCAGGCTAACGCGTTTGCCTGTGGTATGTTCATTTCCCAGAAAACCGAAAAGGCTGCACTGAAAACACCAGTAAATTACATGTGAATGTGGTAACATAGTTGAGCACAAGGCAAATTGGCAAAAAAATCTGAAATATTGAATTTCAAGTGAAAATGTAAATAAAATCTCATTCACAATAAGAATTAAAAAAAAACTGCAGTCCAGTCGACTCCGACTCATAGTGACCCTGTAGGACAGACTAGAACTGCCCCATAGGGTTTCCAAGGTTGTGAATCTCTACGGAAGCAGACTGCCACATCTGTCTCCTCTGTAGCAGCTGGTGGGTTTGAACCAACAACCTTTCCTTTAGTAGCCGAGCACTTAAATCACTGCACCACCAGAGCTTCTTATAAGAGTAATAAAAACCCAAGAAACCAAACCAGTTGCTATCGAGTCAATTCTGACTCCTAGTGACCCTATAGGACAGAGTAGAACTGCCCCATACAGTTTCCAAGGAGCTGCTGGTGGATTTGAACCACCATCCTTTTGGTTAGCAGCCGAGCTCTTAACCACTGTGCCACCAGGGCTCCTTGTAAGAATAAACATGATAAAATTTCTAAAAATAAATTCAACCTGCAAGGTATGTGTCTTATATGCAGAATACCATAACATCTGAATGAATGGCAAGATAAAGGAAGTTTCTGGACGGTGAGACTTCAGGCGCCCAGGAAGGCAGACATTTCAGACACGTATAACCCCAGAAAACCTGGGGGCGGGGGAAGCAACGGAGCTGAAACAAGATGTGGGGTGTGCTCCCTGATACGACACTCCCAGCCATGTGTTTTTGAGCAAGTTCTTTAACACCGAGAGTCTCTGGGTGGTGCGAACAATTAAATGCTCAACTACTAACCCAAAGTTTGGTGGTTTGAACCAACCCAGAGGTGCCTCAGGAGAAAGGCCTGGTGATCTGCTTCCAGAAGGTCACAGCCTTGAAAACCCTATGGAGCGATTCTACTCTGTACACAGGGGGCCATCACGAGTTGGAATCGACTCGACGGGAATGGGTTTGGTTTGGTTCGGTCTTTACTATCTCTCTCCCCTTCCAAAGTAGCGATCATAACCACTAACTCTCTACCCGTACGGTTTTAGGCGAGGTATCAAGTAGGATGCTCTATTGAAAGAGTAACGTTATCTACCTGTCATGGATTGAATTATGTCCCCCCAAAAAGGAGTGTATCTATTTAGCCAGGCCATGATTCCTCATATTGTGTGGTTTTCCTATATGTTGTAAATCCTGCCTCTATGATGTTAATGAGGGAGGATGGGCAGCAGTTGTGTTAGTAAGGCAGGACTCAGTCTACAAGGTTGGATTGTACCCTGAGGCAATGTCTTGAGATATAAAAGAAGTGAGCAGAGAGACAGGGGGACCTCCTACCATCAAGAAATCGGTGCCCGGAGCAGAGTGCGTCCTTTGGACCAGGGTCCCTGCGCAGAGAAGCTCCTAGTCTGGGGGAACACAGACGAGAAGGCCGAGAGAGAGAAAGCCTTCCCCTGGAGCTGACCCCCTGAGTTTGGACTTTTAGCCTACTTTACTGTGAAGAAATGAATTTCTCTTTGTTAAAACCATCCACTTGCGGTATTTCTGTTATAGAAGCACTAGATGACTAAGACAGAATTTTATGTTGTAATGTTCTGTGATGGTGGCATTGATGTCAAGTTTACACGTGCACACGCCTGGGTAGTTTTTACTTCTGTGCATGTATGGGCGTGTGGGTTATCCTTCACTTGGTGAATTACTGAATTAACAGGCCTTCATTATAATTTCTCAGGAGAAAACTCTGTGCATTCCAAAACCTCACAGTGGAGACAATTCTGGAATTTTCCACCAGCAAGCCCCCTTCGGAGGCGTGTAAACTGCAGGTTAACTTCCCCATCTCCTTAAGATGCAGGTTAGCGAATCCTACTGACCAGTCAAATACTCTCAGGGAGTCAGTCAGATGTTTGAAATGCAGAGTTAATGTGCCTTAACAAAGTGTCTTAAGTTATTCAGGTAACCTTGGGCTAGTCAATTAACCTCTTGGGGCTCCTCTATCTTCATCTGTGAGATGAAGGGGCTGCAGGAGAGGGGCTGGTGGGCCGGGGCCCCTAGCACCACCCTGCGTCAAAACTTTATGCTGGTCTTGGTTCACCAAGGAGCACACTTTCTAAGGCTTCTGGATCTCGATGGTGCAGATCAGAACTCTAAACACACTGTTTCCAGCGTGAACATGTTGTCATAAAAATAATATGTATCCGCAGGTAGAGAATAATTGTAATCTCCAGTGAACAAGAAAACGACCTAAAATTATAACAAATTCAAGCAGATCCCCTTGATTAGAGAATACAGGATGGAATTCTGATGCAGCTTCAGAGGGCTGCAGACTGATGTTTCTGGCGCCCCTGTGCAGTTGCAGGGCTGTTCCGTCTTGGGCCCGGCGCGTGGTGGAGGGGTGCTCTGTGCTCTGGCCGCCTCCCTGCCAGCCTGCAGAAGGAACTGAACTGGAAGATATTTAATACTGAACTATAATAGGATACAGTGCTCATTATTCACCAGCAGGCAGGGGTTCTGGCCCGCAGTAATTATTAAAATCATGTTTGTGCCAAGTAATGCAACGAACGTCACCTACTTTTGACCTGGCTGCGCACAGGAGGTGGGAGAGGCACTGTTCTACATCTGATCAATTGGATTTAGAGAGTGTTTGTGGCACGGCGGAGCAGGGAGCCTGTCAGCAGTGATTAGAGCTGTAGCTGGTGGATGCGGGGGTGTCGGGAGCCCAGGGCACCCCCACCTTCTGCCAGGGGCATGTGGGGACTCCATGGCTTAGCAGGGGTGCTCGTTAACTAGAGGATGGGACCCTAATTTCCTGCCAGGCTCCATGGTGTAATAAATATTGACAGTGCCTCAACTTACATCATAAAAGGGGCAGCCCTGAAGGTGGGTGGGGGGATAGGCGGGCAGCCTCGGGCCAGCAAACCGCTCAGCAGGCTGTAGGAGAGGCCAGGCTTGCGAGACACGCCGTCCTGTCTTCCTGCCTTTGGACATTGGATTGGGTCACCCAAAGAGAAGGGCCCGAACGTTCCCGGTGTCGCCCCATCGGCTCACTGGGGACACTGTTCTCTTACCCCAGGCCTCGCTATTTCTGGGGGACTGCACAGATTTTTTTCCAGCCGAAAATCTGTTCTCCCAAATTTCCTGAAACCTGTCCCCATTCTGTGTCAATTCCTGTGTCAAATGCCTCTACAGAAGGAAGGCCGACGGCTGGGGGTAGTTGGATGCCGATGAAGGTGGCAGAGTGAGAGCTGAGTGGGGAAAAAGCAAGTTTGTGGTTTTAAAAATAAGATATGCTGCCGACTTCTTTGGAAGCAAAAGCAGAGATTTGAAGGAATCGTTAACAATTGGGTTGAACAAGGATTCTGAATGTACAATCCTAAACAGAAGATATAGATGAGACGGAGTCCATGAGCTGACATACCACGAAGGAGCATGTGTGTGCATCCGTATGTCGATACTTAGGTTTTTGGGCAGCCGAGTTTTATCGTCGGCTCATTACTTTTTCAAAACCACCTGGCAGCCCAGAGCCCCGTGAGGACCGTGTTGCTCCATTCGGGTGGGGGGACTTGGAAAGCAGAGACCTGGGCAGGGCAGGCGGCTCTGGGTGTCCTGTAAGTGGGCACCGAGAGCCGCGAGTTGAGGCCTGGGGGCTCTGCGCATAGGAGCCGGGTGCACGCTGAGAGGCAGGGGCTCTGCTCTTCCTGTGCCCCCAGCCCAGGGGACTCTACCAGGAACCTCCCAGTCCCCCCGCCACTCCCAGAGCCAGTGACCCAGAGGGAGGGTCAGGGATGCAGCCCCTGTGGCCCCAGTCAGTGCTGGGCCCAGGTTGGTGCCAGCAAGCAGGGACCCTAGAGGAGAAACCCAGTGAGGACTGCCAATGGCTGGCCCAGCACTTCCTCTCTCTGTGATGAAGGAAGCTAATGAGGCAACCAGCAGGCCGCGCCTAAAGCTGCCACAGAGCTGTCCAGACTCCCACCCTCCCAGGCTGGCCAGGGACGTGGGCCCACCCCACTGGGATGTTCCTCAATCAGCCTGGCAGCTTTGAGGATAGTCCCTTCTATCACCAGGGTTCCAGTTGATCCCACAGCCATCCCAAGAGATGCAGAGCTCCTGAATGGGCCTGACCACATGCCATCTCAGACGCAGCTTTGTCATCTGTGTAGTTACTGTCCTTGAATAAGATGCTTGTAGGTGCTACGGCAGGGCAGCCTCAGTCTTCCCATGTCATGTCTTGGCTCAGAAAGGTGGTGGACCATTCCGGTGACCAGTTGTCTCAGTTGGCCTGGGACCAAACAGTCTCCTTTGATGCAGAACTTTGGAAGTTAAAACCAGGACTGACCCAGGTGTTGGTCCCCCTATCCATACCTTGCTCAGCTTCCCACCGGGGCAATGCCTGGCAGCATCTCAGGTCCTCCCACCCTAACCCTGGGGCCTTCTCTCTCCTCCACCCCCCACCTGCTTCTGGCACAGCCCCAGACCTAGGAGGCCTGAGCCAGCCTGACTTCACTGTCCCCCTTACTATACATGCGAGTTTTGGTTGACCCTGATTCTTAAGACGTCTTCCTTCCCATGGAAACTTTTGATGGAATAAAAGAATATGCTAACTAGAGGGATCAGATAAAAAAGGAAGATACCAGAGCTTGTTGCTGATCAGTAAAAGTTCAAAAATAGATAAATATTATACATTCCATCCAAAAATTACAATTAATTACCATTTTAGTACCATTGAAGTTGTCAACGAATTTGATTACTTTTCTCAATTATAGACTTTGCAAATTACCCCCCCAAAAGTACAAGTGACATCTCTAATTGCTGATCTAACAATCTGCTTCCCAAAATAGAGAGAGGAGACAAAAATAAGTGCAGCAGATAATGATACTTCATCACACAGTGTTGAGCAAAGCATCAGGGACGGCTAACAGGCATGAGGCCAGCTGGGCCTGGAGGCCTCAGGTCCCACACAGGGGTATGAGACCCTCGCTGGCACTCCCAGCAAGGAGTTGACATACTGATGCCATACCCCCCGCCACCTTGCCAATGCAGGGCGTTGCCTGGCTGGCCAAGGAGAGGGTTGTTGTTGGGTGCCATTGAGTTGATTCCTACTCATAGTGACCCTGGAAGACAGAGTAGGGTTTCCTAGGCTCTGATCTTTATCAGAGAAGATCTCCAGGCTTTTTTTCTGAGGCTTCTCTAGATAGACTTGAACCTCCAACCTTTTGGTTAGCAGCCAAGTACGTACCAATTTGCACCACCCAGGGGTTCCTCAGTGAATGTGTTGCTGTAGTGTGCTGTCAACTCAATTCTGACTCATAGTGACTATGGGACAACATAGAACTCCTCATAGGGCTTCCTAGGCTGTAATTTTTATGGGAGCAGATCACCAGGTCTTTCTCCCGCAGAGCTGCTGGGTGGGTTCAAACTGCCAACCTTTTGGTTATCAGCCCAGTGCTTAACCGTTGCACCATGAGTGCTGCTTAAGGAGAGGATAGAGTCCATAGTTCCCTGAGTCCACTGCCCCCTTCCCACCACCTGCCTTTGCCCAGGCTGATCCCTCTGCCTGCAGAGCCAGCCTTGCTCTTCTACACAGAGCCACTGGCCGGCATCTTCTCAGCCTTCAACTTGAGACTTGGCTCCTTGGAGCAGCTTCTGTGCCACCCCCTTGCCCTAGACTCCAGGCAGAGAAGACGTTCCCTCCTCGGAGCTTCTTTCCGGTGCCCTTGCTCCCTGCTGAGCAGTCCTCTGCAGTTCTGTCTTCCCCTGTCTGCAAAGGGTCCCCTTCCTTCATGCATTCCTAGCTCCTAACACCAGGCATGGCCCTCAGCCAGGGGTGATGTGGCCTTATGTGAAGAGCAAGGTTGCCTGAGCTTGAATCTTGGCTCCTCCACTTTCTATTAGTGGGAGATGTTACCTCCCTGGACTCAGTTTTCTCATCTGTAAAATGGGACTATGATGATAACACTGCCGCAGTTCTCATAGTGTCACTGTATGCATTAAACAAGAACATACATGAGATGTTTACCACAGCATCTAACCCAGGAGAAGCACTTGTAACCTGCAAATGCCAGTAAATTTCCATTAGTCCTTAAACCATCCCAAGCCAGACTTGGCCCACCCCCCATATGCAGAATGGCCAGCTCTGACCATTAATTGCCCTCAACAGAGGACGCAGCAACATGTAGAACGAATCAGAAGGAAAATCATCACCCAGACCCCATTCCAAAGGAGAGGCCCGACAAGAGCTACGTCACTCCTGTTTCCTGGCTGCCTTCTAGAGTTTTCCCTCCCCAGTATACCTGCACAGCTGCCATCTTGCTGCCCAAATCACATATAAGTCTTGCTTCCTCGTAGCTCAGGGAGTCGGGTCTGAGGAACTTCCTCCCGGCTCCTTGCTCTGCACATTGCGATAAAGTTGCTTTCTCTTTCTCAAAGGCTGGTGTGCAGATTATTGACAAGTCTGAGTGTGCTGGCCAGAACCCACTTCTAGGGTTCAACAACACACTCAGTTAATAACTGCTTTTAAAATGAATGAACAGTGCTCGCTTCGGCAACACATATACTAAAATTGGAAAGATACAGAGAAGATCAGCATGGCTCCTGCACAAGGATGATACACAAATTCTTGAAGCGTTCCATATATTTGAACGGACACAGGAAATCAGCGGTGGAAAGGAGGAGTACACTGTCACAGTATAGGAAGGGCACCTAGGGTCACATGACAATGTATGCATAAATTTTTGTATGAGAAACTATCTTGAATAGTAAACTTTCACTTAAAGTAGAACAATAAAATAAAAAATAAAAAAATAACAATAAAAAAAATGAAATAAAATAAAATGAATGAAGAACTTGGAGAAAGTTGTCAATGATCGTACTGACATATGAAAGACACCAATGAGTAATTGTCCAGAGTATGGCCGGCCCCTTGATTGTCTCAGTGTCCCCAAGGCTGAGAGAGCCAAGTAACTTTCTCAAGTCAGAGCTGGCGCTCCACAGAGCTGGAACCTGAAGTGTGTCTTTGACTGGGGTCTGCTGTTCCCATGGTTCCACTGCCTGCCACCACCCATCTCCCCTTGTGCTGCAGGAGGACTTCTGGGACGACTTGGCAAAGTCAGCAGCAGCAGCTGCACTGGGGCTGCACCGTGCACCATGTTTCCAGACAGAGTGGCTCACAGTCGCAGGGCCACGGGTGAGTCAGGGACACCAGGCTCTCCCCCAGGCTTCGTCTTTCTTGGCTTACCATCCCCGGGACCCCTCTGCTGAGGACATGCAGACGCTGTCTCCAGAACTCACCTCTGGAACCATCAGCCCACCAGTGTCCCAGGCTCCTCCAGCCATCTGCTCTGGGGGCTCATCAGACTCAGCCTGTGCAAACTGGAACATTCTGCTCTCCTCCCACCCCACAGCCTGTGCCTCAGCCTGGTGCTCTGTCTTTGAGTTCTGCATCCCAGGATATGGTGACACCACCCCTACATACGGGTGCTGAGTAGGGAATCTGGCTGGGTCTGCCTTGGTATCCACTCAGCCCCAAGCTCTGTGCATTTAGCCCCTTAGAAGCTGTTGATGGCCCAACCTCTCTCAGCCACTGCCCCATACTGCTTTATGCCTATGCCTCATCTCTCCTAGGAACATTCTTGGGCCTCTCACTACTGCTGCCTGACGATGCCAGAGAAGCTGCCTGAGGCCCTGGAGCTCCAGGGCTTGCTGAGGGACACTGCCAGGGAGTGCCAGAGCCAGCTCAAAGCTTGTCCCATAGTCACTGCCTCTGTGGCTGTTCTGTCCTCACAGCTGGGACATATGTGCATCTGGGCAGTGCTGGACAAGGCAGAGGGTGGCAAAGCATCCCAGGAAGGAAAGTGAGGTTGTCCAGGTTTCAGGGAAAAGCATTATGGAAAAAAAAGCCAAGGTTGTTAGGGCTGTAGAGCAAAGCATCAAGGGAAGGAAAGCCATACTTGTCAGGACTGTAGGGTAAAGTGTCATGGGAAGGACAGCTGAGGTTGTCCAGGCTTCAGGGTAAAGTATTGTGGGAAGGAAGGCTGTGGTTGTCCAGGCTATAGGATGAAGAATCATGGGTAGGAAAGCATGGTTGTCTGGGCTTGAGGGCAAGGCATCATGGGAAGGAAACCTGGAGTTGTCCAGTCTTCAGGACAAAGCATTGTGGGAAGGAAAGCAGAGATTGTTCAGGCTGTGGGGTGTTGAAGGGAGCTGGGGAGGGAGCAGAGCCCTGGTGGCGCAGTGGTTAAGAGCTTGGCTGCTAACCAAAAGGTTGGCAGTTCGAATCCACCAGCGCTTTTTGGAAACCCTATGGGGCAGTTATACTCTGTCCTATAGGGTCGCTATGAGTCAGAATGGACTTGAGGGCAATGGGTTTGGTTTTTGGTTTAGGGGAGGGAGAAGGATGCCAGGATATGTGAGCTTGGTTGCTGACCGTGGAGTTTGGCTTCAGAGAGGAAGATGCTGAAGAGTTAAGACTTGATCATTCTTAAACGTGGACTTAGAGTCTTTTTAACTAGTGAGCACCATATGAGGGGAAGTGAGTGAATCGGAAGTCACTTTGTTGGGCTGGCCAGGGTCTGTTCCTTACAGTATCTGGTCCCTCAGGCAATGATCACATCTCTGTGGAGGTCAGCTTGTCAACCTGTAGAATGACAGCCAATGGGTGGGCGGGCATGAGCTCATTATGACATAGCACCGGGTGTGTGCTGGGCCCTTGATACATATGATCTCATTAAATCCCAGCAGCAATCCTGTGAAGTACACAGCTATCCTGATTTTTTCCAGGTCAAGAAACATCAGCTTAGAGAGGTTAAATGAATTCTTGACCAGTACATGGTGGAGGCAGGGGTGAGCCAGGGCTGAGTAAGTCCCCCGTCACATGCTCTGTGTCTGGCACTGAGCCCCGATCTTGGCTTCAAGGGTCTCGTCGGTCATCTGGGTGTTTAATGGGTCACACAGACAGGTCCTTGTTGAGGAGGTGAGTGATACAGGCTCGTGGTGTACCCAAGAGCACGCTTTGTGTGCTTTCTATGCTGTGTGCAGTATACTGTGTACAGGTACAGTGTTCCTGTATTTGCAGTACATGTACATTGTTTACCTTATGAGTACTGAAGACCTACTGTGCTCCACGGATGGGTCTAGGTGTTGTTGAGGTCCCCAAGGAAACGACATAGTCCCTCCATCCGGCAGGATGCAAAGGAAATATACATTGAGACAGGGACCCTTCACCTGGTGGGGCCTTAGCAGGCTGTGTGAACTCCGCAGAGCAGCACGGAGCCCTCTTGATGGTCAAGGACAGAATCACAGAACTAAGACCCCTCCCAAGAATGAGGAAGAATAGTTATATCACAAAATGCATGAACAAGATGGTCTCTGATCTCTTACTAAGCCTGGGTCAGCAATTTCATTAAAAATTAAAATTCCTGCTTAATCATTTTTGTGGCTCTGACTCACATCTGATGAGGAGTTTCATGATCACCCATAAATTTGAGAGCCTATTCAAGAAAAAAATCCGTGGTGGAAATTTATGAGTAGTCGCGTAATTATTTAAAAGCCAACACTGAGGTGCCAGAGGTCTTGGCAGGCCCCGTCATGGCTGGGGGAGGCTCAGAGAACAGAGCTTCTGCTGGGGGCACAACTTGCTGCTCTGTCAGCAAGGCTCAGGAGCCTCAAGTTCTCTGATAGAAGACCGAGGGCACGGAAGCCGTGGTGAATCCCACCTCAGAATAGACACTCGTGGACAGGGGCAGCCAAGGAGACTCAGGGTCTTTCCAACTCCAGATGGAACTTCTGCTCTGTTGCTCCATGGGCAGCCAAGTCAAGAAGGACAGAGTCTGGATTTTCTAAAAGTAATCTTGACGCATGCATGCTGTGGACATGTAGCACAAAGGACAGGCTGTTGGGGTAGAAAGGTTCTTCCCAATCCTTGGTTTCCACAAGGAGATCTCCAAAAGGTGCTGGCCTTTAACTCAACCCTGGCTCTGCTCTCAGAGCTACAGTGAATGGCTGGCCTAGGGCACAAGGGGGAACTCCCAGTTCCCCCACCCCTTCCTGGGAGTTTCCTGACCTGTAGAAGACCATACTGCATCCTGCTCAGCTCCTTCCTGCCTGGTGTCTCCAGGAACTGAGCACTGCCTGTGAGAATGGCCTGAGTAAGTGTGCCACCTTCTGGGGTTCAGTGTGGGGGAGACTATCACTGCTGCAGAGATAAGCATGTCCTCAAATCCAGCTTGTTGGTGCTGGTGGGAGTGGTGGTTTATTTATCATCTATCTGTCTATCTATCTATCTATCTATCTATCTATCTATCTATCTATCTATCTATCTATCTATCTGTCTGTCTATCTATCCAACCATCCATTCATGCAACCATCATCAATTATCTGTTTATCTACCATCCATCTTCCATCCATCCATCCGTCATCAATTATCTATCCATCCATTTATGCATCCATCATCCATGCATCCATACTTCTATCTACCTACCTACCTATCATCTATCTATC
>NW_004444005.1:11018430-11041545 GCF_000243295.1 Trichechus manatus latirostris | reverse complement strand
ATAAAATCTTAATTTAAGCTCCATCTGCCTGATTTCTCTCTGTCTCAAATGGTTCTGAGTTAGGTGAGTTAGGATGACCAGTTTGTCCCAGTTTACCTGGGGCTTCCCTGGTTTTAAAACTGAAAGTCCCACGTCTTAGGAACCCCATCAGTCTCAAGCAAACGGGAATGGCTGGTGACTCTATTCTGAATGCAGATGTGAAAAGTAGGGGTGTCATGGTTGTGGAGAAACCATCTCACCTGGAGGCAGGAGCAGTACATCCCCGTTCATGTTCCGACTCTCACAATCTCTGTCATCCTCAAGAAGGGCCAGGTCTCAGCAAGCCTCCGTTCACCATCTGTTTAATGGGATCAGATTCTGCCATGCAAATAAGTGCTAAAGTACACATGGGCTTGTCTATCACAGAGGTTCATTCCCATGTGCTAGTGTGGCAAAAGGCGAGAGTGAAGACAGCCTCTTCCTGCAGGAGTCTCGGAGGGCTCCCTGAAGAGCTGACATGCTTGAAACGGGTGGCAGGAAGGAATGTTTCAGGTGCTGAAGAGTGGTGGCAGAGCCCTGAGAGCAGTGACTGTGTCCTCTCCTTGCACCTCTGTTTTCTTCCCTCTCAGTCCACTACCCAGCACACAGTGGGTGCTCAGAGAATGCACCCTGGTTTGAGTTCTAGCACCATGCTGAATGCTGGCTGGGGCTGTTGCTGGAGGGTTCTTCCCTTGCTCATCTGGTAGCTCCTCAGGACCACAGGGGAGTTGCTGGCCTTGTGGCAGACACCTGCAGACACTCATGCTGAAAAAAAGAGAGAGAGGGAGAAGGAAGGAGTGGAGAAGGAAGGAAAGTAGAAAGGAGAGGAAGGAAGGAAGGAAGGATGGGGGAGGGAAGGATGGAGGCAAAGAAGGAGGAAGGAAAGGAAAGGAGAAAGAAGAGAAAGAAAGGAAGAGAGGGAGGAAGGGAGGAAGGAAGGAGGCAGGCTGTGAGCTGAGTGCTTTAACCACTGCACCACCAGGGTCCCTCAGAACCTCCTCAGGGTCAGTCCTATGTGGTGTGAGGACTCTGTGATCCTTTGTTAAACAGCCCTGCCCAACTCTGTGCTGGCCAACACACAGAACCCGTCCTCACCCTCCACTGCCCTGTGCCTCCTTGGGGAGGTGGAGGGTAACATGGGCCAGCCTGGACTCCTGAGTGGACGGGGACACTGCTGTGTTTAGCATGTATGAGCCAATGAGGCTCTGGGAAGCCCTCACTGTGGAGGGTTAGTCAGCGGGGGCTCTGGGAGTCCCAGGTCGGTGGTTCTCAAGACCGCAGGTCTAGTCTTACCAGGACGGTGTCCACTTGGTCACTGCTGGCCACTCTGACCACAGAGTCAGTTTTCCTTTCTTCGGCACTGAGGTTGGCAGCTAGTGAGGACTCGAGTGCCTTCGGGGGCTGGGCCCATGGAAGCCAGGGCGGCAGCCTCATCACTGAGGGCATAACAAGGGACCAGTAGATTCAGGGCGCTGATGCATTAATGATAATGTCACTAAGACATGGCGGCCTGCCTGGGAAGTGGAGTCGGGCCATTTTTCATTAAATAACATAATTTGTTGCATTGGTATGCAAGGACAAATAGCTCTGCTGAGCTGAATGCCTGTAAAAAAAGTAATACAGTGTTGTTATTTATGGGCTGAAACCCTGCTTGCAGAATATTCCGCATTTTGATGTAAATGTATCTTCTGCCCACACAAAGCAAATGCAGTTTTCCTCTTTATGACTATCAGTTATTTACTTGGAAAGTTTAAATAAGGCCTGTGCTACCAATAGCCACTGCCCCCTACCCTGATGATGGGGAGGTTTCTCAGTGTGAGCATGGAGGAGCTGCAGTGCTATGGATTGCCTTTGTATGGCCTTTCTCGCCATGGTCCTACAACTCCCACCCAAATGATTGGACAGGACTGTGCAGATAGAGTCATTGTGGCCCACCAAAGGGATTGGTCAGTTTTACCATCCTGCTCAGCTTGAAATGAGCCATGACAGAGGTGGAAAAGAGAGGATCCCATCATCACCAAGGAAGAACAGCCAGGAGCAGAGATCGTATCCTTGGGACCCGGGATCCCTGTGCTGAGACGCTGTTGGACCCAGGAGACAGAGAGAGAGAGCTGTAATACTGAATACAAAGAGAAGTGGCAGCAGAGACCTGGCAGCTTGGTGGGCTGCCCGGCTCATGGAGAGAGAAAGCTGAATGCCTTCGGGCAGAGGTCAAGGGCCAGGGAGAGGTGTGCCTGTACGCATGGCTGGGAAGAGGCTGTCCTGATGGAAGAACTGTATCCTGAGTGTTCCTGAGCCTGAATTGTAACTCTTACTTCCCTAATATACCCCATAATCATGATTACTGATTGTGAGCTCTGTGTGGCCATTGCAATGAATTATTGAATCCAGAAGAGAATAGAGAGCGCAGTGGGAGAGACTGTTGGTGTCAGAATTGGTAAAGATGGCTGGAGAGAGGAGGCATAGGAATTCCTCATAGGAATCAGCCTTGGGCTTCTGATCTTGATTTTCCTTTCCCTTTGTGAAGTTAGAGGAGGTCAGACACCCACCCTACAACATTTTTACGGGAGTCTAGAGTCCAGAAAGAAAGGAAAAGGCGGGAAAGGACAGTGCGGTGGACAGCATCCCACTCGGCCAGGATTCGCCCCTCCCCACCAGGCAGCCACTCATGGGCAGGGACCTAGGCCTGCCTCCTCCCTCCCTTCTTCCTTCTTTCCCTCCTTTCTTCCTTCTTTTCTTCCTTCCTTCTCTCCGTCCCTTCCTCTTGTCCTTACTTTCTTTTCCCTCTAGTCAATTACTTGGTCCTCTTGCTGTATGTCTCATGTGGCAAGAGCTCTGCTGGATGCTGGCAGGAACGAAGCATTCCCTCCATTAAGATGCTCTTGGGCTGGTGGGGACCGACAGACACAGATGAATTCTGTTCCTTGTGGCATGTCAATTCATCCATTCATCCATCCACCAATCCATCCATCCACCCATCCACCCATCCACCCGTCCACCCACCCATCCACCCATCCACCCATCCACCCATCCACCCATCCATCCATCCACCCATCCATCCATCCATCCAACCATCCATCCATCCATCCATCTATCCATCCACCTACCCACCCACCTATCCATTCACTCATCCACCCATTCATCCATTCACTCAACCATCCATCCACCCGTCCATCCATCTACCTGTCCATCCACCCATCCATCTATCTACTTGTCCATCCACCTATCCACCCACCCATCCATCCACCCATCCACCCACCCACCCATCCATCCACCCATCCATCCATCCATCCACCCACCCAACCATCCATCCATCTATCCATCCATCCATCCACCCACACCATCCATCCATCCATCCATCCATCCATCCATCCATCCATCCATCCACTCACTACTTACCCCCTGTGCACCCAGCACTATGCCAGCTCCAAGGATGTAATGGTTCCAGGAGACATGCCTCTCCTCCAGCACCCTCAGCAGCTCCAATGGGTGAGCCAGTGCCTGTCTGTCCCCAAAGATGTCCCCAGTGCCTGTCCTGACCCCAGAGATGACCCCATTGCCCCGTCCCATCCTCAGCAGCCCTAGTGTTGGAAGCCCTGGTGTCTTCATGGTTGACTTGGTCAGCCCATGGATACACTGACTGCCCAACTCCCTCTGCCTTTTGCCATCCTCCCAGGCAGGTTTACCTAGCACTTGCCCACCTAGTTTCTCCCAGGTCCCAGGACCCAGGAGAGAATGAAGCACTTGGCCCACCTTAGGGAGACTGCAGCTGCCTGTCCTCATTCCATCAGTCACTGGTGCAGGTCAGGGGATTATTTACTTGAGGGGCCCAGTGCTGGACAGGAAGATGAAATGAAGGAGGGCCTGGGTCTGCCCTTCCCAGCTGGATACCAGGGCAAGAGGCATGTCACCTGCCCAGCCTCCCTCCGGACCTTCAAAGCGGATGGTCTCTGTACCTAACCCTTGGGGTGTATGATAGCCCAGGAAAGTGAGATACAAATGATCGCTTCACTGAAACCTGAGTTTGTTTCCCTGTGCTGGCCCGGCCAGCCAAACCTATACAGTTCCAGCCTGGAGAACCGGGGCCAGGCTAGGTCTCAGGTGCACTCACTTCATGGGTTGCTGAGGTTGCTCTCAGTGCTCGCCTCGTGGTCCGCATGGGCTTTGGGTTTGGGAAGGCTGGTTTGGAGTCCGTTGGTACGGCAGTCACGGGCTTCGTGCTCTAGCTGTGTGACCGGGCTATAGCTACCCTCTCAGAACACAACTGTCTCACTGAGTGAAGGACCGAGTCCTTCCTCCTGCAACCTGGGGATGTAAGCAATTTCTGCTGTCCTTACGGCAGTGAGGCCACTGTTCATCATCCTGTATTGATCTAAAGTGACAGTCACACAATCCAAACACAAAGAAGTGTACTAATGATACGCTATTGTTGTTAGGTGCTGTCAAGTCTGTTCCAACTCATAGCGACCCTGTAGGACAGACTAGAACTGCCCCATAGGGTTTCCAAGGAGTGGCTACTGGATTTGAATGGCTGACCTTTTGGTTAGTAGCTGAGCTCTTAACCACTGTGCCACCAGGGCTCCACTGTTTCTGTTAGGTGTTGTCAAGTTGACCCTGGCTCACAGAGAGCCCACATGTGTCAGAGTAGAACAGTGCTCCATAGAGTTTTCAGTGGCTGACTTTTCAGAAGCAGATTGACAGGGTGGACTTGAACCTCCAACCTTTCAGTTAGAAATGGAGTACATTAACCGTTTGCGCCAGCCAGGGAGTCCTTTACGATATGCTAAGGTCACATATTGGGTGGTGTTCATTAGAAGGTGAGCACCAGGCATCTGGGGTGTTTCCTGGGTTGTTAGTACTGTTTCTCCTCCAGCTCCTGGACATGCCTGATGCAGGAGGCCTCCTGTTGGGAGCTGCATGCCACGGAGCCAGGGCAGGGCCAGCCGAGCCTGGAGGACAGGTCTGTGCAGACATGATGCTGCTCTGTGGCCTTGTCACTGCCAGGCGGGTGGCTCTGGCCTGCAGCTCTGAGTGTCAGGTGGTGAGTGCCCCAGCCTGGCCCAGTTGAGCCAGCTGGGGAACCTGGGACATGGAAGCCAAGGAGAGTGCCCTTATGGGTCCCTGTAGCACCTTCTTAGCTGCACTCAGTGAGGCCCACCGTGCTCTAGGCCATCTGGCAAAGGGGGAAGAACAGGAGCCTCGTGGTCCAGGCCAGCAGGCTGGGGTGGTGAGTAGGCAGAGGTTAGCTCTGGGGCTGTGGCCCTCTGCAGGGGTGGGGCTCTCCTCTCAGCCTTGACCCTGGGGTATCGATTCACCTGCAAGGCCAGGCCCTGATGCACCATCAGGAAATGCCTCAGAGATGCCTCACCCACCCATGGAGATAGGGGTCCCTCTGTCCCACCTAGCCCTGGACCGGTGTCTCGCTCCCCGGGAGCCGGGGAGAGCCCCAGACCCTGTTAAGTGCCGGCTCCAGGTGGGGAATTGCTTCAAGGTTGGAAGAGGATAAAAACCTTGGCAAGACTCAGACAGGCTGCCCCAGGATCTCCTACCTGATGGGAGACTGATGCACACCTGTCTTGGTAGGCGCCGCTCACTCAAGGTTGAACAGAGACCCAGACCCAGTGCTGGGGGTGGGAGCCCAGGGATGGACAAAGGGTCTCCAGGGCAGCTTTGGGGTGGCCCTGGCGGGAGAGTGGCTTTCAAAAGGTTCAGGTACAAAGTCAGGGCTCAGGTGTAAATCCAGGGCTCAGGTATAAAGGCTCAGGGCTCAGGTATAAAATCAGAGCTAAGGTATGGAGTCAACGCACAAATATAAGGTCATGGCTCAGGTATGGAGTCAGGATTCAGGTACAGAGTCAGGGCTGAGGTATGGAGTCAGGGCTCAGGTATGGAGTCAGCGCTCATGTATGGAGTCAGGGCTCAGGTAGACACCCAGGGCATTACAAATCATGAAGTGCCCAGAGAACGGCCTGAGTAAACATAGACAGCATGGCTGAGCTCTTGGTGGGCCCCAGGAAGTGCAGGGAAAGGTGGCCTCATGGTGGGAAGGAAAAATGTGCACAGAAGCAGACCAGGTGAGGGAGGAGGAGCCCATGAACACCTGGTAGATCATAACATTGCAGAGCAGTCCTCAGGGTCACACCTTGTGATGGGGTGGCCATGACTCAGTCCTGTCCATGGAATGGCTAGCTGGCCATGGGTCTGCAGGTGCAGGGTGCAGGCCATAGGGTGGCCTGTGAGGAGTTGGTGGAGGAATGTGTGGTGGGCCCACAGGGGAGGATGCCGATTTGCAGGGCCCGTTGGCCCAGCAGTTCTCAGCTCGACATGACTCCACCCCCAGGGGACACTGGCAGGGTCTGTAGACATTTTGGTGGTCAAAAAGACTGGGGGGAAGGTGCTGCTGGCATTGAGAGGTGGAGGCCAGGGACTTTGCTCAACACCCCATAACTCACAGCCCAGCCCCTACCACACGACCAAGAATGACCTCTCCCCAGTGTCCGAGGGTCCAGGTGGAGAAACAAAACAGGCTCCAGACCTTGGGGTGGGGGGGTGGGAGGCACAAGGATAGCAACAAGCTGGCCTTTGTTATGTAGGTTTGTGTTTGTGACACTGGGGTGTGTGGACTCCGGGAAGTGAGTGGCAGGTACCAGGCCATGCCCAGAGGGCCCAGGATAGCATACAGCAGCTGTTATCAGTTCTCCAACAGATCCAAGGTGGACCTCACAGTCACATGACTGAGTTATGGAAGATGCACCATTTACACATGATTTCAAGAAGAAGGGCTCTGCTTCAAAGTAGCTCTTTGCTGCAAGTCTGTGCCCAGGTGCCCCCCACACCCTGGATTTCCCACAATCCCTTCTTCTCTGCCAATGGAGGGTGTTATGGATTGACTTGTGTCCCCCAAAAGACATGATGAAGTCCTAACCCTGGTATCTGTGAACATAACACTGTTTGGAAATAGGGTCTTTGCAGATATTGTCAGCTGGGTTTACAGGAGGTCATACTGGAATTGGGTGGGTCTTATCCAACCTGAGGGGTATCTTAAAAAAGAGAAGAGACAGAGAAATGGAGGAAGGATGCCATGTGAAACTGCTCTATAAACTAAGGAACATTTGGGGCCACCAGAAGCTGGGAGAGAGGCAGGAACAGATTCTCCCTCTGAGTCTCAGAAGGAATCAACACGGCCGACATCCTGATCTGGACTCGCAGCCTCCAGA
Source organism: Trichechus manatus latirostris (assembly GCF_000243295.1). NCBI lineage: Eukaryota > Metazoa > Chordata > Mammalia > Sirenia > Trichechidae > Trichechus > Trichechus manatus. The sequence continues at coordinate 11,034,310 of NW_004444005.1, read as the reverse complement.
TGTGAGAAAATGAATGTCTGTACACTCAAGCCACCCTGTCTGTGGTATTCTGTTACAACAGCCACAGGAAACTAAGATGGGGGTTCCTTTGCAAGGGTGGAGAAGGGCTGGCATAAAGTGGGGTTTCTGCCCTCAGGCACTGAAGACCTGGGTGGGGGGCAGCAGAGAGTGGGAGCTGTTTTGTAATGTGATAAATGCAGGGAAGAAGTGCCCAGACAAGGCAGGCCCGGGCTGGGCCAAGGAGGCCATGACCAGCTCACCTGGCCCTGGACAAGTTCTGCGTTGGCTGCACTGTGGGGACTGATGGAGCAGGCCAGCCCTTGGGGGTTCACACGTCGGATGGGGGAGGCTGATGAGCAGGAACCAGCAAGGAGAGGCTGCAGGCGTGGGTGTGGAATGAGTGTCCAAAGTCTTCCCGCAGAAGCTCAGCAAACACCGCAGCGCGGGCGCCCAGGGACGGCGGTTATGGATGAGGCTGCACTGCCGCCTCCGTCCCACGCAGACCTGTGTGTTCTTCGGGGACTGCGGTGATGCATTAGCCTCAGGATCCCTTGAGAGTCCCTAGAAGAGAGAGCAGTGCCGTTTGTGAGCATCAGTTAAACAGCAGGAGGATGCGACACCACGCAAATGATATCTGTTTTAGTCCTAAAAGCCACTTTTGAAAGTGCATGATGGATTTATGTGCTTCACCGGAAGATGTCAATAAGGCGTTTTGGCAGAGGCTTGTGGAGATGTGGAGCTGAAGGCGTCAGATCCCTGGTGGGCCTGATGGCTTGTTTGTTCTCCAGTAAAGATCAGCCTATCTTTCATTAACGCCGAGGATAAGAGAGGCAGGGGTATTTTACCATGCCACACAAATTCGAAACCCTGAATAATGCCATTCTTCCCCCTGGCAGGGAATACCTCACCCTTGCGAGAAAGCTGCTTCTTTCCCTGCCGGGTGCAAAGTGCAGCCCTGGGTCTGGAACAGACGGACGCGACGATGGCACAGAAATAGGACATTATTTCTCTTTCTTTTAAATTTTAGTTTATCGTGGTAAAGAGTATATAGCATGAGAATTGCCATTTTAACCTTTTTAAGTGTACGATTCAATGGTGTTAATTACGTTCATACCGCTGTGCAAACAGTACCTGTTTCCAAAACTTTTTCATCACCCAAAACAGAAATCCCATTTCCATTAAGCAGTAACTCCCCCACACTCCCGCTCCCTCAGCCCCTGGTAACCACTAATCTTTCCATGTCTATGCATTTGCCTACTCGTATAAGGAGCCCTGGTGGCAGAACTGTCAAGTGCTTGGCTGCTAACCAAAAGACTGGCAATTCAAACCCAACCAGTGGCTCCGAAAGACAAAGACCTGCCAGTCTGCTCCTGCAAAGATTACAGCTTGAGAAAACCATATAAGGCAGTTCTACTCAGTCCCATGGGGTCACTATGAGTTGAAATTGACTTGACCACAAACAACAACAACAAAACGGGTGTTTCATATAAGTGGAATCATACATTATGTGACCTTTTGTGTCTGGCTTCTTTCACTCGGCATAATGTTTTCAAGATTCATCCATGTCATAGCATGTATCAGAACTTCATTTTTCTTTATGAACAGCTAATACTCCATTGTCTAGATGGACCACATGTTGTTTATCCATTCGTCAGCTGATGGACACCTGGGTTGTTTCTGTCTTTTGGTGAATGTGAATAGCGCTGCAATGAACATTTGTGTACTATTGCTGTTGTTGGTAGTTGCCGTCTACAAGCTCCAGTTTATGGAGACCTTATGTACAACAGAACAGAAGGTTCCACAGTCCTGGGCCATGTTCATGATCATTGGCGTGTCTGAGTCTATTGTTGTGGCTGTTTTGTCAGGCCATCTTATGGAGGGTTTCCCTTGTTTTCACTGATGCTCCACTGCACCAAATATGGCGCCCTTTTCTAGCAATTGGTCTTTCCTGATAACATGTTCAAAGTAAGTGAGCTGAAGACTCACCGTCCTCTCTCCTAAGGAGCATTCTGGTTGTATTTCTTCTAACATTGTTTATTCTTCTGGCAGTCCATGGTGTATTCAATTTTTGTACTAGAGGGTCTATTTCTAAGCTCTGTGTAAGGCAGTACATTCATAAAGGGACAAATGGGTCAGGAAGTCATGGTTATTATCAGCACTGAAGGGGAGATATTGAACAAGAGAAGGTGCTGAACATTTCTCTGTGTTGCCATATCCCTTAAATGCATTTTGTCTTTCTTTAAGTGCTTCAAAGAATGGCAGGACTGAATGCATTAAGAAGGCATCATTGAACAAGGATTCTGTAGAAGAATCCTGGTCAAAAAGGGGAAAATGCAGGACAGAATTTGAAATTCTCATGGAATCCAGACTTTCTGGAGCCATGGAGGCTGGATGACCCCCAAAACTCTTACCCTGAGGAAATCTTTAAACCTTGAACCAAAACTATCCTTTGAAGTCATCTTTGAATCAAATAATAGTTTAGCCTAATTAGAAAAGAATGTCTGCATGAAGCATTATACTCTTTTAAAGAATTATCTGTATGTGATCAAACTGACAACAGCACTGAAAAGGATAGATGAGAAGCTTGGAGGTGGCAGTGAGTTTGTGTTAATAATGGTGAAATAGTTTGGAAAGGGTTGTCGAGAAAGGTAGCACAGCTTGAAGAGTGCAAGCAATGTTAATGAACTGTACATGTAGAAATGGTTAAAGTGGTGTATGTTATGTTGTGTATGTTTTTACCAAAAAAAAAAAAAGATGAAAACAAAACAAGAAGAAAGCGTCTTTGGTTGTTGAGCCATCTTTCCACATGCTGTGTCCTCGGCCACCCTTCACCTCCATCACTCCTCCTTGGAGCAGGCACCTGGCCCCACTCCCTGCTGCCGCCCACTCTCCCCTCTGGCAGATTCGCTCTTCTCTTGGCACTCCTGCTGTGACGCACAAGTCAATCCCTCATTCTGGCCCTTCAGACTGGGCTACAGTCTGAAGGCCCTGGAGGCCGGGCACTTTGTGTTCTGCTCACACCCACTTGCCTGGCATAGAGGATGGTACTCCCAGCTGGTGCTCTCCAAGTCTTTGGTGAAAGGATTCTCTTGAGTGTAAAGCAGGGGAGGCGGTCACAGCCCTCCTCTGGGCTCTGTGGTTTGCAGGCAGCCCAGCTACAGAGAGTCTCTGCCCCTTTGGGTTCTGGTGTTCAGGGTGTGTCCACTCTGGGATGGGATGGGTCCAGGGTCTGGGAGCACAGCAGGGAGAAACCAGACAAAGACCCTCACCTTGTGTATCTAGACCTTGGCGTGGGGAGATGATGGGCGTGGAGAGTCCTCAGTCACTCTTCACTAACCATCCACCAGACCCAACGCCAGGCCCAGATGCTCAGGACCTGCTGCTGCCCGATGGGATCTTGGATGGCACCTCCCTGTCCCAGTCCCAGGCTGCACTGGAAAGGGTCCTCATGCTGTCTCTGGTCGTGGGCCACAGATGCCATTACCACTTCTTTCTTTACTCTGCTTTGGATTTTATAAACTTCCTACAAATAGCATGATTTACTTGTATAATTAGATCAGGAAATGTGACTCGTGCCAAAGAGCAAATCTAACCAGGATCCTGAGCGAGCTGTCCGAGCCCAGGTGGAGGTGAGTGCCTGGCCACTGCAGGCCTGGGACTTGGCCTAGTTGCCGACACAGAGCCCTTGCTGGAGAGGACTCGGCAACTAGTCACCCACTTACAGCCGAGTTCCCTGAATATATCTCTGAGTGCAAAGTTACAAACCCGGTTCTGCAGACTAAAAGAATGGACTAAGAGGGGCCCCTCAAAGGCCAGTCTCCCAGCTGGTTTGTGAGGCACCTTGATCTGTCCAGCTTCATGAAGCAGAGCTGGACACTCAGCCATCTTCTTGGGGAGCTGGAGGGGTGAAAGGCCATCTTCCCTTGGGCTCTGCCGAGGGTGGGGGCATCCTCTCAAAAAGTTCACTCCCAGTAATGGATTCAGTTCTATTCTTGAACCATATCCCTAAAAAGTACTTAGCAGAATTTGTGAAAGTATTGATCGAAGTTGGATTAAGAAGAGGGTATGGAAGGAGGGATATAATTTCTGATGTCAGATGGATCCTGGCTGAAAGCAGAGAATACCATAAAGATGTTTACTTGTGTTTTATTGACTATGCAAGGATCATAACAAATTATAGATAACATTGTGAAGAACAGGAATTCTGGGACACTTAATTGTGCTCATAAGGAACTTGTATTTAGATAAAACGACAGTCTTTGAAACAGAACAAGTTGATATTGCATGGTTTAAATTCAGGAAAGGTGTGCATCAGGGTTGCATCCTTTCACCGTACTTATTCAATCTGTATGCTGAGCAAATAATCTGAGGAACTGGACTATATGAAGAAGAACGGGGCATCAGGATTGGAGGAGAGCTCATTAACAACCTGCGAAATGCAGCTGAAACAACATTGCTTGCTGAAAGAGAAGAGGACATGAAGCACTTACTGATGAAGATCAAAGACCACAGCCTTCAATATGGATTACAGCTCCTCACAAAAATCCTCACAACTGAACAAATAAGCAACTTCATGATAAAAGGAGACAAAGTTGTCAAAGATTTCATTTTACTTGGATTCACAATTAACGCCCATGGAAGCAGCAGTCAAGAAATCAAACAACGCATTGCATTGGGCAAATCCGATGCAAAAGATCTCCTTAAAGTTAAAAAGCAAAGATGTCACTCTAAGGAATAAGGTGCCCCTGACCCAAGCCATAATGTTTTTAATCACCTCATATGCATGCAAAAGCTGGAAAACGAATAAAGAAGACCAAAGAATTGATGGCTTTGAATTATGGTGTTGACAAAAAATATTGAATATACCATGGACTGTCAGAAGAACGAACAAGTCTGTCTTTGAAGAAGTACAGCCAGAGTGCTCTTTGGAAGTGAGAATGGTGAGATTTCCTCTCACATACTTTGGACATGTTATCAGGAGGGACCAGTGTTTAGAGGAGAACATCATGCTTGGTAAAGCAGAGGGCCAGAGAAAAAGAGGAAGACTCTCAAGGATATGAATCGACACAGTGGCTGCAACAATGGACTCAAACATAGCAACGATTGTAAGGATGGCACAGGACCGGGCAGTAATGTGTACTGTTGTACATAGTGTTGCTGTGAGTTGGAACCGACTCAATGGCATCTAACAACAACAACAATCAGTGAATAATACACGACCATTTTTTTCCCAAAAATAATCTTCTCTGAGCTTATAACCATAAAATGCAAGGAGATTATTCTTTGTATAATTTCAGAGGCTCCTCTGTGATGATGTTTTTGAGGTGGATTCACCTGTATTCACGTGAACAGTCATATGTAAGGAGGTACAGGTGAAGACACTCCATTCATTGGGATGAATGCGGCAGGTTCTTTCCTATGTGAACACAAGGGCTGTAGCTTGTTGAACACCTACAATGTGAGTACAGTTTCAGGTTCATCATACATGTAGGCTACTGAATCCTGAGAAGGATATCTGATGAGCCCCCTCTGCAGGTGAAGAACAGGAAAGGAAGCATGGGGATGTGGCATACCTTGCCCACTGCAGTACATGGTGGGTGCCATTGCACAGACCAGAGGAAGATCAATGGTGGCCTGTGGTAGGGAGATAGTGGACATGGTACGGAGGGGCTGGACAAGTGTGGAGTTCACTGACAAAGCACCAGTGATGGTACCTGGAGAGGGAGACGAAGGAGTAGGGGAGTAGGGTGGAGTAAGTGTTGACAGCCTGACCTCTGGACTGGGAATCTGGGTGTTCCCTGGCTGGGCATACATGGGAAGGACTTACTTTGGAAGAGGATGATGTGTTCAGTGGATGGTGGGCTTCAGGCATTAGGATATCCAGGTGGCACCACCTGCCAGCGTGAGGTGCTGACACTGAAAGCTCACAGGACTCTCTCATGAGGTGGAGATTTGGGGCTGCTCCTGAGTGCTGGCCATTGACAATACGAGGGTGAATGAGCTCATCCAAGAAGAAAAGGTGGGTGCCAGGTGTCATGGACTGAATTGTGTCCCCCCAAAATGTGTGTCAACTTGTCTAAGCCATGATTCCCAGTATTGTGTGATTGTCCACCATTTTGTCCTCTGATGTGATTTTCATGTGTTGTAAATCCTGCCTCTATGATGTAAATGAGGCAGGATTAGAGGCAGTTACGTTAATGAGGCAGGACTCAGTCTGTAGGATTAGGTTGTATCTTGAGTCAATCTCTTTTGAGATATACAGGAGATAACTGAGCAGAGACACAGGAGGACCTCATGGCACCAAGAATGGAGAACCAGGAGGGGAACGCGTCTTTTGGACCCAGGTCCCTGCACTGAGAAGCTCCTAGACCAGGGGAAGATTGATGACAAGGACCTTCCCCCAGAGGAAACAGAGAGAGAAAGCCTTCCCTTGGAGCTGGCACCCTGAATTCAGACTTCTAGCCTCTGTGAGAGAGTAAATTTCTCTTTGTTAAAGCCATCTACTTGTGATATTTCTGTTATAGCAGCACTAGATGAATAAGATACCTGGGAAAAGAGATTCTGGAATGTTCCCTTGGGACACTAGCAGGCATGAGAAAGCAGAAGAGAAGATGCTGGCAAGAAGACTGAATCTGAGTGTCATGGACCCCAAGGAGTATAGGCCCCAGTAGCTGGGGGGTGGGGGAGTTTTGGGGAGAAGCTGTGGCTCACAGAGAAATGTGGGGTGGAAAGTGCCCTTTGGACAATTGGGAATATGGCAACAAGGATGGTTTTCAGCTTCGAAGGGCTGGTGGCGGTAGAGGCCCACATATTGTGAGGACACAATGTGAATTACAGCCACATATCCCAGAGCCTCGTGGGAAGTGGAGGGCTCTGGCAGAAGCACGATGTGTAGTGCTTTGTCAAAGTGGGGACAAAGGCAGCCGACACCTCAGAATATGTCCTGTCAGGCACATCCTAAACAACTGCCAACTGTCTGGACTCCATTCTCAAGACGTCCATGAGGCCTATTCTGTCCTTGGGCTTGGTGGCGGATGTGGACATGGAGCAGAGCCAAGTGGGCATTCTGCTGATGTCACATACCAGGGGCAGCTGAGTCAGTTTCTGTATGTCCTGGTCCCTGCCCTCAACCTCCTTGCTATTCCTGCAGGACTATCGGCTGGAGACGTACTGGCTACAGGTGCAGAGTGACAGAAGGTAGACATCTCTATCTCTGTCTCTATTTCAGTGTTTCATTCTGTTGTACACAGGGTGGCTATGAGTCAAAACCAACTCGACGGCACCTAACAACAGCAACAACATTTTTCTATTATCTATATCTATTCATCTGTCTGTCTGTCTATCTTTCTATCTATCTGTCTATCTCCCCACACGTCTGTCAGCTTGACTTACCGTGGTGGCTTGTGTGTTGTTATGATACTGGAAGCGATGCTACCGATATTCAAATACCAGCAGGGTCACCCATGGTGGACAGATTTCACCTGAGCTTCTAGACTAAGACAGACTGGGAAGTCTACTTCTACAATCTACAGTCTACTTCTGAAAAAAATTAGCCAGTGAAAATCTTACGAATAGCAGCAGAATATTGTCTGATATAATGCTAGAAGATGAGCCCCTCTGGTTGGAAGACATACAAAATACTATTGGGGAAGAGCTGCCTCCTCAAAGTAGAGTCAACCTTAATGATGTGGATGGAGTCAAGCTTTTGGGACCTTCGTTTGCTGATAGGGCACAACTCAAAATGAGAAGAAACAACTACAAATATCCATTAATAGTCAGAACATGGAATGATGTATGAAGTATGAATATAGGAAAATTGGAAGTTGTCAAAAATGAAACAGAACACTAAACATCCATATCCTAGGCATTAGCAAGCTGAAATGGACTGGTATTGGCCACCTTGAATCAGACAATCATATGGTCTACTGTGCCAGGAACGATAAACTGAAGAGGAGTGGTATTGCAGTCATTGTTGAAAAAAAATTTCAGGATCTATCCTGAAGCACAACACTGTCAGTGATAGGATAACATCCATATGCCTAAAAAGAAGACCAATTAATACTACTATTATTTAAATTTACTCACCAACCACTAAGGCCAAAGATGAAGAAATCGAAGATTTTTACCAACTTCTGCAATCTGAAATTGATCCAACATGCAATCAAGATGCATTGATAATTACTGGCGATTGGAAAGCAAAAGCTGGAAACATAGACGAAGGATCGGTAGTTGGAAAATATGGCCTTGGTGGCAGAAATGATGCTGGAGATCGCATGATAGAATTTTTTAAGACCAATGACTTCATTGCAAATACTTTTTTTCAACAACATAAATGGTGACTGTACACATGGACCTCGCCAGATGGAATACATAGGAATCAAATCGACTTCATCTATGGAAAAAGATGATGGAAAAGCTCAATATCATTAGTGAGAACAAGGCCAGGGGGCGACTGCAGAACACTCATATGCAAGGTCAAGTTGAAGCTGAAGAAAATTAGAAAAAGTCCACAAGAGCCAAAGTAAGATGTTGAGTATACCCCATCTGAATTTAGAGACCATCTCAAGAATAGATCTGACCCATTGAACACTAATGATTGAAGACCAGACAAGTTGTGGAATGACATCAAGGACTTCATAAATGAAGAAAGCAAGAGGTCATTAAAAAGACGGGAAAGAAAGAAAAGACCAAAATGGATGTCAGAAGAGGCTCTGAAACTTCCTCTTGAACATGGAGTAGCTAAACTGAATGGCAGAAATGATGAAGTAAAAGTTGAACAAAAGATTTCAAAGGGTTGCTAGAGAAGACAAAATAAAGTATTATAATGAAATGTGCAAAGACTGGGGGTTAGAAAACCAAAAGGGAAGAACACGATTAGCATTTCTCAAGCTGAAAGAACTGAAGAAAAATTTCAAGCCTGAAGTTGCAGTATTGATGGATTCTATGGGCAAAATTGTATGGGCAAATTGCAGCCCTGGTGGCACAATGGTTAAGAGCTCAGCTACTAACCAAAAGACTGGTAGTTCAAATCCACCAGCTGCTCCTTGGAAATCCTACGGGGCAGTTCTATTCTGTCCTATAGAGTTGCTATGGGTCGAAATTGACTCGACAGCAACGGGTTTGGTTTTCTGTGGTTTTTTACACTGAAAGATGCAAGAAGCATCAAAAGAAAATGGAAGGAATACCCAGACTCACTGTACCAAAAAGAATTGGTTGATGTTCAACCATTTCAGGAGGTACCATATGAACAAGAACAGATGGTACTGAAAGTTGAAGTCCAAGCTGCACTGAAGATATTTTCGAAAAACAAGTCTCCAGGAAGTGATGGAATACCAACTGAGATGTTTCAACAAACGGATAGAACCCTGGAAGTGCTCATTTGTCTATGCCATAAATCTGGAAGAGAGCTACCTGGGCATCCGACTGGAAGAGATTCATATTTATGACCGATGCAAAGAAAAGTGATCCAACAGAATGTGGAAATTATCCAACAATATCATTAATATCACACACGAGCAAAATTTTGCTGAAGAGCCTTCAAAAGCTGTTGCAGCAGTACCGTGATATGGAACTGCCAGAAATTCAAGCCAGATTCAGAAGACGATGTGGAACAAGGGATCTCATTGCTAATGTCAGACGGATCATGGCTGAAAGCAGAGAATACCAGAAAGATGTTTACTTGTGTTTTATTGACTATGTAAAGGCCTTTGACTGTGTAGATCATAACAAATTATGGATAACATTGGGAAGAATGGAAATTCCAGAACACTTTATTGTGCTCATGAGAAACCTAGACATAGACCAAGAAGCAGTTGTTCGAACAGAACAGAAGGCTACTGTATGGTTTAAATTCAGGAAAGGTGTGGGTCAGGGTTGTATCCTTTCACCATACTTATTCAATCTGTATGCTGAGCAAATCATCCAAAAAGCTGGACTGTATGTAGATAAACACAGCATCAGGATTGGAGGAAGGCTCACTAACAACCTGCATTATGCAGATGACACAACCTTGCTTGCTGAAAGTGAAGAGGACTTGAAGCACTTACTGATGAAGATCAAAGACCACAGCCTTCAGGGTAGATTACACCTAAACATAAAGAAAACAAAAATCCTCACAACTGGGCCAACAAGCAACATCATGATAAATGGAGAAAAGACTGAAGTTGTAAAGGATTTCATTTTACTTGTATCCGCAATTAACACCCATGGAAGCAGCAGTCAAGAAATCAAAAGACACATTGCATTGGGCAAATCTGCTGCAAAAGACCTCTTTAAAGTGTTAAAAAAGCAAATACGTTGCCTTGAAGACTAAAGCTCGCCTGACCCAAGCCATGGTGTTTTCAATTGCCTCATATGCATGCAAAAGCTGGACAATGAATAAGGAAAACCGAATAAGAACTGATGCCTTTGAATTCTGGTGTTGGCAAAGAGTATTGAAAATACCGATGGACTGCCAGAAGAACGAACAAACCTGTCGTGGAAGAAGTACAGCCAGAATGCTCCTTAGAAGCAAGGATGGTGAGACTTTGTCTCACATACTTTGTACTTGTTACCAGGAGAGACTATTTATGCTTGTTAAAGCAGAGGGTCATTGAAAAAGAGGAAGACCCTCAACGAGACAGACGCAGTGGCTACAACAATAGACTCAAGCATAACAACAATTGTGAGGATGGTGCAGGACCAGGCAGTGTTTCATTCTGTTGTACATGGTGTCGCTATAAGTTACAACTGATTTGATGACACCTAACAGTAACAACAATCTGTCTGTCTGTCTGTCTTTCTGTCTATCTATCATCTATCTGTGTATCTCTCTATGTATCTGTCATCTATCTATCATTATATCTTATATTTATTTTTAAGGAACTGGCTCACACAATTGTGGCTCAAGTCCAGAATCTGTAGGGCAGGTAGCCTACGGGAACCTCAGGCAGGAACCGACGGTGCAGTCTTGAGCTTGAAATCTGTAGGACAGGCTGGCAGGCTGTCAAGTCCTGTAGGATTTCTATGTTGACAGCCTCGAGGCAGAACTCCTTCTCAAGCAAAGCTCAGTTTTTGCTCTTAAGACCTTCAGATGGTTGGATCAGGTCCACCCGAGTTATGGAGGGTAATCTGCCTTAGTAATAGTCACCAAATTAGAAATGTTAACCACATTTACACAATACCTTCACAGCAGCCTCAGGACTAGTGTTTGCCCAAACACTTGAACACCATGACCCAGCCCAGCGGACGTGTAGGATTGGCCATTGTGGCGGCCATTGGCGCCCGGGTGTAGTGAAGCCAAAGCAAAGCCGTGAGCTGAGAGAAGTCAGTCAGCCATTACTACCCAGGGGCCTGTCCCTTGCAGCCTTGTCAGAAGCAAGAGCCTGCACTGGGGTCCAGGACCTGAGACAGGAGCCAGGGAGCCGCTGCAATTATCATCATCGCCAGAATACATTCAGCTGAACGCATTAACATGTTTACATAAATTAACCATGCGCTGAGGACAGACAGCAGGTTGCTAACTAGCTCATTAGCTGAAACGACCAGCTATCAGCCCCACCCCCTGGAAACAAAGGGTCCGGTCCGCACAGAACAGGCGGCACCGTTCCACTTGATGGTCCTTCCCCAGCAACACCCTTTCCCCAGGTATCAGACGATGGGGTGGGACTCAACCATGCCCCTTTTAATTCTCAGATTCTCTGAGGCTTTTATTTTATTTTTGGTAAAATTAGATGAGAAGAAAGCTTCCTCTGTGTAACAGTCACTTCTGAAAGAAAAGGCAGATTGAATTATTCCTGTGAGGATGTGTCTCATTCAAGTAAGAAAAAATCAAATCAAATCCTTGCAGAGCCTCTTCTCCTCGAGGCCAGACGGGCATGCTGGGGGAGAAGCGGTTCCTGCATTCATCGACTGTCCTCAGCGCCTCAGAGACGCTGCAGGAGGCTCTGGGGACAAACCAGTGTGTGTGCGTGGATGTGTGAGTATGCATATGGGTGAGTGTGCGTATGTGTGTGTGCATATGTGTGTGCACGTGTGTGTACATGCATGCGTGTGTGTCGTGTGTCTGTGTGTGCATGTGACTGTGTGCATGTGTATGCATGTTCGTGTGTGCACGCGTGTATGCATGTATACAGGGAGGTCCAGATGTCCTGGCGAAGGACAGGGCCTGGCATCCACTGAAGATCGTGACCCAGAGAAGGAAAGTCAGTGGTACAAGCCTTCTTGCTTTCTTTTTCCCCCAAGAGAGAAATAAAAAAAATTCCACACATTCACCTGTTAAAACTGTGAGATCATAGCCATTTTTTATAACTGGAGTAAAGTACAGGTGAAACGCAGGCGTCCAGATGCAAACACCAGTCAGAGACAGCAGGGGTGCTCACTTACCAGGGCGGCTGTCCTGCAGACAAGCGCAGCTCTGCCCCGAGGCTGTGCGAGCCCCACCAGAGTCTACACCAGAGTCTACGCTTGCTCCTCTGTGACGTGAGGGCTCAGATGCCGTGATTTCAGTGGGCCTTCCTTCTGGAACATTCTGTGGTCTCTGTCAGAGGAATTCAGCCCAAGGCGTCTCTCCTCTCTGGTCCCTTCCAGGGCCCAATGTGGGTCAGAGCCAACTCAGGGCATTCCTGCCTGGTGATCTTCTTCCTGTCCACCACGTGGAGGCACCAGGGGAGCTGAATGCCCCTGGTTCACCTGTGGCCTCCGCTGGAGCCCTGGCCCCCGCCACTCTCTGCTCCATCACTTCCTCTCACTCTGCCCCCTCCCCAGGCGGCTCCTCTCCCCACTCTGCCCCCAGCCTGGGGTCTCAGGTATATCCCTTCCCTCTTCAGGTCTCCAACTGTCACCGCCCAGGCCAGGAAGGGCATCCGGGAGAGCTCAGAGCTGCTTGCGGCTCAGTCTTGCTCTGAGGTCTCCCCCCAACACGAGGGATGTTATTTTTGCTAAGTACATCTGCAAAACACATCTGTTGATTTTCTGCATTTGTTTATCCACAGCAAAAATCTGAATTAGTAAGTGTTTCACACTGCAGCTCACAAGTAAACACGAAAGAGGCAACCCAGCAGAAATCTTCAAAGAAAATGAGTATGAACGTTATCACTCAGGCAGGCGCTCCCAAGAAAGACGGGAAAGGAAAGAGGGAAGAAATAGGGGTGTGGAGAAGAGGATAGAGGGGTCCTCGGATGGTTGGACGTGGATGAGCCTGGGAGCATGGGGCAAGCGGACACAGTTGGGGGCTGACAGAGACCCAGTTCTAATCCACCCACTTGCAGGATCTGGAGAGAAAGGAATGGGCTCCAACTCTCCCGGAGGCAGCTGGGTGGTGCAAATGGTTAATGCACTAGAAGGTTGGAGGTTCAAGTCCACCCAGAGGCGCCTCGGAAGAAAGACCTGTATATCTACTTCCAAAACATCAGCCCTTGAAAACCTCGTGGAGTACAGCTCTGCTCTCACGCACGGGGCGTTGCCATGGGTAGGAGCTGACTTATCAGAAACTGGTTTGGTTGGTTCTGAGACTCTGTAAGGATGGAGCCCAAGTTCCAGTTTTCTTATCCTCAGCCCGGGGAGTCCTTCGCAGCCCACCGGGTGACAACACTTGAGGCCAGGCTGACTGGCCTTTGGGGTCCTGTGGGCAGAGACATTTTAGGCTCTGTATCCCAGGGCCAACACCCAGGAGGGCCTCCGTGCACATTCCCCGGGGGAGGAGTGAGCAGCATCTGTGGTGTTGACATAGCTTTACAGTTTAGAAGGTGCAGCCATGACTTCAGTTAACCTTGGCCTTGACTCTGCAAATTGGGCCTGATCACCCCATTGTGCAGATAGGGAAACTGAGTCTCTGTAAGAAAAGGAGTGTGTGTGCACGTGTGTGGACACATGTATGGGTGTGAGCAGAGTGGAGGTGGTCTAGTAGAGAAAGGTACAGACATTCTTGAGACTTGAAGGGCTGGAAGGGGACCAGAGAGGAGCAGATGCCTTAGAGCTGAGGGGCTGCAGTTCCCCAGGGGACACCTGCCTTGTCTGGAAACAGTTTTGTTTGTCACAGTTGGGGGCAGGAAGCGCTAGCGCATCGCCTGGAGTGCTGCTAAGCACCCTGCAGTGCACAGGGGTGAGGACCTGAGCATACCTTTTTGGGGACACAGTCATTCCTTCACAGGGCGCTACAAAGGTCTGAGAGAGCTTCCAGACACATGAGAGACATTCCAGGACAAGGAGGAGAGAGAACAGGTGCCCCTGGCCATCTTCCGTGGGCCGGGCCCTGGGAGTTGCCTGAGCTGCAGGGGTCTTGTCAGAGAAGGTTCTTTCCAGGAGCTGCCCAGGAAATCTCAGCTGGTAATTATTCCATTAGGGCTCTGAACTTAGTTTCTCAAACAACATACTATTTGTGTGTGAATTTTTATAGCAGTCTTTGAATTACCAGATTGTAATATTATATCTTGCCCCTGTAGAGATTCCATTATCCATTACATAAACAAATAGCACAGACTCATTAAGTTATTAATATCGTACGGAGGCACGATCACCCTGTTTACATCTTTGAACAGATTTATGAATAATACAAACACAGATCACGGCAGAATTGAGCGAGCTCAGAGGAAGCGAGACCGTGTCCGGGCCAGCTGACTGCTGACCTCCCACTCCCCAGAAAGCAATGGTCGGCCCAAGTTCGTGCTCCTGACCAGAGTTTTCCGAATGAATTGCAAATCATGCCTGCAAGCTGCTTCTTCACGGTGACAGCTTCGAGGACACTCTCTTCCCCATATTTTTGGACAGTGATATGCCTATCTAGTCAAACATGTTAGTGCTTCTTGTTGACCAGTTTACTTGTTGGGCATGAGTTTATGGCCAAAGTCTGGTTTGTGCACATGGGCTCTCTACCAAAAAACTTCGGAGCTCCTGTGTGGTTACGAGCTCAACAGGAAGAAGAGAGAGAGGGAGAGCGTGCGAGGCAAGGAAACCGGTGAGAAAGGCCGTTGGCAACTTACCCAGATGTGCAAAGTCCTACCTCATGTCGCCGTTGTCGTTGTTAGCTGCTGTCCAGTCAACGCCAGCTCACGGCGGCCCTGTGTTCCGCAGAATGAAACATGGCCTGGTCCTGTGCCATGTTCACGACCACAGGGATACACGAGTCCGTTGTCTCGGACACTGTGTGTTTTGAGTGCCTCCTAACCTAGGGGACCCATCTTCCAGCACCGTATTGGACAATATCCTACTGTGATTCACTTGGGATTTCGCCAGTTAATTTTCAAAAGTAGATCACCAGGGCTTTCTTCTAGTCTGTCTTAGTCTGGAAGCTCTGCTGAAACCTGTCCACCAGGGTGACCCTGCTGGTATTTGAAACACCAGTGACATAGTTTCTAGCTTCACAGCATCACGCAAGTCACCACAGTACGACAAACTGACAGACATGTGGTGGACTAGCTCATAGTTTGTATTTAATCTTTTTTTCTGATATTAATAATATTTCAGAGTGAGTATTTAACCTGTCAGCATAACACATTTTCCTCAAACTCTTAAAATACTCATTTGTTCTCTGATGGAAGATCAACCCCAGACCACTCTTACCTGAGCAAACCTCACCTTGATAATCTGTCATTATCCCTACACTTCTGGATAATCTGTCATCATTCTGACACTTCCGGATAATCTGTCATTATCCCTACACTTCTAGATAACCTGTCACTATCCCTACACTTCTGGATAATCTCTCATTATTCCTTCAATTCTGGATAATCTGTCATTGTTCCTCCACTTCTGGATAATGTCATTATCCCTACACTTCTGGATAATTTGTCGTTATCCCTACACTTCTAGATAATCTGTCATTATCCCTACACTTCTGGATAATCTGTCATTATTCCTTCAATTCTGGATAATCTGTTATTATTCCTACACTTCTGGATAATCT
>NW_004444005.1:11000006-11018330 GCF_000243295.1 Trichechus manatus latirostris | reverse complement strand
TTCCTACACTTCTGGATAATCTGTCATTATTCCTACACTTCTGGATAATCTGTCGTTATCTCTATACTTCTGGATAATCTGTCATTTTTCCTACACTTCTGGATAATCTGTCATTATCCCTACACTTCTAGATAATCTGTCATTATCCCTACACTTCTGGATAATCTGTCATTATTCCTTCAATTCTGGATAATCTGTCATTATTCCTACACTTCTGGATAATCTGTCATTATTTCTTCAATTCTGGATAATCTGTCATTATTCCTTCAATTCTGGATAATCTGTCGTTATCTCTATACTTCTGGATAATCTGTCATTTTTCCTACACTTCTGAAAAATCTTTCATTATTCCTACACTATGTTGCTGTTTGATCTTAAAAAGTTAAACAAGGCATATTGGAGCAGGCGACCAGTCCAGGTGAATGGGACGCCAAAAGCTCATCCAGTTTTATCCAACACTTTTAAAATGAGCACCTGCTTTGTGGGGCCCGAAGTTCTAGTCAGGACTTCAGAGAGTAATTCTAAGCATCCTTTAGTTTGGTTTGTAATTGACTATGAATCTCTTACAAAAATAAAAAACAAACCAGTTGCCATGGAGTTGACCCCTACTCGTGGCAACCCCATGTGTGCAGAGTAGAACTGCACCATAGAGTTTCATGGCTGTGACCGATTAGAAGCAGATTGCCAGACCTTTCTTCCCAGGTACCCTGAGTGTGTTTGAACCTTTTGGTTGGCAGCTGCATGCTTAACCATTTGCACCACCCACGGACTTCTCATTTACAATTTTTAAAAGACCGTTTCTAAAACTCATCTGTGCCTGGCTGTTCCCCACACTCTAGCAGGCCCCCTCGGGACTGGCCCAATTGGGGATCCCTTGCTGCTGACGCAGGTCTCAGTTTGCTTGAGACTCTCGGGTAGGCAGACACCAGAGTGTAGGGGGATCAATCTGGAAGGGCCCCTGGAGGTACCCAGGGAAGATGGGTTTGGACAGGCTTCCTGGCTGCTCCCTCGCTCAGCTGACTTTCCTCCTATGAAGTCTGTAGGAAAATGCTTCTCTGCCAGGTACTTGTCAGGGGTGTTCATATTAGTTGATCACGCCTGTTCTCTGGCTTCTGAAATATGCCCGACAGATTTCCCAAAGCCACACAACCCTAGAGCTGTGGGGATGACGGCTCTGGGCCCCAACTGAGGTTTCCCTGCATGCCTCAGCATGAATTTGAACCGCCCAACTTACGGTTAGTATCTGAACACTTAACTGTTTGTGCCACCCCAGGACTGCAGCCAGTTACTGTGGAGCTGACCCCAGCTCCTGGCGCACCCATGTGTGTCAGAGTAGAACTGTGCTCCGTGGGGTTTTCAATGACTGATTTTTCAGAAGGAGATCTCCAGGCCTTTCTTCCGCGGTGCCTCTGAGTAGACTTGAACCTTCAACCTTGTGAGGGTGTTAGCCATTGGCACCACCAGGGACTCACTAACCACAGCACTGGGGTCCTTTTCTCCTTCTTTTAATTCCCCTATAAATCCCTTATCTCCTATTGTATTGCATCTCATGGGATAAGTGTCTGCTATTTGCTGACAGAGGATTTTTTCATGCAAAAGACCCATTTCTCTAGCCTGCTCAGCGTCTCCGGGAGGTTTCTGAATTTTCATTAGCATCCTCGATGCTGCCTTCGGAGATGGCAAGCCTCCCTGAATTAGCGGGCAGACAGTCAGAATATGTGGATATATGGCTGCCTAGATTCGGAAGGAGAGCATGGAAATTATCCATAGTTTATTCCCCTTTGCTCGCTCCCTCCCAGAGAACATCCTTCAGAGATTAAAAAATAGATAAACCAAAAAAGCAGAACAACGCCTGTTGTTGGAACATTTTCCACATCTGAGGTGCAGCCGCGGCGGGTAAAGCGTCCGGATGGCCCAGGAAGCTGCCGGAGGAGGAAGCTTTCTCATCTCTGCTCGGGTGTCAGGAGGGAAGCTCGTCTATCATCCTGCTTACTTACAGCATAAATTTAATTATGCAAACCTGATCTAAGGCCTTAATTAAATTTTTAAAAATGCAGCCTGTTCCCCCTGGGAACCACGGGGGTAGTTTTTCCACACGCATCCTACGAGAACCAGCTCATTTGGAGAGCGGAGGGTTCTGGGGCGGCATTTGGAACGCAGACGCGCCTCTGCCACCAGCATCCCTTTACAGCTCGTGCACATTCTCATTATCCAGACATCTCTGCCTGCACCCCGACTGTGCCTGGGAGCGCACACACCGTTCCACAGACACCGGCAAACCTAGCTGTTTGTCAATTTAACATCCTAGAACAAACAGTCCGCGCCTCCGTCAACAGCAATTACGAGGAATCATATTGTGTTTTTTTTTTCTATAAATTCTGCTCATTACTCGGCGTGATGGATTTGGGCCTTTCTCTGGCTCAACCAGCTCTCCTCTTCCTTCCTGGGGATGGGGTGGTGAGGTCAGGAGGGAGCCAAATCCCACCGCTCTGCAGTCCTGCCGCTAATCGGCTTCCTTCGGGTGGGAAATGATGGATTGGGGCGCAGGACCGAGGCCTTGGCGGGGGTGCAGCGCGGGTGCAGCGGAGGTGCCGTGGGTGCCGTGGGGTGCAGTGGGGGTGCAGTGGGGGTGCCGTGGGGTGCCGTGGGGTGCAGTGGGGGTGCTGGGCCCGCACACTTCTCCTGGCCGCCCTCACCTGTCCACACTGCCAGCCCCATGCAGTCAGGGTCCAGTGCTCTGGGCCGCTCTAGGTGTCCCTCTCGAGGCCGTCCTCAGGTGTGGAGATGACGCCCTCCTGCGGTCTCTTCAAATGCGCTGGAGAGACCAGCAGGGATCTGACATGGGGCCCAGTGCCGCCGCCGGCAGCCGGTTTTCCACCGTCATGACTTCCCATCCCCCCACGTCCCTCGGAAAGCTCCGGGGGCGATTGCCGGTTCTGATGAAGCAAAAGGTCCTTCCTTTGCCGGCTGTGCCCCCGTGCCGTGTGAGACCTGTGGGCGTGAGACCTGCTCGTGCCTCTCTCTGGACGTTCACGAAATGCACCCAGGGTGCAAGGAGCCCGGAGGCCTGGGTGACATTTCCCCGAGGACGTGCAGGGTGCTGTGTGGGTCTCTACTTGTTGTCCATCGGGCCTGATGCAGGGCCCTTTCCCGCTCAGAGCTCCCCCAGGCTGCACAGCTGGAGCCGGCCGGAGCAGAGGTGGTCTTGGTGTTTGGGGTATCTATTTCCTCAGTTCCCTCTGGTCTCCCTCAGAGGTGGGCGGGGGCTGGTTTCCGCACAGAGTCGCAGGCTGGTTGGCCAGGGGCTGGGACTAGGGTACTGGTTACATTTGGAGCAGACCCAGGACACATAGCACCATGGCTGGGGACAGGGGTACAGAGCTGGCAATGCCCGTCTCAGAAATCGGGACAAGTGGTATTTGGCGTGAAGCCCCGAGAGGCGTTTGGGGCCATGAGATGAGCACCTGGGTACCTGCGGCAGAGGCTCGGGTGGGCGGAACAGCAAGGGTGCAGAGCGACTCCTGACATCCCCACAGCGACAAGTCTGAGTGCACTATCTCCCCTGACACCAACATGCACACACGGGCACGTGTGCACATACATGCCAACATGAATGTACATACACACAGCCACACGCCCACCCACACACATGCAAAACACAGATGTACGCACACGCCCCCCACATGTACACGCACGTGCACATGCACACACATGCACACACACGTGTACACACATGCACACACATGCACACAGTGCACCTACACACATACAGAGTCATGCACACACACATGTGCATGCACACAATGCACAAATGCATGCACACACTCACACACACATACACAAATACATGCACACACTCACACACACATATACATGCACATACACACACACAAATACATGCACACACATGCACACACACGCATGAACATACATACACATAAGCACATACATACACAAACACACGTGCATACATTAAAAAAAACCATTGCCATCAAGTCAATTCTAACTCATAGAGACCCTACGCATACATGCATGCACACTGCATATGCGTATATAAACAGAACCATTGCCTTCAAGTCGATTCTAACTTACAGCGACTCTATAAGACAGAGCAGAACTGCCCCACAGTGCTTCCAAGGAACGCCTGGTGGATTCAAACTGCTGACCTTTTGGTTAGCAGCCTTAGCTCTTAGCCACTCTGCCGCCCAGGGTTTCCCATGCATGCAAATACACACACAGGCACACACATAAGCACATGTACACCACACACATGCAAATCCACACACTTTCACACATACAGATGCATTGTTGTTGTTGTTAGGTACCTTTGAGTAGGTTCCAACTCAGAGCAACCCTGTGTACGACAGAATGAAACACTATCCGGTCCTTCGACATCCTCACAATTGTTGCTATGTTTGAGCCCATTGTTGCAGCCACTGTGTCAATCCATCTCGTTGAGGGGCTTCCTTTTTTTTTTTTCTCTGACCCTCTATTTTACCAAGCATGATGTCCTTCTCCAGGGATTGGTCCCTCCTAATAACATGTCCAAAGTAAGTGAGACAAAGTCTCACCATCTTTGCTTCTAAGGAGCATTCTCGCTATACTTCTTCCAAGACAGAATTGTTCCTTCTTCTGGCAGTCCGTGGTATATTCAATATTCTTCGCCAAGCCTTAATTCAAAGGCATCAGTTCTTCTTCGGTCTTCCTTATTCATCGTCCAGCTTTAGCATGCGTATGAGGTAATTGAAAACAACATGCCTTGGATCAGGCGCACCTTAGTCCTCTAGAAGCTGGGAATGGCCAGGAAATGAATTCTCCCCTGGAGCCTGCGGAAGGAACACTATTCTGCCTAACCACTTCTGACTTCTGGCCTCCAGAACCATAGGACTACAAATCTGGGCTGTTTGTATCCTCTAAATATCTGGTAATTTGTCACAGCAGCTGCAGGACACTCATGTGCCTCGACTCTGTGTTGTGTGAGGTCTGGGCTTCGAGTGTGATGAGGGGCTGGTGCAGACTCCGGTGGAAGATCCCTGTGTGGGGCGTGATGAGATGCCTGAGGACTGGGCTCGAATCTCAGACTGCTCATGTGACCTTGGGGGCTGGGAAGCATGCAAACAGATCAGTAACCCGGATCACATCCACGTGGTGGTGGTGGGTGCTGGAAGATCACGGGTGATAATGATGTCAAAGGCATCCTGCAAACTGCCAACCACCATGCTGCTGGGCTGTAACGATGACCCCACCGAGGATAGAAGTTCTCGGAGAGGGCCAAGCCTCTGCCCACTGGCAGCCGAATGCTGCTGTGCCCCTAACAACACGACTTAATGAGGATGAGAAGGATGCTGTAGATGAACTCCCAGTCTGCCGTGGTCCATTGGCCTCTCCTCATTTCCTATTCCCATGTGGGTTCTCATTTTGTATTGTCACACACCTTGCTTCATAATGTCACTCGTGTTTGCTTAGGGAGGATGGATTGTGGGGACACGGAGCACATGGCCGTATGCATCTGCTGCTCCCCAAATGCACTCCAGATGCACCGTCTTCCCCCCACGACTGTCTGAGGCATCACTGTCTCTCGGTCACACCCTGGACCTAGAAATGGTCTTCGAGTGCCCTGTGATGCTCAGGCTGTTGCCTGTTGGGGTAGATAGACAGGTAATCGAGTGTAGCACCTTTAGCCTTGGGTGTTCCCCAGGTGTTCCTACTGCTTCAGGTGTTCCCCAGGCCTGCGATGCCCTTCAAAGACCTGGAGGAGGAGAAATGAAAACACACTGGACATTTGGGGTGCATATCATGTGCTTACTCCTTTCCAGGTCCCCCCTCCCTCCTTTCCTTGATTTTTCCCTTCTTCTATTAGTCATCTCTCTCTCTCTCCTTTCTCCCCCTTCCTCCATCCCTCTTTCCTCCCTCCCGTCCTCCCTCCTTCCTTCTTTCCCTCTTTCCCTCCTTCCTTGCTCTCTTCCATTGTCCTTCCTCCCTCTTTCCCTTTCTCCCGCCTTCCCTTTCTCCCGCCTTCCCTTTCTCCCGCCCTCCCTTTCTCCCTTGCATCTATCCTTCCTTCCTCCCTTCTTCCTTTCTCCTTTCTCCCTCCTCCCACCATTCCTCCTTCTTTCCATTTCTTCCTCTCTCACATCCCCCACCTCTCTCTCTCCTTCCCTCTCTTCCTCCTTCCCTTGCTTTTTTCCATTCTCCCTCCTCCTCCCTTTCCCCCCACCCTGTCTCCCTTGGGGCAGAGAGAACCCTCAGGACATGAGAGGTAGTTAAGTCTGGCTGGAGCAGGGTGCACAAGAGGGGCAGGGCATGTGGGCAGAACTGGACATTGCTCCTTCCAACACTCACTGACTGCACCCCTGCACCTTGAAGCCTCTTCCAGGTAGTAACCAGGTGAGGCAGGTGAAGGGCTTGTATGCCCCAAACCCCTCCTGGACCTGTTCCTCTCTGAGAACCTGCCAGACCCTAGCAATGACTTGTAAAACCCCACCCCTCAGGCCTGTCACCTTTATGTTCTCACTCCTTAGGACCTCACTGCACCCATCCCCTCACTGCTCCTCAAAAACTCCATGTGAGACTCCCCCCCACCCATGAAATTGATAGGAGTAATAGAACCTGTTTAACTTCAGGGATGATAATGAGAATCAACATCAGTACGCCCAAAGCTAATTCCTATGAGGTAAAGTTCAGACATACCTTCACTCTCCAACCTTTTTATCAATTCTGACACCAGCTGTCCCTCCCACAGCACTCTCTACTTCTCTGCTGGGTCGGGTAATTCATTGCAATGGCCACGCAGAACTCACAGACCATACTCACGATTATGCAGTTTATTAGGAAAGTAACGGGATACAATTCAGGATCAGGATCAACTTGGAAGTAACAGGAACAACTCAGGATTCAGTTCTTCAATCAGGACAATTTCTTTTTGTCTGCTGCCACTGGGCACTCGCTTTTGGCCTGGGCCCTTGTTCTCGGCCCTGGTTCTGGGCCTTGGCCCCAGCTCTCAGTTCCCACTCAGTCTGGTCTCTTTGGCCCTGCTGATAAGTGATCAGATGCACCCCACACCGCCAGAAAGCCTCCTGCCTGAAGGCATTAAGCTCTTGCCCTCTGTGGGTCAGAAAACCTAGCCGGCTGATCCCATGCTGCTACCATCTCCCGCTGTCTTCAGTGTTGCAGCTCTGTCTCCTGGATCTAGGAGGTTCTCAGCATGGGAACCCTGGGTCCAAAGGACATGCTTTGCTCCAGGCTCCTCTTCTTTGTTGTAGTGAGGTCCCCCCCAGCAAGACCACCAACTCATCAATTCCCTACAAGGGTTCCATGCACCTTATTTACATAGTCCCACTCCCACAAGGGTTTCATGCATCTTAGTTGCATTAGAAAAACTGTCCAATCCCATTGGTGGGCCTCAAGCACCTTATATGCATGTTGTTATTGTTGTTAGGTGCCATGGAGCTGGTTCTGACTCATAGCAAATCTACGTACAACAGAACGAAACGCTGCCCTGTCTTGCACCATCCTCTCAGCAGTTGTTATGCTTGAGCCCGTTGTTGCAGCCACTGTGTCAATCCATCTCCTTGAGGGTCTTTCCTTTTTTCAATGACTCTCTACTCTACCATGCATGATGTCCTCCAGGGACTGATCCCTCTTGATAACATGTCCAAAGTACGTGAGAGGTAATCTCACATCCTTCCTTCTAAGGAGCATTCTGGTTGTACTTCTTCCAAGACGGATTTGTCTGTTCTTTTGGCAGTCCATGGTATATTCAATTTTCTTTGCCAACACCACAATTCAAAGGCGTCAACTCTTCTTCTGTCTTCCTTATTCACTGTCCAGTTTTGGCATGCATATGAGGCAATTGAAAACACTATGACTTTAATCAGGCGCACTTTAGTCTTCAAGGTGATATCTTTGCTTTCCAACACTTTAAAGAGGTCTTTTGCAGCAGATCTGCCCTATGCAAAATGTTATTTCATTTCTTGACTGCTACTTTAATCAGTGTTGATTGTGGATCCAGGTAAAATGAAATCTTTGACAACTTCAATCTTCTCTCCATTTATCACAATGTTGATTATTGGTCCAGTTGTGAGGATTTTGTTTTCTTTATGTTGAAGTGTAATCCGTACTGAAGGCTGTGGTCTTTGATCTTCATCAGTAACTGCTTCAAGTCCTCTTCACTTTCAGCAAGCAACATTGTGTCATGTGTATAATGCCGGTTGTTAATGAGAGTTCCTCCAATCCTGATGCCCTGTTCTTCTTCACTTACTCCAGCTTCTCTGATTATTTGCTCAGATTGAATAGGTATGGTGAAAGGATACAATCCTGACACACACCTTTCCTGACTTTAAACCACACAGTATCCCCTTGTTCTGTTTGAACAACTGCCTCTTGATCTATGTACAGTTTCCTCATGAGCACAATTAAGTGTCCTGGAATTCCCATTCTTCACAGTGTTATCCATAATTTGCTATAGTCCACACAGTTGAGTGCCTTTGCTTAGTAAAACACAGGTAAACATCTTTCTGGAATTCTCTGCTTTCAGCCAGGATCCATCTGATATCAGCAATGATATCCCTGGTTCCATGTACTCTTCCAAATACAGCTTGAATTTCTGGCAGTTCCCTGTTAGTGTACTGCTGCAGCCACTTTTGAATGATCTTCAGCAAAATTTTACTTGCATGTGATATTAATGATAGTTTGATAATTTCTGCATTCAGTTAGATCACCTTTCTTGGGAATAGGCATAAATGTGGCTCTCTTCTAGTCAGTTGGCTGGTAGCTGTCTCACAAATTTCTTGGCATAGATGAGTGAGCACTTCCAGCACTGCATCCCTTTGTCGAAACATCTCAATTGGTATTCCGTCAATTCCTGGAGCCTTGCCACCAGTGCCTTCCGTAGAGCTTGGACTTGTTCCTTCAGGACCATCAGTTCCTGATCATATGCTACCTCCTGAAATGATTGAACTATATGCATAGTCCCACCCAATCATTCTGTGGGAATCACAAGATCACTACTAGAAAGACCAAATTAAAGCAATTCGCTGTGCCATACTCCCCCAGGACCTTTGCATTTGCTGAAGCTCTGCCTGGGATAGCTTTTCCCCGCTTTGTATCACCTTCTGGTTTTGGATCAAATGCCATCTTCCCTGGGAGAGCTTGTGGTATTGATTGAATTGCGCCCACCAAAAAATATGTGTTGGAATCCTGACGCCTGTACGGGTGGATGTGAGCCTATTTGAGAACAGGATTTTCTTTGTTGTTAATGAGACGTTACCAGTGTCGGTGGTTCCTAAACCCGATCACCGCTGAGTTATAAAGGAGCAGATGAGACACAAATGCAGGCACGTACTGGGGGACATGAAAGCCATGTGAGGATCCCCAAAGAACCAAGGAGCCCCTGGGATTACTGACAAGAAAGGAGTCAGCATGCCAAGACCTTGATTTGGTCTTCTGACCTCCGGCACTGTGAGAGAATAAATGTCTGTACTTTAAAGCTACCCACGTGTGGTGTCTGTGTTACAGCAGCATGAGGAGACTAAGCCCTACTGTCCTATTTATAACTGCACTCCAGCCCCACGCCCCCTTCCCCTTCCTGCTTTTCGCCTCTCCCAGCATGCACTTCCTGTGATCGACATCGTGTATTTGTTTGTGCTGTTTTTCCTGCCCCCACAGCAAGATCAGCTCCACGAGGAGGGCTTTGAGTCTGTTTGTTTTGTCTGGCACCCCTGGCGCCAGAAAGGGTGCCTGGTGGCATCTTAGCCGCTTGAAAAAGCTTCGTCGAATAAATGAGTGGATGAAGAAATAAAATCTCACCTTCGGCCCAAGAAGGAAGATCCAAATAATGATGCACCGTTGAGGCTTAGGGCTTGGGAACCCCACGGCTTCCCTTTGTATCTTAGTACCCCTGGAGTGTCCAAGCTTGCAGTCCCTGTCTTTAAGTACTCCAGGACTGCTGTAACAGAATACCACAAAGCAGGCAGCTTTAAAGAACAGACATTTATTCTCTCACGGTTCTGGGCGCTAGACATCTAAATTAGAGTGTCAGTCATGTGGATTCCTTCTGGGGCTCTGAGAGAGAACTGTCCCATGCTTCTGCCCAAGTTCTAGTGCCCGCTGGCCATCCTTGGTGTCCTTCACTGCTTGTAGAGGCATCTGTCTGTCTTCATGTGGCATCTGTCTTCCCCATGTGTGACTCCCTTTTTGTTCTTGTTGTTTTTGCAACTCATAGTGACCCCATGTGTTACAGAGTAAAACTGCTCCATCGCGTTTTTTTTGGCTATAATCTTTACGAAGCAGATCACCAGGATTGTTTCTTCCTCAGTGCTGCTGGGTGGGTTTGAACTACCAACCTCTTAGTTACCAGCTAAGCACAAACCATAGGCACCACCCAGGGACTTTTGTGATTTCCTTTTTATAAGACACCACTCAGAAGGGACCAGGACCCCCTGCCTCTGGGGTAATGTAGTCAACTGATCAAAGGTGCAAAGAAAAACCCCATTTCCAGGCAAGGCCCCATGCACAAGTGCAGGGGTGAGGACTTGAACACACAAACTGGGGAGTACAGTTCGTCCACACACTTCCGAGCGAAGCTCCTGGGTCACATGTCTGCAAACACAGAGAGACCCCTTCCCTAGAGTTCATAATTCCAGCAAACAAGAGGGTTTCTGAAGGTGCGTAATGCAGAAATACGGCTCCCTCCAGACAGAGGAGCAGCGCAGTAGAAATGACGCTCACCTCCCAGTGAGGCCTTTTATGGGAGGTGGATGGGGGCCGCACCACCATATATTCTGATCAGAGCCTCGCCCCTGAGTCAGTTTCATTGGTGCTGGCAGTGTGAGTGAAATTATTCCAATATACTTTCCAGAAAAATGCAAAATATGTGATCATCATTATTTTAATGTCACTTGGGGCCTCTTGGTCAGGTAAAGATATTTCAAATGCTACATTTCCAAGTCAAAGTGGCCTACAAAATATTTAGGGAACTCCGCAAAAGAATAGCCGATGCATGAATCAGACGCTCCCTGCTGGAGTGCTTTTTAATCCTAGACGGGAGTGGGGTGGTGAGGAATAAGAGGGAGACAAATTTTCATTCTTTTCACTTGCTCTGCTATCCGCTCCATCCGAAGTGCCCGGCATCTTCCCATCCCTGGATCCAGCCGCAGGCTGGTGCTTCTGCAGGTGGGTTGTCCATGTGCCATTAATAATCACGAAGGCTGTTCGAATAAGGGGACAGCCACGCCCACCTGAGCACGCCACCCTCTTGTAAAGGTCCTCATTCTGTCTGGCATTCTCTGGAGAACAGATATTTCATCGTTGTTTATTCTAGGGAGCCCTGGTGGTGCAATGATTAAAACACTTGGCTGATTACCGAAAGGTGTTTGATTCGAACCTACCAGCTGCTCTGTGGGAGCAAAGACCTGATGATCACTCCCGTAAAGATTACAGCCTAGGAAACTCTATGGGACAGTTCTAGTCTGTCTATAGGGTCACTATGAGTCAGAATCAACTCAACGGCACACAACAACATGTTAGTTCTAATGAGGCAGTGGTGGTTCCATGATAGAATTCTTACCTTCTACACAGTAGACCTGGGTTTGATTCCTGGCCCATGCTCCTCATGTGCAGCCACTACTCCTCTGTCAGTGGAGGCTTGTGTATTGCTGAACAGGTTTCAGCAGAGCTTCCAGACTAAGCCTAGGAAGAAAGGCCTAGCAATCTAATACAAAAATCAGCCAACAAAAAACCTATGGGTCACAACAGTCCAATCCACAACTGGTCATAGGGATGGCACAGGATCGGATGATGTTTTGTTCTGTTGGGCATGGGCTGGCCATGATGGTAGCTAACAAGAACATCAACATTTGCTTTTTGGTTTTCAGAAAATAACTGGCAATAAATAAACAAATCCTGAACCACAAAACATCCGAAATATCTGAGAGGAATTTTTCACTATCTTCTTTTGAAATAACAGAGACATATGGACTCTCCATATTATTTATTTCATAATTAATATTGCTGATAGAAATAACACAAAACAAAATGGAAACAGATAAAGCTTCACAGAGTGTAACCTATTATTATCACTTTTCACAAAATCTAAGTATGCAAACTTTAACTAAAAAAAATTGAAATAACGAACATAAAAATAAAACTTGGAGTGCTTATAATCAGTATAATCAGTAAAAGCTATAACTTGTAAAACCTGATATGGCCAAACTGATTGTTGAATCAAATATTTGTTCTAAAATTTATACCAAAACAATTGATTACTATGAAATTAATTTTAATAAAGTTATAAAAAAATGAAAATAACACTATCTGAATCATATAAAAATAATCAAGGAATTATATTGACTTGAGAAGTTCTGTTTTGATAAAACTTGACTAATGTTTGTAATTTTAATTTTAATATTCATATTTACTAAAATTTAACCAAATGTCAATGAGTTCAAAATATCCTCTTCTGAGTAAGACATGTTCCATCCACCTACCAATCTATCCATCCATCCGTCCATCATCCATCCATCTATCCTCCATCCGTCCATCCATCCCTCCATCTGTCCACCCGTCCTTCCGTCCATCCGTCCATCCGTCTACCCATCCATCCACCCATCCTTCCCTCATCCATCCATCCATCCCTCCCTTCCTCTCTCCGTCCTTCCATCCACCCATCCATCATCCATCCATCCATCTATCATCCATCCACCCACCCACCCATCCATCCATCCATCCATCATCCATCCATCCCTCCCTCCCTTCCTCCCTCCCTCCTTCCATCCACCCATCCATCCACCCATCCATCATCCATCTATCCATCATCCATCCATCCATCCACCATCCATCCATCCATCCTTCCCTCCCTCTCTCCATCCCTCCCTCCCTCCCTCCATCCATCCATCCAGTCATTAATTTATTCCACAAGGAGTTTAAAATTACTTAGGAGAAAACATAATACATAATAAATCAAATAATAAATGCATTAGAACCTAGAAAAATATCATCAATCAAGATTACAAGTTGTATCAGTGGGAAGATGGAAAAGCAGACATGCCTTGGGTCCTGGATCAGCACCACATTAGACTTGCCCATTTGGCTCCAAGCTTTTTGGTAGAAAAAACAAGCAGAGTCAGTTATATATCCTCACTGTCTATTAGAAGAAAACTCACCATTTATTACCAGTAGTAAATCCTTGCTTAGCATTTGGGTCTGAGACATTTTCATCAGTGATGCTTCATTGGGGGCATCATTGAGCAGATAATGTCCTTCGGAACTTCCCTCTGGTCCATGCTACAGCAGGCCCTTCATAGCTGTTGATGACCCCATCTCTTAGTGTGTCAAGGGCAGGCTGACAGCAAGCAAGTCAAGAGGAACCATCTATGCAGTTTGCTTCATCTGCCGTCCAGGATTCAAAGCATATTTCTTTGCAAAATGCAATAGTTCAGACTTTCCAGTCATTGAAAGTCATCATTTCACCAATGTGTCTGGCTTAGTGAAATTGGGCTCTATTGCCAGAAACGGCTCCTATCCCAGCTGTCTTCTTAAATCATAGTTGAATTACAGAGTGAGTAATATGGCCATGAATCGAGAATGTGTTTAGTTAACATCACTTTAGACGGAAGGTTGATGTCCTTAGATTCAGAATACCAGTTTGCTTCAAAGGAATTTATCAACTTTAAAAAGAATAATGTTTTATCTAATGGACTCACAATTCCATTAGTAAATTTACTTCATCCCCTCAGCTCCAAACCCCTTAAAATAAAGTAACCCATTGCTGAATGTTTCTTCCAACACCTCAAAGAAAAAGCTGGGGGGAAAGAAAAAAAAAAGATTCACGACAGGAACTATGTTGCTCATCTACTAAACATTTTTGTAAATTGATTGTGTGCCAGGTACTCCGTTGGCTATGGAGAGATGGGGACATGAAGTCAAGGTTGATGGGAACTCACCTCTAATTAGCCCAAGGTCTCCTGGAAAGACAGGCTTGGCGACAAGTAAGGCCACTTCTGGTGGAATTATGTCAGGGCTGGGTATGTGGCTGCTGGGGAGGAGCGAGCGTGTTAAGCAGGGAGGAATGTGGTCATGTCTGTTAGGAGGCTGGTCCGGAGATCTGAGTGAAGCTGGGCTCTGTGGAGTGTGAAAGCAAGAACGTTTAAGCTAGAGATAAGGTCATGGGCCTTTTTTTACTGTTGTAAAAATATAGAGAGCACAACATTTGCCAATTTGACATATTTTGCATGTGCCATTCAATACAATTACTTTCGGCATGTTGTACAACCATGGCCAGCATCGCTTACCGATTTTTCCATCCCCATAAGCAAAAACTCAATGCTACCTAAATAATGATCTCCCTCCCTTCCCCTGGAAACCAGTATTAAACTCTAATCTCTATACATTTGCCTACTCTATTGTTTTTAGGTGCCACAGAGTTGGTTCCGACTCACAAGGACCCTATATACAACAGAACAAAATGCTACCCAGTCCTGTGCCATCCTCACAATTGCTGCTATGTTTGAGCCCATTCTTGCAGCCACTGTGTCAACCCATCTCATTAAAGGTCTTCATCTTTTGTGCCGACCTCTACCTTACCAAGCATGATGTCTTGCCCCAAGGACTGATCCCTCCTGATAACACGTCCAAAGTACTTGAGATGAAGTCTCCGCCATCCTCACTTCTCAGAAGCATTCTGGTTGTACTTCTTCTAACACAGACTTGTTCTTTCTTCTGGAAGTCCATGCTATATTCAATATTCTTTACCAACACCATAATTCAAAAGCATCAATTCTTTGTTGGTCTTCCTTATTCATTGTCCAGCTTTCACAAGCATATGAGGTGATGGAAAATATTGTGGCTTGGATCGGTGCACCTTAGTCCTCAAAGTGACATCCTTGCTTCATAACCCTTTGAAGAGGTCTTTTGTCTACTCTAGGTATTTCATATTCATAAAATCATGCACTTTCTGTCCTTTAGTGATTGGTTGATTTCACTCAGCACAATGTTTTCAAGTAGTTTTTAACAGGTCACATTTTCATTGATTATTTTAGGCTAGTCCTACAATTCCTGAGACTTCAGATAAAAATTCTCTGTGCCCCAAACTTTCAGAAAGTTCTCCTTCTCCTTACTTCCCCATCCTGACAATAGAAGACATCGCTGTCTCCTGCCCAAAGATTTTTTTTTTCCCTCAACACTCAAAACACCGCCTTACCAAGCCTTCCGTCCAATTATCTCTCTACAGCTTAATTTGACTGTTCCTGGGCTGCTTTTTCTGGCACCATCTACTTTTGTTGCTAAAATTATACTTGGCTCTCCTGAACTTGGTTCAATTATAATTCTCACTTCTGAAGATTTACTTCCTACAAAAAATTTTTTTCTGAAGCACTGGGGAAATAACGTCTGTACCTCCTTTTGTTACCTGCCAGTGAGGCCAGTCCCATGGTGGGAAGACGAGGTCTGGGTTCCTCATGGGGACTGGTGGAGGAGTACCTGTTCTCCCGGGAGCCTTCCAGTGAGAGCTGGGGGCAGCGGGGATCCCTCAGATTCCTTCCAAGGGATTTCTGAAATGATGACATGAATTATTCAAGGGAGTCACGATCTCTGTTAGGTAAATTTGTTTCTGCCCTTACTCCCAGGTTTCTTAAAATATAAGCAGCAACGGTACCATCACTATGGGAAATAGTTTGGTGGTTCCTCAAAACGTTGAACATACAACTACCCTATGACCCAGCAATCCCAACCCTAGGCATGCACCCGGAAGAAATGAAAGGAAGAACACAAACAGACACATGTGCACCAATATTCATTGCAGCACTGTTCATAACAGCCAAAGGTGGAAGAAAAAGATGAATGCATAAACAAAATGTGGTATATACGTACAATGAATTATTACCAGGCCTTCAAATCAGTTCGTTCCAGTTTGACCTCCTGCTGATAATTTGCATTTCCACCCCACATAAACTGTCTCAGCATCCACATTTTAACAGGATCCCCAGGTGATTCTTATACATATCTACATAAGAATACATACATAAGAATCACCTAGGGATATGTATAAGAATCACCTGGGGATCCTGTTAAAATGTGGATGCTGAGTCAGTACATCTGGGGTGGAAATGGAAGTTCTCAGCAGAGGGTCAAACTGGAATAAACTGGTTTGAAGCCCTGACTCTCACTCGATCATAAAGAGAAATGGATTCTGATGCACGCCACAGCATGGATGAACCTTGGAAACCTCAAGCTGAGTGAAATAAGTCAGTCACAAAAGGACAAATACCGTGTGATCTCACTTACATTAAGTAAGAAAATATATAGAAATCAACACTTACTAATGGTTACCATAAGTAGGAGGGAGGGTGGTGGTGGGCCTTGTTTGATGGGCACCAAGTTTATGTTAATGGTGGTGGAATATTCTGGAAAAGAATGGTGGCACCACACGAAAAATGCAATCGCTGTCATTGAACTGGTAATGGGGAAGTTGTTCTATTGGCCTGTGTTTTGGTGTGTATATTTTCACTACAGTAAAAAATCAATAAATGAAAAACAGCAGGACTAGGTAAGCATTCAGGTGCTCATCCAGAAGCTAGGGAGTGAGCTGGATCTTGTGTTCAGATAAAGGAATGCATCCTTCTGTCTCTTGCTCAGTGAACCTATGATAACAGCAGCTACATCTATGGAGCAGCTACTGTTGGCCTGATGCACATCTTCTTTGGTTCTTATACCAACTCTTCCAAACAGGGATTATTATATTTTTTTCCAGAGGTGGAATTGGTCATTTGGAGTCCAAGGTCATGCAGCCAGTCACGTGGGGAGCAGGGTTGTAAGCCCAGGCTTGTCACACCTGGAGTCCAGCCCATGCACACGTGGCTCCACAGCACAGAGACAAGACTGAGTTCAGCGTTTCCTAGTCCTTCCCTGAAGAAATGCCCACAAAAGGGTCATCAGCCCTGTGAGTTTGTGGGTCACAGTGAGCAGCATTCCGTTCTTAGAGATTGCCGGGTCCAATGGAACTTTAAGGGCTTTAAGAAGTTTGGACACGCCACCAGGAAAGACCAGTCACTGGAAAAGGGCTCGTGGTTGGTAAAGTGAAGGGTCAGTGAAAGTGAGGGGAACCCTCAATGAGAAGGATTGACACAAAAGACAAAACCACGAGCTCAAACATACCAACGATCATGAAGAGGGCATAGGGCTAGGCAGCATTGCGTTACTCGATACATAAGGTCTCCATGAGTCGGAGATGACTTGACGGCAACTTTCAATAACAGCAGGAAGTCCCACGATTTAAAGAAAATCAGTTTAATTCCATTGAACTAATTATTTACTCTTTTTTTTTTTTTAATATCCCCATTAACATCCTCAGAGTCCCTGGATGGTGCAAACAGTTAATGTGTACGGCTGCTGACAAAAAGGTTGGAGGTTCGAATCCACACAGAGGCAACTCAAGAGAAAGGTCTGGCTACCTACTCCAAAAAAATCAGCCATTGAAAACCCCGTGGAGCACAGCTCTACTCTGACCCACATGGGGTCACCATGAGTTGGGGTCAACTTGATGGCAACTTGTTAGGTTTTACCAACATCACTAAACTAGTGTCCCAGGACTGTGGGTGGGACAGGCCATGTTGGTCCAGTCCATTCTGCAGGATATGATCAGAGCTGAGTCCACAGCCTGGTGTGAGCAGACCTCAGCCCTGAGACATCTCTCTCTTCCATTGTATTTGTGTCTGCGCACTGCCGGCTCACTTTCTTGGGTTGAAGTTGAACGCCGGCCGAAAACCACCCTCCTTATTCAACCGTCTTTATTGAATTACACTTTTGCCTTTTCTCATTCCGATTCATTAGCTACGTTATTTGAACTTTCCATCCCAAGATCCATGACATGATCTTTTAAGCTCTGTCACCTTGGAAAATACTTGCACACAGTACTGATGGACTTAGAGACGTGGATGGGCCACCAGGGAGCCAGGAGCACAGCAACTGTGAAGAGAGGCGGCCGCCTGGTCCCCCAGAGGACTCGGGCTAGAAGTACATTTCTCTGTGTGGCCCTGCTCCTTCTGCCTCCCCCTTCCGCGGCTCAGGCCCAGGCTGTCAGGCAGCGTTTCTAGAAGGTTTGTCACACTCACTAAGAAGGTCCCTCTGGGATCCTGTGCTCCCAGACCTGGGTTTTAAGTCTCCTATAGAGATTTCTTCTTTGTGGGAAACAGCGGAGCCAAGAGAATGGGCCTCAGTATCAAAATGATTGCTGTTGGCTGTGGTCGAGTTACCTGGCTCATGGCGACACTGTGCACAACAAAACACAACATTGCCGGGTCCTGCACCATCTTCACGGCCGTTGGGTGCCCC
>NW_004444005.1:10899019-10999495 GCF_000243295.1 Trichechus manatus latirostris | reverse complement strand
CATTCCACTGTGTCTCCTGAGTGCACCATCTTCATGGCCGTTGGGTGCTCCATTCCACTGTGTCTCCTGAGTGCACCATCTTCATGGCCGTTGGGTGCCCCATTCCACTGTGTCTCCTGAGTGCACCATCTTCATGGCCGTTGGGTGCTCCATTCCACTGTGTCTCCTGAGTGCACCATCTTCATGGCCACTGGGTGCCCCATTCCACTGTGTCTCCTGAGTGCCTTCCAACCAAGAAGCTCATCTTCCAGCACTGCGTCATACAATGTTCTCTTGTGATCCATAGGGTTTTCACTGGCTAATTTTTGGAAGTAGATCACCAGGCCTTTCTTCCTAGTCTGTTTTAGTCTGGAAGCTCCACTGAAACCTGTCCACCATAGGTGACCCTGTTCTTATTTGAAATACCAGTGGCATAGCTTCCAGCATTATTTGCTGTTGACGTTAGGTGCTGTCAAGTGGATTTTTGACTCATGGCGACCCCATGTGGCAGAGTAGAACCACCCCATAGGGTTTTCTCACCTATAATCTTTACAGGAGCAGATGGCCAGGTCTTTCTCCTCTGGAGTTGCTGGGTGGATTCCAACCACCAACTTTCCAGTTAACAGCTGAGTGCTCAACTGTTGTGACATCAAAGCTCCTTACTCCAGTATCACAGCAACGTGTAAGACACCACAGTTCAACAAGCAGACTAACGGGTGGGGGGGGCATCCTAACACCTGAGGCCTATTCCAACCTCTGTCCTGGCCAGCTGAGTGATTTTCGGCAGATACTTAACTCACAAAGTCTAACCCTCCTCACCTCCAAAGCCAGGATAACCATCGCAGCTCTGCACAGGTTGTTTAGACGTAAATGAGATGACGCCCGATGGCTTGGTCCCGGCTCACGGACAGCGCTCAGTGTAGCCTGTCACTTCTTTACTGAACCCCTCACTCTGCTCGTGCCCGCTTGATGGATGTGGCCCTTTGGTGTGTTGTTGTGTTTATTAACTTGGTGGAGTGAGCCCCTTCCCACAAGGCACCTCTCACCTGCAGATTCCATGAGAAACCCCAGGAGGCACTTTGGACACTGAGGCTGTGGAGGCTGGCAGGTTCCCAGACGCTGTCGGCGCTGCTACGGCTACACGCAGCCACCTCTGTCCCTGGCCCCCTGGGGCTGCGCAGGGCTGGTCCCTGAGCAGAGGCTTTTCACACCCCTGCAGGGTTCCAGCAGCCGTCTCCCATCCGGGCTTCCGGAAGGAGCTGCCTTTGGTGGATCTCCGTTCAAGGACGTCTTTATGTCTGTTTCCTTATAAGTGTCCTGGAGTGAAAGATGCTTTGATCAGTCCATCCCTTCACTGCTTAGTGTTCACCACGCGCAGGACCGCAGGCAAGCAGAGAGCTCAGAGGCTCGGGCTGAAAATAACAAACAATTCCCTGATAGCGTCAAGGTGTAGCGTCTTCACTTTATTAATCTCTTGACAGTGGTGTGAATTGGAGATTGCAATCATCTAATTGCTAATAGATTAACACAATGGGCCCGATCTGCCGTCTCCTCGTTAGGAAGCTGCTATCCTCAACATTTATTCTAAGCTGGTACAGAAAGTCTGTCAGGGGCACTGAGGTGAGACGTGTCTGTGCCTGGCCTGATGACTGCGTCTTCATTAGGCTGGAATTTAAGCCAACGGGAACGAGGAATCTGAACGAGTCTACGGAGAGAAAACAAACAAGCCAGCCGCACGTGTCCTGTGTATGCGGCTTTCCCCGAAAAAACTCCTAATTTCTGCAGAGTCCGCCCACTGCACATAGCGCGCACAGGTGCGGCAAAGACTGGGTCTGTGTTTCACGTTCTGCTCATTCCCATAAGTAACAGCAAGCAACGAAAGGGTGCAAGGGGCCAGTGGCGGTTCAGTGGTAGGATTTTTTGCCTTGCGTGCTGGAGACTCAGGTTCAGTTCCTGGTCAGTGCACCTCATGAGCAGCCACCACCCGTCTGTCCGTGGAGGCCTGCATGTTGCTGTGATGCTGAACAGGTTTTAGCAGAGATTCCAAACTAAGATGGACTAGGAAGATAGGCCTGGCTATCTACTTCCAAAAACTGGCCAATAAAAACCCTACGGCTCACAGAGGTTCAATCCCACTGTGCACGGGGTCCTCGTGAGTCAGGGGTCATCGTGATGACAGGTGACAATAGCAACAACTGTCTAATTTACAGAGAGGGGTGAAGAGAAAAACAAATGATTACAAGCCAAATGACATTTTGACGGGAGTGGGGGGAGCAAAACCGAAAAAACCTAAACCCGTTTCCGTCCTGTCGATTCTGACTCATAGCAGCCCTATAGGACAGAGTAGAGTTGCCCCATAGGGTTTCCAACGCGTGGCTGGTGGATTCGAACTGCCGACCTTTTGGTCAGCAGCCTAAGTCCTTAACCACCGTGCACCAGGACCCTAGAGGCAGCAAGGGCACAGTTTACAGCAGCTGTTGCATTGTACGTGTTGATGGTTCAGTGGTTAAAGGGCTCAGCTGCTAACTGAAAGGTCAGCAGTTCCAACCCACTAGCCACTCTGCAGGAGAAAGATGTGACAGTCTGCTTCCATAAAGATTACAGTCTAGGAAACTCTAAGGGGCAGTTCTACTCTGTCCTATAGGGTTGCTATGAGTCGGAATCGACTCGGCGGCAGTGGGTTTGGGTTTTGGTAGGTGAATCTCTACAGAAACAAATGAACTCATTTGAAGGTCCCTCTATTCTGCGTAGACAAAGCTTTGGTCCCTGTGTCACAGTCTTTGTAAACACTTGACACTGAACTTTCAGAAGCGAAGACAATCAACTCTGGCTCCTTAGTGAATGTCAAGACAGGTACACTTAACGGTTAGGTTTGCAATTCACAGCTATTGAATTCCTTAGAGAGGTGATAAAAACTTTTTCTTGGGGCAAGGAAATATGAAAAAAAGGATGAAGAGATGCGTAAAAGCACTTTTATACCTGGGCCTTTGATACAGTTTTGCAATGCTAAATGATGAATGCTATCAGCTTGGAATTCACGCCTGATCCGTCAGACCAGTTGTGCAAGCTATGCACCCAAGAACACAAAAGCGGGAGAGGACCACAACTACCACAGCCCCCACCAGACAGAATCCAGCACAACTAGATGGTGCCCGGCTACCACCACGGACTGCTCTGACCGGGATCACAACACCGGGGCCCAGACAGAGCTGGAGAGAAATGTAGAACAACATTCTAACTCACAAAAAAAGACCAGACTTACTGGCCTGACAGAGCATGGAGAAACCCTGAGAGCATGGCCCCCGGACACCCTTATAGCTCAGTAATGAAGTCACTCCTGAAGTTCACTCTTCAGCCAAAGATTAAACAGGCCCATAAAACAAAACAAGACTAAATGGGCACACCAGCCCAGGGGCAAGGACGAGAAGGCAGGAGGGGACCTGAAAGCTGGTAATGGGGAACTCAAGGTCGAGGAGGGAAGAGTGTTGACATATTGTGGGGTTGGCAACCAATGTCACAAAACAATATGTGTATTAATTGTTTAATGAGAAACTAGTTTGCCCTGTAAAACTTCATCTCAAGTAAAATTTTAAAAAACAATAAAAAAAGAAAAGGGGGAGGAGAAACTGATAAACCGAGGCAAACTGTGATGGGTTGTTGGCTGTAGGCCCAATGCATAATTTCATTTTAAGGGACATAAGGAAAATATTTTCAGAATGCAAAATATATTCTGTATTTATTAGCAATCAAACCACTTAGCATAAAAACATCAATTCACATATGAAATTGCAATTTAAAAAAATCCTTGTGAATTAATTGCTTAATCCTTATCAAGAGGGGGAATATGTGGAACAGAAGTCAAATGCTTACAAAATCCAGACTCACTGGACCTACTGAGACTGGAAGACTTCCCCAAATCTATGGCTCTGAGAAAATCTTCACACCATTAACCAAAATTATCCCCTGAAGTCATCTTCAACTAAACTAGCTAAATTAGTAAAGAATGTTTGACTTGAACATTGTGCTCGTTAAAGAATTGTCTCTATGCGATCAAATAGTCAATGTTTGCTCTAAAGCACAGACGAGCGGTTTAGAGGGCAGAGAGTCAAACTCAATGGTGCTGAAACAGTACGGGGGAGAGGAAGAAAGTGGTGAAGACCCTAACTAATGTCATTGAATTGTACACGTAGAAACAGATGAATGTGTGTGTGCTCTGCCGTGAATATTTTCACCAAAATTAAAATAAAATAAAATAACTTCTTGCAGCTGAGAAGCAGCAATGCAATTAATTGGATAAATAATTGCATTAAAATGGCTGAACCTGGCATTTGAGGCCCACCAGCTTCTGTCCTCCACCCACCTTTCCAAGCACTACCTCCCTCTATGAAGAACCTGCTCAGGGGATGGGATGAAAGTCTCAACCAGAATCGACTTTACTGCTCAGGTGTGGGTCCATGTCATCCCCACACAGCCCCTACCTACAGAGAGGAATGACGTCTGTCTCAGTTTATCTGGTCAGTAAGCACTCTTTGACATGAGCCCCATTTCAAATTTTCAGTTTCATTTCTCCAAAAAATCTCCACCCAGCGTGCTCACTGCGGAAGAGGGCCACCAGCAGGCTGGTTTTAAATGTGTGCGTGTTCCAATTTTTACCTGATGTTTGTGGAGGAACAGAAGGATTTCAAATGTGCTGTCACTCTTCATTTAAACAGAGGTTGTTTGTCAAAACACAGACTGTAAAGGCAATGCATTCTTTTAGACAATTTGGGAAATAGTTATAAGAAGATGTAGAAAAGGATCTTTACTTTTTATATTTTGTATCTTCTGAGATGCCGTGAGGAAGAGGCAGATGCCTGCTCGTTTGCCCAGATTACGCAGGGAGCTTGCCCAGGCACGTCCCGACATTTTTGGGGTCTGAAGCAGGAGAAGGAGCTCTGGTGGCACAGAGGGTAAGCCCTGGGCTGCTAACCGAAAGGTCGGCTGTTGGAATCCACTCAGCGGCTCCGTGGGAGAAGGGACCTGGCGATCTGCTCCCATAAAGATTACAGCCTGGAAAAATGCCTAAAGGCAGTTCTCCTCTCTCACATGGAGTCATTGTGAGTTGGAATTGACACTGACTTGATGGCATCTAACAACATCACAACCGAAAACCTAGAGGACAAATAGAGACGTCTACACTGTGTGTTTACATATCTGAGCTGAAACCAGCTGTCATGGAGTCGACCCCGACTCATGGAGGCCCCCTGTGTGTCAGAGTAGACTTGAGCTTCATAGGGTTCTCAATGGCTGATTTTTTGGAAGTAGATTGCCAGGTCTTTCTTCCTAGGCACCTCTGGGTGGATTTGAACCACTAACCTTTCAGTTAACATTCGAGCACATCAACCATTCGCACCACCCAGGGACTCCTATCTGAGCTAAGAGTCTGTTAAATGCATTATGTTCTAACCTCCAACCTCGTCAAACTGGCATCACAATGACCTGGAAGGGCAGGTTTACATTTGGAATTCTCAGGCCCTTGGAGTTTTGCACGGGAATACGGCTCCATGCGGAAAACTGGCCCCAGCCCTGGCTGGCAACCCGTGCATGGTCAGCTCTGCTTCTCCTCCTGTGCAATTCTGTCCTGCACGTCCAGGGCCCTCTGCACGGGAGAGGCAGCCTGCGAGTCCGTGCAAGTGTGTGGGGTCCGTTAGGGCAGAAGTCCAGGTCTGGGCACCTGGGCATGGGCTAGAAGAAGGTTACACAGGATCAGGTAGTTACACCCTTGGGTAGAACTCACTCAAGGAGGTCAGGTGGGCCCCTCTGAAGTTCTTGGCCAGGTGTAAGGGCAGGACAGAGCCTGCCTCAGTTGCTCCAAAAGATAAAGGCAAAGTTGTAAGTGATCATGGGAGTCTCAAAGGATGAAAATCTCATCCAGGGCAGATCTGTGGTTAGACTGGCCCACAGCACGTGACCTTATACAAACCTCCTTTCCGACCAGCCTCCTAAGATAGGAGGGGTTTGGGGAGGCCCAGCTGTGTGGACTTCTGCAACCATTTCCTGTTTAGGAGAGACACCAGTGGGGACAATATCTAATGATGACTGAATGCAATCTTGAGTAGCAAACAGACTTCTGAAAAAGATTCTTCTGTAAATTCTGTTAGAATTCTGAGCCTTTAACTCACAAACTCATAAACAGAAACTTTTCGTAAATGTAAACTCTAATAGAAAGAAGGGGATTCTTGATATTTAGCCAGGAATTCCCCTAAAAGAGTGGGTTCGGTGGATTTGCTAGGCTCTTTGGCCAGCCTGCTTCCTCCAGGTAGTTGAGATTTTGCTCAGAACAGCCACAATGAACATCCTTGTCTCCAACTCTCCTTCACTTGGAGGATAGATTCCTGGAAGTATGATTAAGGCATTAAAGGACACAGACTCTTTTAACTCTCTTCTCATACATTACCAGATTGCGTTTGAGAGAGGCAATTCTAGTTTATATTTCCACAAGCTGAGAAGAAAATAGCCACTTCACACCACCTTCCTAACGTCAAATATTATCTCTCTAAATTGCCAATTTGAAAGATGAAAAAAGGTTCTATAATTGCTTCATTTGCATTTTAAAATTACTTGTGAGGGTGAACATTTATCATACGTTTAGCACTTCTTATATGACTTGTCTGCTCAAATTCTTTGTCTCTTAGTGATAGATGTTGTCGTGTGTCGCTGAGTCAATTCCAACACATAGTAACCCTAGGAAACAGAGTAGAACTGCCCCATAGGGCTTTCTAGGCTATAATCTTCACAGGAGCAGACCTCCTGGTTTTTTATTCCATGATGCTGCTGAGTGGGTTTGAACTGCCAACCTTTCGATTAGCAGTCAAGCGCTGAACCTTTTTGCCACCAGGGCTCCTTAGTGGTAGATACCCAACTCGTTGCTGTCAAGTCAATTCCAGCTCATAGCGACCCTATAGGACAAAGTAGAACTGCCCCGTGGGGTTTCCAAGGAGCAGCTGGTAGATTCCATCTGCTGGCCTTTTGGTTAGCAGCTGAGCTCTTAACCATTGCGTCACCAGGGCTGCCTAGTGGTAGACAAGTGATGCTTAAATGACCAGGATACATAAGGCTTTGCCACACTTGTTGCAATTATTCTTATTTTTGTATGCTCTTTGCCTTTTAATGATAGAAGAAAGGCAAAATATGACTTTGTGACAATAAACGTTAATGAGTTAAAGTCTCCTATTAAATGACAAAGACTAGCAGATTAGGGTACAATGTAAAATCTATTTCTAGGAAACACGTATAAAACAAAATGGTAATTGTAAGATAGTTATGATAAAGAAAAGCTACCATGTATTGCCCACTATTTCCCATGTGAAAATAGAACAAGTATAATACCCTCAGGGAAAGCTTTTATGATTGGACTTCCCTTGTGTAATCTCCATTCTCACCTCTTAGTTCTTATTTATGGTACTTTGCACACAAGACGTTTTATGGAATATTTACAATCACGTGCTTAATGCCTGTCTTCCAGCTGGATTTTAAGTTCCTGGAGAACAGTGTGTGTAGTTTACCACTGACTCTCGCACCTGTTACAGGACCTGGCACTTGTGTGTTCAATAAGTAAGTGTTAATGGACGGACTCTAAATTCATCACTCCATTTAAATCTTACAACCACCCTGTGAATAGCTATTATTGTCCCCAATTTACAAGTGAAGCAGCAGGCTGGGAGAGGTTAAGTGATTTTCCCGAGGTCACGCGTCTCTTAAGTTATTCAGACTGAACAGAAACCTAGGCTTGATTGACGGCAGAGCACAGCCACTGGGCAACACAGAAAGGTTACAGATGAAATAACAAGAAAGATTTATTGAACAACAGCAAAGGGAGAGAAGGGAAAGATGGTGATATTAATTTCAAATAAAGGTCAAATTCAAGGCAAAAATAATTCACTGGACAAAGGAGGACATTGTTTGTTCATAAAAAGCATATTCCTCAATGAGGGTATATCTGCTTGAACACTTTGTGCTAAATACCAACATCTAAATATACAAACAAAACACTTTTAGAAATACAGACATAAATGGGAAAAACCCATTTATGAGTGATTATATGTCTCCCAGGTTTTGATCAAATAGACAATGCATAAATTAAGGAACTAATGAATTTAAATAGTCTAACGAAAATGTTGCACTAACACATTTCCATCAAACATCGTGTCACCAAGGTCATTATATCATCCTCTCAAGTTACTATGAAATATTCGCAAAGTAGCCAATTATGTTGGAGCATGAAAGGAATCTCAATTATTTTTACTGTATTAAACTAGAAATTAATAAAATGATTTTACTCACACAAATGAAATTGCTTGTAAAGTTAAAAAGAAAACAGTCCCTTAAGTGGCTTTTGAACTAAAAGCTACGTAAGAATGATCAGGTCAGTGTCTTCAGGACCCCGATGAGCCCACAGCACAAAGTCTGGTGGCAGGAGGTGCCCAAGACACGTGTAGCAGGAACGGATAGGGGTGAATCAACTTGATTAGCTTTTCCCTTTGGAAATCCTGTTTCTCTGTCATTAGGATTTTGCGTACAATCCAAGTATGTTGCAGCGCGAGCACTTTGTTCCCATCTGCCCGCCATGATTTCCTTCTTCCCTGCTTTTTCTTTCTGGAACCACAAGTAGGTCCTTGGCCTACAAAACCTCAACATTCAGCTGAAACTTAACCCCACCCAGGAAGCTTTCTATGCCCCCCAGGGCAGGCTGGGGTCAAACTCCAACTCATGGTGACCTCAGGTGTGTCAGAGTAGAACTGGGCTTCACAGGGTGTTCAGTGGCTGATTTTTTGGAAGTAGATTGTCAGGCCTTTCTTCTGAGGCACCTCTGGGTGGACTTGGAACCTCCAATCTTTTGGTCCAGGCCGGGATTAAGACCTCTCTTTTTCTTGGTGGAGCAGAAACACCCTGGAAAACTCACTTTCAGAAGAACAATACACAAGAGCAAATAATTGTTTCTTGATTTTATCATCCCTCCTTCTGAAGGATGTCTTTTGAGGACAGATGTCTTTTCACAGCCTCTTTTCTGAATCCCCAGAGCCTGGTATATTAGGTGTCTTTGAGTCAGTCCCTACTCATAGCTACTCTATGCTCAACAAAACGAAACATT
This sequence comes from Trichechus manatus latirostris, assembly GCF_000243295.1. Classification (NCBI taxonomy): domain Eukaryota; kingdom Metazoa; phylum Chordata; class Mammalia; order Sirenia; family Trichechidae; genus Trichechus; species Trichechus manatus. Next base: position 10,990,386 of record NW_004444005.1, on the reverse strand, counting down.
GCCTGGTCCTGCACCATCTTCACAATTGTTGTTATGCTTGAGTCCATTCTTGCAGGCACTGTGTCAATCCATCTTGTTGAGGGTCTTCCTCTTTTTCACTGATCCTCTACTTTACCAAGCATGATGTCCTCCAGGAACTGGTCCCTCCTGATAACATGTCCAAAGTATGTGAGTCATACTCTGGCCATCCTTGCTTCTAAGGAGCATTCTGGTTGTACTTCTTCCAAGACATATTTTTTTGGTTTTTTTGGCAGTCCATGGTATATTCAACATTCTTCACCAACACCATAATTCAAAGGCATCAATTCTTCTTCGGTCTTCCTTATTCATTGTCCAGCTTTCATATGCATATGAGGTGATTGAAAACACCATGGCTTGAGTCAGGCACACCTTAGTCTTCAAGGTGACATCTTTGCTTTTCAACCCTTTAAAGAGGTCTTCTTCAGCAGATTTGCCCAATGCAACACACGGTCTGATTTCTTGACTGCTGCTCCCATGGGTGTTGATTGTGGATCCAAGTAAAACGAAATCCTTGGCAAATTCAATCTTTCCTCCGTTTATCATGATGTTGCTTATTAGTCCAGTTGTGAGGATTTTTGTTTTCTTTATGTTGAGGTGTAATCCCTGCAGAAGGCTGTGGTCTTTGATCTTCATCAGTAAGTGTTTCAAGTCCTCTTCACTTTCAGCAAGCAAGGTTGTGTCATCTGCATAACCCAGGTTGTTAATGAATCTCCCTCCAACCCTGATGCCCTATTCTTCATATAGTCCAGCTTCTCAGATGATTTGCTCAGCATACAGATTGAATAAGTATGGAGAAAGGATACAAACCTGATACACACCTTTCCTGATTTGGAATCACGCAATATCCTTTTGATCTGTTTGAACAATTACCTCTTGGTCTATGTACAGGTTCCTCACGAGCACATGTAAGTGTTCTGGAATTCTCATTCTTTGCAATGTTATCCATAATCTGTTATGATCCACATAGTCATATGTCTTTGCATAGTCAATAAAACACAGGTGACCATCTTTCTGGTATTCTCTGCTTTCAACCAGGATCCATCTGACATCAGCAATGATATCCCTGTTTCCACATCCCCTTCTGAATCTGGCTTGAATTCCTGGCAGTTCCCTGTCGACATACTGCTGCAGCTGCTTTTGAATGATCTTCAGCAAAATTTTAATTGCGTATGATATTAATGATATTGTTCAATAATTTCCACATTCTGTTAGATCACCTTTCTTGGGAAAAGGCTTAAATATGGATCTCTTCCAGTCAGCTGGCCAGGCAGCTGTCTTCCGAAATTCTTGGCATAGATGAGTGAGTGCTTCCAGGGCTGCATTTGTTTGTTGAAACTTCTTAATTGGTATTCCATCAATTCCTGGAGCCTTGTTTTTCACCAATGCCTTCAGTGCAGCTTGGACTTCTTCCTTCAGTACCATTAGTTCTTGATCATATGCTACCTCCTGAAATCGTTGAATTTTGACCATTTCTTTTTGGTATAGTGACTCTGTGTATTCCTTCCATCTTGCTTTGATGCTTCCTGCATCATTTAATATTTTCCCCGTAGAATCCTTCAATATTGCAGCTGGAGGCTTGAATTTTTTCTTCAGTTCTTTCTGCTTGAGAAATGCCAAGTGTGTTCTTTCCTTTTGGTTTTCTATCTCCAGCTCTTTGCACATGTCATTATTAGTACTTTACTTTGTCTTCTGTAGCTGTCCTTTGAAATCTTTTGTTCAGCTCTTTTACTTCATCATTTCTTTCATTTGCTTTAGCTACTTGACATTCAAGAGCAAGTTTCAAAGTCTCTTCTGACACCTATTTTGGTGTTTTATTTCTTTCTTGTCTTTTTAATAAGCCTGTTATAGGATGACCACAGAAGATTGATTGAATGAATGAATGACTGAATTTCCTTTGGTTTATACCTAATAGTTACAGAAAAATGTTGTAACATATATCAAAGAATTTGGGGGTCTTCCAGCTTCAGCTCCAACATGTAAAAACCATGGAAATTGTTATGGGTTGAATTGTGTCCCTCATAAAAACATGGTGAAGTCCTATCTCCAGGCACAGGGAAGCTTGTTTGGAAATAGAGTCTTTGCAAATGTAATTAGTTAAGTGCTCTTGAGGTGATACTGGAGTAGGCTGGGAGCTAATTTAATGTGACCAGTGTCCTTATAAAAAGAAGAGATGAGGCACAGAGACAGACAGACACAGAAGGAAGACGGCCATATGATAATGGAGGACTAGATTGGAGTGATGTAGCCACAAGCTAAGGGACACCTTGGCCACCAGAATTAGAAGAGTCAAGGAAGGACCCTCCCTGGGAGCTTCAGAGAGAGCACAGCCCGTTCACATCTTAGCTTTGCACCTCTAGGCTCCAGAACTGTGAGACAGTACATTTCTGTTGTTTTCAGCCACCCAATTTGTTAAGGCAGCCCTAAGAGACAAATACAGATTTTGATACTGACTGATCAAGTCAAGCCGTATGATGATATCAATAGGTACAGAAAAAGCATTTGGGAAAATTAAACACCCACCATAATAAAAACGCTTCCTAAGCTAGGACTAGTAAAAGAATTCTTTAACTAGTAAAGGACATCTAAGAAACAGGACATGTTATCAGGACGGACCAGTCCCTGGAAAAGGACATCATGCTTTGTAAAGGAGAGGGTCAGCGAAAAAGAGAAAGACCCTCAACGAGGTGGATTAATACAGTAGCTGCAACAATGGGCTCAGACATAGCAAAGATCACAGCCTAGGAAATCCTATGGGGTGACTCTACCCTTTCACATGGGGTCGCTATGAATCAAAATCAACTCAACAACACCCAACAACAACAACATCTTCTACATTTACCACTCCGACCTGTCCTATTCTCCTCCCTCTCTTCTTGATCTCATAACTTCCCTTTCTTTTTCAAGTTCAGCCATTCCATTAAAAGGATGATTATTATATTTCATCTTGCATTTTTAAGTGCTTGTAGGGGACTTTTGTTTTCACTGTATTTATTCTGCCCTACTGCTGGAACTAAATATTTAACCACATTGTGTGATATCCATAACAGTCTTCCACGATGCATACCTGTGTGCATATTTTACAGATGGAAACATCCAAGCCAGAGAAGTTAAGCCACTGCTGTGCTCATGCACAGAGAACAGAGAACTAACCTGGGCCTTTGCTTCCTCAAAGCCCGTGCACTAGTGGATGTAAGCTGCTGCTCCAGTGGGGTTTCTCAGACACTGTTGTTGTTGGGTGTCATCGAGTCTATCCCAACTCACAGCGACTCCGTGTGCCACAGTAGACCTGCTTTATAGGGTTTTCTTGGCTGTATCTTTATGGAAGCCAGGTCTTTCTCCCATGGAGCTCCTGGGTGGGTTGGAACCACCAACTTTTAGGCTTAACCATGGCGTCACCAGGGCTCCTTCAGGAGACTCTATGTTTTGGCAAAGGCTGACTCAGCCCTTCTTTGTGCCCTCCCTTGGGTAGGTATTGGCTGGCATCAACTTGAGTCTGCTGGCCATTGCCTTCTTGTGTCTAAAGGGGCCCAGGGGCATAGGGGTGTGGTGGAGCATGGGCCCTTTAGCTCTTTTCTTAGCCTAAGGTAGGAAAACTTCCTTCCATCTGTCTTGTTCCTTCAGGCAGTGGTCCTGAGCTCACATCTGTTCACCATCAGCTCCTGGCACCCAGACAGGACAGACACACAGCCTCTTTATATTTTCTCCTGCCTAGAATCCAACTGGAAATCCTGGTGGTGTAGTGGTTAAGAGCTATGGCTGCTAACCAAAAGGTTGGCAGTTCAAATCCACCAGGTGCTCCTTGGAAACTCTATGGGTCAGTTCTACTCTGTCCTGTAGGGTTGCTATGAGTTGGAATCGACTCAATGGCAAGAGGTTTGGTTCTTGGTTTAGAATCCAACCGCTCTCTTTCTGGCTAATATCTCCAAGATTTTCCTACAGGAAGCACCTGCGTGGTTTGTGACCAGGGTGGAGCCATCGCCATCGTGTCTCCCACCCAAACCCTCAGGGGCACATGACTCACGTCAGGTCAGGAAGTGCACATGGACCCTTGGTCACTGAGATGAGTTCGGGGGTGACCCACGTGCTGACTACCGAAGCCACTGGGGAAAGGACACTGGCCCCAAAGGCTCATGAGTGGTCAGCGGTTAGGCCTGGGCAGCCGGTGGCCACTGTTCCCAACACACAGAGGAGCCTTGTCCCAAGGAGGGGGGCTGAGATAGGGCTGAACAGGCGAGATGGAGAGAGGAGGGAGAGAGACAAAGAGACAGAGATAGAGAGAGACAGAGGAAGAGGGAGGCAGAGACAGACAGACAGACACACACACACATACAGGGACACACACACATACAGAGGCACACACACACAGCCAGAGAGAGAGCAGAGAAACAGAACCAGAGACAATGATTTATTTCAAGGAATTGGCAATTGGCTCACGTGATTGTGGAGGTGGAAAGCCCAAAATCCGTAAGCCAGGTGTTGGGCTGAAAGCTCTGGCAAGGCATCTATGTTACAGTTTTGAGGGAGAATCTTCCTCCCTTGGGAAACCTGTTTTTGCTCAGGCCTTGAACTGATTGGGTGAGGCCCACCCCCATTATGGAGGGTGACCTACTTAAAATCAACTGGTTCTAGACACAAATCACATCTACAGAAAACCTTCACAGAGCACCTAGACCAGTGTTGCCTGGGCAAGTGGGTGCAGACAACTCACCGTCACCCCCAGCCACACTGGCCGTGGACCCCCTGGGTCTTCTAGGCAGGTAGGGGTGGGCTTCAGCCCCTCCCCCAAAGGCTGGGGCTGTGTCTTTGTCCTCCTTGTGTTTGCGGGGCCCACTCGGGGAGTGAGTCAGGGTCCACACTCTGAGGACCTCCTCCTCCCAGGAGGGTGAGGGGCACAGTGGAAATTTGGGGGAACACACTACAGTTTGATTCCCATCTCTGTTTTCCTTTTCTTAAGCTAGTGGCCTGGTTTCTGTAGAACAGCTTTTCCCTGGAGGCTAAAGCGAGCAGATTTCTGGAGCTTGAAACGCCAATAGTCTTTAAATTAACCCAGCTTCCCCTCAGAACGTCTCCCTGGCCTGCTCTCTAACAGCAAGAGAAAAACCCTGCAGAGCACGGATCCGGGGGCCTCCGAGCTGTGTGGGTTCTGGGGCCCAGTGCCCCTCCATGGATCACCCCAAAGCCCAGGTCTGTCCTGTCTTAGCATCTACCTCACCACGACAAACGGGCCAATGTCCCCGTCATTCCAATGAAAGGTTAGGGCAAGATAAACTTGACAGAGAAAGTGAAATCCTGTGGGCTTCTGGTGGGGAGGGGGATGAGGGGAGGATAATAAATATGAATAAAAGCAATCAACATATTGTGCTTTATATTAGAATCAATGTTGCTGACACAGTTAAGAAACTCGTTTCATTAAGAACTGGTAATCATGGGACATTAAAAAAAATCACCCTGGACTAGAATTCTTTTTCCTTCATGTTTCCAGCTAGGGACAAAACTTACTAGGGGGAAAATGGTCTTAGGTATTGTTATGGACTGAATTGTGTCCCCCTAAAATATGTGTTGGAATCCTAACCTCTATACCTGTGGATATGACCCTATTTGGAAATAGGATTTCTTTGTTACGTTAATAAGGCCACATCAGTATTGTTTCTGTTGTTGTTAGGTACCCGCTAGTCAGTTCCGACTCACAGCAACCCTGTGTACAACAGAACAGAACACTGCCTGGTCCTGCGCCATCCTCACAATCCTTGCTGTGCTCAAGCCCATTACTGCAGCTACCTTGTCATCTTGTTGAGGGTCTTCCTCTTTCTTGCTGACCCTCTACTTTACCAAGCATGATGTCCTTCATCGTGTCCTTATATACATTGGTTCAGTATATAACATATATAGTACATAGTATATAATCACTTCTGAGCTGGTAGAAGCAGCGTAGATACAGAGATGAGTAAGCACAAACTGGGGAAGATCTCCAAATGGTGGCCCAGTGGTTAAAGTGCTTGGCTGCTAACCGATAGGTTAGAGATTGGAACCCACCGGTCTCTGTAGGAGAAAGACATGGCAGTCTGCTTCCATAAAGATTACAGCCTTGGAAACCCTATGGAGGCAGTTCTCCTCCAAGGAACCCAGGAACACCTGGGCAAGAGAAGCTGAGACAAGGATATTCCCCCGGAGCCAACAGAGAGAGAGCCTTCCCCTAGAGCAGGTCCCTGAATTGGGACTTCTAATATCCTGAAGTAGAAGCAGGAGCTCTGGTGGCGGCGCGGTAGTTAAAAGCTATGGCTGCTAACCGAAAGGTTGACAGTTCGAATCCACCAGCCAGTCCTTGGAAATCCTAAGGGGCAGTTCTACTCTGTCCTATAGGATCGCTATGAGTTGGGAATCTACCCAATGGCAATGGGTTTTACATCCTGAACTGTAAGAAAAGAAATTTCTGTTCTTTAAAGCCACCCGCTTGTAGTCTTACAACAGGATTAAAAGACTAAGACAGGAATTCATGAAACTGTGGACCGAGATCCACCCACAGCTAAAGTGAGGAGGCCCAAGGTGAGTGGGCTCCAGGGCGCTGACTGGCTCTGCAGGGCTGGGGGAGCCGTGGAGAGAAAAGCTTCCACCATCCAACCCTTGGCTACAGTTGACTGCAACCACAGCGTGGAGGAATTGCCAAATCTCCTTACCCCTTACGCCCAGGAAAGCAGTTTATCTGGAACTTACTCTATGACCCAAAGGGAAGACTACGAGAATTTTCCCCTTTATCAATGCTTGCTGGAGGCTGCAGGAGCCATTGCAGCGTGAGGGTTTTGACAAAGAGCGTCTCCACGACGTTGAGCAGCTCTGGGGGTCCAGCAATCAGAGCCCTGATTCGTTCCAAGTCCTTCTCCAGGACCAAGAAGAGCCGCCTCCCTCCCCTCCCTGCCCCCACTTTCCCTGAAAAGATTCACCACAGTTGCTTCTTATTCTAAAGGGAAGAAACGGGCTTTTTTGGGGGGTTGTTCAAGCTGCAGAATTTTAATACCCATTAATGATAGGAAAAACGCTGCACACTGGATTTTAAATAGCTCTATTTGTGATAGAGAGGGTTAATTTTTACTGGGTTTTCTTTGAACACTGACTCCTTTTAAGACGCCTTTATTCTTTCTTTAAAGAATGTTTATGAAGGGCCAACCAGGCGCAGGGCACCAAGTGGGCAATGGACGGTGATGTTCAGAAAACAAAATAAAAGCAAAAAACAAAAGCACAGTACCTGCCCACTTGTGACTCACAGTCCAGCTAGGACATCTACAATCAATCGATTTCTTCCTTCCTTCTCTCTCTCCTTTCTCTCTCTTGCTTTCTTTCTCAGTCTCACACACACACACACACACACACACACACACAAAACACACACCCCAATGAAGGTTTAAGCCATCTTCTTCAATAATGGCTAAAACCCTCAGCTGGAGGGTTGGTGGTTTGAACCCACCCAGCCGCGTTATGAAAGAAAGGCTTGGTGATCTTCTTCCAAGAAAACCCTATGAAGCCGATCTATTATGTATCATATGGGGTTGCCATGAGTCAGAATTGACTCGATTGTAACAGGTTTGGTTTGTTTTTTGAGGGAGAACTTTATAAAGGGTGGATCCAGCCAAGGACAGCTGGCTAATCTGTGACATCTTCCTAATGTGACACAGTAAACAGCACACAACCCACCTGACAAGCACCCTTACCAAAAAATTAAACCAGAGCTGGACCATGATCTAAATACCAGCCTACAGGAAATACAGGGAATAAAGGAACAAATTATAAATACCACTGGGGGTATAACTTTGCAAAATCTAGAGTGCAGGAATGCCTACAGGACAAGAGACCCCCTTTTGTTGACAAAAAATGATCCCCCCCAAAAAAACCTCAGAGAGAAAAAGGAAGGGCTCAGCTACAAATTGAAGCACTTAAGAGACACAGCAAGCCATTGAAAAGTGTGGACCTTGTTTGGGTCTAAGGAACAAACCACATGTAAATGCCATGGATAAGACCACGTGGTCAGCTGAACACTGAGAGGATGTTAGGAAATATTAAGTGATTGTCACATTCTTACGCATATGAGTTGCTGCTATGTTAAAAAAGACTCCTCATCTTTCAGAGGTAAATACTGAAATATTTCTTGATGAAATGATATATTGTCCTGCATTTGTTTTAAAATAATCCATTTTGGGGAAGTAGTGAATGTCGTTGTTGTTGTTAGGTGCCATCCAGGTGGTTCCGACCCATAGCAACCATATGTGAAATACAATGAAACACACTGCCCGGTCCTTTGCCATCCCCACAATCGTTGCTATGCTTGAGCCCATTGTTGCAGCCACTGTGTCAATCCGTCTCCTTGAGGGTCTTCCTCTTTTCTGCTAATCTTCTACTCTAGCAAGCATAATGTCCTTCTCCAGGGACTAATCCTTCCAGGTAACATGTACAAAGTATGTGAGACATAGTCTCACCATCCTTGCTTCTAAGGAGCATTCTGGCTGCACTTCTTCGAGACAGATTTGTTTGTTCTTTTGGCAGTCTATGGTATATTCAATATTCTTCGCCAACACCATAATTTAAAGGTGTCAATTCTTCTTCAGTCTTCCTTATTCATCATCCAGCTTTTGCATGCATATGAAGCATTTGAAAACACCATGGCTTGGGTCAGGCTCACTCTAGTCTTCCAGGTGACATCTTTGCCTTTTAACACTTTAAAGAGGTCTTTTGCAGCAGATTTGTCCAAAGCAATGTGTCGTTTGATTTCTTGACTGCTGCTCCCATGGGTGTTGACTGTGGATCCAAGCAAAATGAAATCCTTCACAACTTCAATCTTTTCTCCGTTTACCATGATGTTGCTTATTGGTCCAATTGTTAGGATTTTTGTTTTCTTTATGTTGAGGTGTAATCCATATCAAAGGCTGTGGTCTTTGATCTTCATGAGTAAGTACTTCAAGTCCTCTTCACAACCCTATCCAACAGAGTAGAACTGCTCACACGGTTTCCAAGGAGTGGCTAGTGGATTTGAACTGCCGACATTTTGGTTAGCAGTCGAGCTCTTAACCACTGCGCCACCAGAGCTACTGGTATATATGAGCCTCTTCAATTGCCTCCAGCTTACACTCACGTCTGTGCCCTTGGATTTTTCATAACACCTCCAGGGAGTGCCAATAGATCACTCCTTCCGCACCGTGTATGGAATGTCTACTCTGATTCAGGTAAATATGGTGGACATAATTTTGGTGTCAATGGACTTAGCGCAGTGGACAAGGAGACACGAGGCACATAACGTTTGTATGTGTGTGGTACAAAGGATCACTAAGGACACAGACAACTCCAGGGGAGTCCAGAAGAGATTCTGTAACTGGCAAAGTTTATCGATAGGGAAAGAAAATTATGGTAGACAGAGAAAAGTAACGGTGGCTGTGTACAGAAGAAAGGGAAGGCATTTTCTCCTCTTCCCTTGTTTAGAAGGCTGTCGGTCAACTCTACTGTAATAAATTTTTTTTAAAAAAAGGTCAAGAGACCAAGTGAGCAGCTGAGGGTGTGACCGGTATCAGAGCTATCTAGGGGTGCCTCGATTGCAACCTTGGGGACCTGTTGTGATCATTCATCATTCCTCAGAGGACTCCGGCTTTTGTTGGAGAGTTCTATCCCAAGGGGGTCTAAGGAGTGAGGAGGGGGGCAGGAGCCTGGAAATGCTGAGTGCAGCCCCACCCCAGCTCTGCCAGGCCCTCCTGAGGCTGTCAGAGACCCATGAGAGATAGCACCCCCTCTGGCATTCCTGGGGAGAGAGGGGTTCTCTCCCTCCCTTTAATGGAGGCATCAGATGAGCCCCTAGCCTCTCCCCTGTCCCTTAAGATGAGTCCGGGCATTTGTCTCCTCTGGAAAATGACTTTACTCTACCCCAACATCTCCTCTATCTGCACTGTGTCCTCCTGGGGATGCTCAGCCATGCGGACATCGCCATGTTTCCCAAGCTGAGGGGCTTGCTCATGGGCTTTCTATCCGCTAGGCTGGGATGCAGCCCTCTTGCCCCCAGCAATCAGAGACCACAGGCTCCTTTGGATAGAAATAGTGTCTCCTGACAACAGTACTTATCACGGTGTGGGTCTTTGTTGAGCGCTGCTTCTACGCCAGGCGCCGTGGCTCTCTGGGGTCTGGCAGGCATCATGCTTACCACAAGAAGATGCTCCGAAGGCAAGGCTCAGAGAGTCTCTCTGGTGTTTGTTCAGCGCTTACTCTGTGGCAGACCCGTCTAGGCCTGGGAGTGGCTGTCAGAGGTGCTCCACATGAGCATCTTGACCGTCGGCCCCCATTACTCCCATCTGGTCTAGATGAGGTGACCACCACCACTTGCCGTTGAGTTGACTCTGACTCATGGAGACCCTATGTGTGCCAGAGTAGAACTGTGCTCTGTAGGGTTTTCAGTGGCTCATTTTTCTGAAGTAAATCTCCAGGTCTTTCTACTAAGGTAACTTGGGTGGACTGGAACCTCTAACCTTTTGGTTTTAGCAGTGGGGCACAGTTTTTGCAGCCCAGGGGCTCCTTCTGCTTCCCAAGCTCATGTTAAAACAACATGTCAGCAGGAAAAACCTATAAAAAAATGCATGTTGGAGATGACCAGGGCTGATACCATCTGCCTTCCAAGGTGAGAGGGGATCAACGAGCTAATTGAGAAGCCATGAGGGATCCGGTTAAGAGCAGGAGTTTGGAGGCATAAGACCCAGCACTTACTTAAATGACTTTGGGGAGTGGTTGACCCCACCTGCCTCAGTGTCCTCACGGGTTTACCAGTTGCTCTCAAGTCAACTCCAACTCATGGGGACCTCATGTATGTCAGAGTAGAAATGTGCTCCATGGGCTTTTCAGTGGCTGATTTTTCAGAAGTAGATCACCAGGTCTTTTTTCCAAGGTGCCTCTGGGTGTACTCAGACTGCCAACCTTTTGGTTAGCAGCTGACTGTGTTAACTTCTTGCACCATGCAGGGACTCCAAGGTCTAGGAGAAGAGATGGTATGTGAAGAGAATTAGCTCCCACATAGGGGAGGGAAGAGGGTATTCCCCCAGTGTGCCCCAATCAAGTAGAAGACCCCAGGAGACCCACTCATAGCGCCCAGGGCTGTCTGTAAGTGGGCGGGCAGCACCCTCCCTGCCTGCGCCTAACACCCTGCTGCCACTGGCCCAGAGCAGAGGCACTGAGAGAGTCCTCAGGGAGCCTGCTGTGTGTCCCTGGGATCTGGGGGACTTATAGAGGGGCCTGCAGGAGTTTGTGGGCAAGGGGTTGGCTCCTGGAGAAGTCAGGACGGGCACGGCAGCCCCAGGAGACAGGTCTGCAGTGGGAGGAAGCAGACCTGATAGAAGGCTGTTGTTGCTGGGTGCCGTCCAGTCTATTCTGACTCATGGCGACTCCATGAGACAGAGTGAAACTGCCCCATAGGGGTTTTCTAGGCTGTAATCTTTCCAGGAGCTGATCGCCAGGTCTTTCTCCTGCGGACCTGCCAGGTAGGTTCAAACCACCAACCTTTTGGTTGGCAGTCAGCACTGAACTGTTTGCGCTACCAGGGCTTTTCTGATAGAAGGCAGGGTGGGAAAATGAAAACAGAGCCCCTTCCTCTGCGTAGCTCCTCAAACCAGCCATTCTGTACGAGAAGAATGAGGACGCAGTGCTCTTAAAATAGACACGGAAGGAGCATGAGAATTCTCAAGAGCAGCCCTGAGAAGAGATTCCACTAGGAACATCTTCCTGCATGGGCTTTGAAGGGCATTGAGGGATGTGTAGGAGCTTGCTAGCAGTATGGAGCTGAGGGATACCACCCAATCTCCTTTAGCCTCCATTATGGCTGCTTCCTTCTTATGCAGGCCCGGGCCCTGGTTTGGTGAGATCTGAAGCTTACGCCATTTGGGATCTTTCTTTAAGAAAAACAATGCAACATTACAATTACGAATACACGCCAAGTGAATATTGATTTACATGAGGAAAGCATCACAAACTGTGGAGCCTTCAGAGAGCTCCGCCGAGGATGTATCAGGAGTGCTAGCAGAGAGATGGGTGCTGGCTGAGGCCTGGTGGCCCTTTTCCCGGACCCTCTGTGTATCCTGGCTGCCCTGGCAGGCGAGAGGCCGGCCCCAGCATCCGCTCTGCTGGTTCCAGGGGGAGGCGTCTTCTGCTCGGAAGCAACCCGACTCTGTCCTGCTGTTGCTGCTGCACTCGAAGCCATTGTCCCTTTGCTGTTGCTGGTCAGACCCAAGACAGGCAATGACTGGAGAACAGCATTCATGTCCAAAAGGCCACACCCCCTGAGCGTTAGCCCTCTGGGGCATCCTGAGAGCACCTGGAGGTCCTGACAGTCAGGCTGGGGCAAGGGTGCAGGCAGGACGCTTGCTCCAGTGGTTCTGCCGGCCAGCTCAGCACCGTTGAGTGAACTGTCTCTAATTAGACGCCGGTCTCCTGGATACCATGCCACAGTCCACCTCTTGCAGGGGAAGAGCTAATTAAAGTGTTTTTAATAAAAGATGAATTAGAGCAACTGTGCTGGTGCCTTTAAGGAGGTCCTGTAATTACTGAAAACCCTGTTCCAGCATGCGTGTGCTCCAGGTGCACAGACCCTCACCTGTGAGCACCTGCTGACACCGCCCCCGTGTGGGGCTGACGCCCAGGGCCCAGCTCACTGCACCAGCCTGAGAGCAGACCACGGGGACCCCATGGCTGGTCACTGGACATGTAGTCATGAGAGCTGGTCTCCGGACATTTCCCCAGGTGTCTGCTGGACTGTCCAGGTTCCCCTTCGTCCACCTGCACACCGAGGCAGGAGGGTTGGACCTGGCCCCTTCAATTCGCGCGTGTGTCCCTCCCATCTCCTGGGAGCATGTCTCCTGGGACCCTAGACTCCGTGCAGGGCTGCTCCTTGAGCGCCGGCATAGCAGCTCCCCAGCCCCACAGGAGGTGGGCACTCAGCACACAGCCACTGAAGACAGGCTTCCAAGAATCCGACAGGGGCGGCGGAGCTGCAGGGACAGGGCCCAGGGCTGACTGCACCCTCCAGCTGGGAGACTCCAGGCCCCTTCGCCGGGCTCTCTGGGGGCCCCTGCCACTTCCGTGTTGGGGGTTAATGTTGGCTGCCCTGCAGTTTGCTGGAAAAAAGAAGGCAATCTGTGCACGGCTGGGGTCAGCACTCGTGTTTTAAGCTGTTTCTTTCCCACTAAGCAGCTGTGGCTTGCTAACTGTTCATCCAGCGCCTGGGGGATGGGAGGGGAGTGGTGGGGACTCGGGAGGAAAAGCAGCCTCTGCCCCAGACAAACCCCGGCTGCAGGGGTGCTGCTTCCGGGAGATGCGTGCATTCCAGTACAGTCTTTCGTCAGAGCCCACAGGTTTGAGCGTGCAATTTTTCACGCTGCCTCTTGGGCTGACCTGGCGGGGAGCCCCGAGCAGGTGAGCAGAGCAGATTTCTCAGGAATGCTGAGGACTTGACAGTGCCACCCCTGCCTGCCTGCTCCTGGGTCCCCAGTGACGCGTACGGGCGTAATGTCCAGGCCAGCAACACAAACATTTATTTGTATATCATACCAACTTCTGCAGGTTAACTTTATTAGCTGTGATGGTCAGTGCTTCCTTTGAGGGTAAGGAGGAGAAAGCATCTTTGTGAGCTTAGGAGTGTCTTAGAAAAACAGAGGTTTATTTTGCTGGATTGCTTTTTGTTTATCGAGGGCTTCTGGGGCAGGCTTCTGGCTTCTCCAAGGATTAAAATGGTCATTTCTGCAGCAGGTTGGAGCCCAGGATCTGGCTGCAGAAGTCTGCTGGGCCCAGACCCCAGGAAAGGGATCCCGGGGCCTTAGTGAGTTTGTCCTCCCGAGTTGGGACCTGCGGGAAGCAAAACTCCCCCCCGCCCCCACCCAGGGACCTCTGATGGATGCCCACTCAGCTGTTGGCTTTAGCATAAGCCATGCACACGCTCTCTGCTGAGTCAGGCTGATCCTTCCAGAATGCATTGTGAGCTCTGCTTGGCTTTCCCCCATCCTCTGGGTCCCTTGGGAGGAAACTGATTCAACACATTTCAGCTGTTGTGCTTGGGGTGGCGTCCTACCCTGAGTGAGTCATGGGACCCCTCTGCCAGGAAAACCTTGACTTCCTGTGTGATGGGAGAGCTGGGAAACTGGCCAGCAACAGAGACCACTCAGTCCCCAAGCACTGATCCTACCCTCCCTTCTCCAAACATGTCCCCACCCACAGCCTGACTGGGTGTCCTTCACAGAATTGGTATGAGACCTCCTTCATAGCCATGCTGAGCAGGAGGCCATGAATGGACATAACTCTCCAGGCCTTCCAGAAAGCAGGGCCGTGTGGGGTAGAGGGACGAGGACAGGCATTTGGGGGCTTGTGATGGTGAATTTTCTGTATCCTCTTGGCTAGACTGTGGTGCCCCACTGTTTAGTCAAACCCTAGTCTGGAGGTTGCTGTGAAGGGATTTTGTAGATGTGGTTACCCTTTACAGTCAGTTGACTTTCTGCTAAAGAAACCATCCTTGATAATGTGGATGGGCCTGATACAATCACTTGAAGGTCTTAAGAGCAAAAACTGAGGCTTCCTAGAGATGAGAAAAGTTCTGCCTGGAGACTGTGACACAGACAGCCAGCTTGAGCTTCTAGCCTGACAGGTTGCCCTGCAGAGTCTGGACTTGCCAGCCCTGCAACAGTATAAGCCTGTCCCTTAAAATAAACCTTATTATATTGATCTTGTTTCTCTGGAGGACCCTGACTGAGGCAGCACTACATGTGCCTGCACCATGAGCAATGATTAGATGAGCCTTGGAGCCTTTCTCAGCCTGAACCCCCAGGTGTAAAAATAGGGTCTGGGGACTTCCCTCATAAAGCAGTTATTCATCAAGTTTCTTACTCTGCAAATATTTCCAAGTGCCTAGTCTGAGCCAGTACGTTCTTGGATTGGAGATACAGATGTAAACGAAGCAGGTGCAAGCCCCACCCACAAGAGCTGACTTTCTAGAATGTGGGAGAAAGATTAATGCCTGGAAATCCAAGGAACGCAGCGCTGTGTCATAAACGCCATTTTAACTTTATGCTCATTGGCATCGCAGGACTGAAACACAGCCCTGCCATCCTCCAAGTATTCCAGTCTGCAAGGCTGGCCTTAAGGAGTTCTTCCAGGAGAGGACATCCCCAAAGCCAGCTTGGGAGAGCTTTCCGTGCATGTTCAAAAACTGGACAAAATATCCACGAGTAGAACGCTGGTTTCATAAACTGTGTCCATCGTTGGATGGAAGATCATGCAGGCATTCCAAATTGCAGTCATGAAATGATGTAGAGAGCAGCACAAAGATGCTACGGTTTGAAACTGCCTGGTCTGATCTCAGCAGATCAGCACTCCGTGGGGGAAGGACTCAGACAGGGGAAGAAGACCCCGATGCTGTGACGGTGGTGGAGCTGGACATGATTCTTATTTGTTGCTCTTTTGCAAAACATGCTGTAATGTTTTAATACTGGTCTTTGCTTTAATAAAACTGAAGCAAGAGAGGGAAACGCAATATAACCTCACTCATATGGTTAAGGAGCCTGGTGCAGTGGATAAAGAGCTCAGCTGCTAACCATAAGATCAGAGGTTCCAACCCACCTGCCGCTCCATGGGAGAAAGATGTGACAGTTGGCTCCAGTAATGATTTACAACCTCGGAAACCCTATGGGGCAGTTCTACACTATCCTGTAGGATCTCTATAAGTCAGAATTGTCTCGATGGCAATGAGTTTTTTGGGGGGATGGTTAAGAAAATAAACCCTCTCTCAATTCAATCATGACGTTTACAGGTTGTCTCTAAGTCACTTTTCCTACAGGACGAATCAGAGTGAAAACTTCTGGGGTATGCAACCACTTCCTACATTCCCCGCTCACCCTGCCGGCATCCCCATCTTCTCCTTGGGGTTACGGGCTGGCTTCTCTGTGTGCCTGGCAGGGCATGAGCTCCTCAGGACAGACCCTGTTTTGGGGTTTCCCTTGATGTCAGCACCCACAAAGTGCAGGGCAGGACATTGGGGGTCTGTGAGATAAGAATAAATAAGCATTTATGGTGTGGGTACAGACCAGATAGATCGGCAATTGACAAACATTTCTGTAAAGTGGTGGAGCCCTGTGTTAGGAAGGAATTATGGGCAAGTCCATGGAAATCAGGTGGAATGCCGGTTGTGCTGGCTGCCAGCGCAGGGCTGGGAGGCCCCCGGCCCGTGAATCCCCGTCCTGAGAGGATCTCTGCACTCTGGTGCCCCCACGAGAGGAAGAACTGGGCCAGGCAACTGCTCAGGTCGTCCCTCTTTACTCTACAACTGTTTGCATGTGTGTGTCTGTGCACAAGTGTGTTCATGTGCTCGTCTGCATACGTGTGCATGCATTCATGCGCATGTGTGTGCATATGCATATGTATGCATGTGTATGCATATACGTGCGTGTGCGTGCGTGTGTGTGTGTGTGTGTGTGTGTGTGTGTGTGTGTGTACGCGCGCACGTGCACGCTCAGGCATGAGAGGTGCAGAGAGAGAGAATGTTGGGAAGTTGCCGGGTGGGGAGAATCAGAAGCCTGCTTTTGAGAATGAGGTTCTGGCAGGCAATGGCCCTAAAGGAGAATTGTTTGTAGGGTGCCTTTGACAGCGTTAGCTCTGATCTTATGGGATGGATGTGGGGCCAGGTGGTCTCCAATCAGAGCAACATACAAGGGAGAACTCCCTTCGGGAAAATGCATAAATGTATTTTCTGCCCATCCTGCCTGTCTGAAGATGGCGTTCTTCCTGGATGGGACACCACTGTTCCCATTGTGACCAAGTGACACTGGCTCCCACCTCCCTGTTACCAGGCTGTTCTAAAGCTCTGCTCACTTTTACAATCGATTATAGGACTTGGAGCTCCACCTGGTCCCTGGGCAAGAGGGTGCCAGCTCAGGCTCTTGGGCACTGGGGTGCAGAAGGCAACTCCCCCATGTGTGAAGGGGCCAGAATGACGTCAAGGGCCAAACACACTGCCCTCACTGGCTAACAGGGTCTGACCAGTCCAGCCGTCTGTCCAGTTTGCATCAGCATCAGGAGAGAGCTAAAACATTCGTCCAGGCCACGTCACCGGGATGGGCACAGAATCACAGGCCCAGGGGCCTCAGAGGGTATCTCACTGACCCTGGAGTGGACCAGTGTTGCTTCTTGGCCACATAGCACAGGCTACTTCTTTTTCTGGTAGCCTCCTGATGTCAGAATCAGCAGTTACCACTCCCGGGGGTGCAGTCTGGTTTGGACTGTAAATCAATATGCTAAGCCTTCTCCCAACCATTGGGGCTCTTTCTAGGAGTTTGAAGTTGAGCACAGTGATATGGAGACAAAGACAAATGGTGGTGATTTATTAATTCGGGCAGTGCCGGCTGCACAAGAACCTCTCTCTAGTAGTTTCTGCCACGCAGACTCCCCAGAGAGGCCCGATTCTCGCCTTTCCCAAGCCCAGCTCTCCAGACTTCCCATCACTACCCAGGATGCTTCCAGCAAATGTGTTTTCTGTCTGAGGCAGACAGAGTCAGACTCTGCTGCCACAATCAAAGAGCCCTAGTGGATACAGGGAGTCCCTGGGTGGGGCAGATGATGAACTCACTCGGCGGCTAACTGGAAGGTTGGAGGTTCGAGTCCACTCAGAGGCATCTTGGAAAAAAGTCCTGGCAATCTACTTCCAAAAAGTCACAGCCATTGAAAATCCTATGAATCATAGTTCTACTCTAACACATGTGGGGTCACCGTGAGTCAGAATCTATTTGATGGCAACTGAGACTGGGACTCTGGCTGGACTTAGGGTCTGCTTCTTGGGAACCTGAACTAAGACTGTCATCCATCTGTGGCTCTGCCTCCTCTGGGTCACCCTCACTCTCTCTGCTCTAGGCAGACCCTCCACACTCCCAGAGGTCTCCCTGTGCTGGTCTACCAATTGTTCATCCACTCTTCTACATTTTCTATACTCCCACCTGTGCATCTACATTTCCACATCACAGCCCCGATAACCCATTAATCCATCAAGTCATTACCGAATCCCTACTAATTAACAGGCGCTATTTGGACATGTTATCAGGAAAGACCAATCACTAGAAAAAGACGTCATGGTTGGTAAAATAGAGGGTGAGTGAAGGTGAGGGAAGCCCTCCATGAGATGGATGGACACAATAGCCCCAACCATGAGCTCAACCATACCAATGATTGTGAAGACGGAGCAGGATTGGGCAGCTATTCCTTCTGTTACACATAAGATCGCCGTGAGTCTCCGGGTGGTGTAAACAGTTAATGCTCTTGGCTGTTAACCAAAAGGTTGGAAGTTCAAGCCCACCCAGATGTTCCTCAGAAGAAAGATCTGGTAATCTGCTTCCAAAAAATCAGCCATTGAAAACTCTATGGAGCACAGTTCTATTGTGACGCGCGTGGGGTCACCATGAGTCAGAATGGACTCAATAGTAACTGGTTTTTATACGCTGTCTGTGTGTTATATGCTGAGGCACCATAAAAACAAGAATGACTAGACCCGTGTCCCTTAGAGCTGACCTTGTAGATTATTTATTTTGTTCCATTATTCCTTTGCCTAGGAATCTTAATTTGACTCATTATTCACTGTATTAAAATCTCAGTTCCTTCATTTTGGCATGCAAAGCCCTCCATATTTGTTGTTGAATGAAATATTGTGAACTAAGAATGTGCCTGGAACATAGTTAATGTTTCCATAAATATCAGATGGAGGGATGAATGACTGAATGAATGAATTCTACCTTAGAAATAACTCTCAAATATGTACCCTCCTGCTCCATCTTCTCATCCTCTGTTTTAACCTGAGTCCCCGGAGACCTTTTCATCCCTTTTCTCTTCTCACGAGTCCAGTCTTTATCCCACATAGAAACCTGAAGTTTACTGAATGTGGTTATTTGCTCTTCGTTTATTCTCCCCAGCCATTCTTAATTTTCTAACTACTGGCTCTGGGATCTACTAAGAGTCTTCTTCTTCCTTTTCCCTCCTTCTCTTCTCTACTGTCTGTAATTATGTCATCCTTGATCCTAAGTGTTGATTCCGTACCATTACTCTCCAGCTCTCTTGTCAAAATAACCCTGCATTATCGGCATTAGCTGGCAGCTGCTGAACCCTTGAGCCTCATCTTGTTCCACTCTCTTCCTTTTCATCAGAGTTCCAGCCACAGTGGCTCCTTTCAGTTTCTATAACACGGCACACTTTGTCTTTCCTTGAGCAACTTGAGCAGGTCCTTCTCTCTGCCTAGAAGGCTCTCTTCCCTTGCCTTGCCTTCCTTCACTACTTTGGAGCAGCTAGTTATTATGCATTCTTTGTATGTCAGTTCAAGTG
Organism: Trichechus manatus latirostris; assembly: GCF_000243295.1. Taxonomy (NCBI): domain Eukaryota; kingdom Metazoa; phylum Chordata; class Mammalia; order Sirenia; family Trichechidae; genus Trichechus; species Trichechus manatus. Next base: position 10,971,012 of record NW_004444005.1, on the reverse strand, counting down.
TCACCAGCTCAGGGAAGTCTTCCTCATTCCCCTAAGACAAGGTCAGGTTCCCTGACATAGGCTCAGAGCAAACATCACATGTCCCCAATATGTATTTGTATGATCAGTTTTCAAATGTCTGCTTCTTCTACTAGTCTGTAAACTACATGAGGAACTGGGTTATACCTATTTTGTTACCACTGTAGTCTTAGTAAGAGCCCTGATGGGGCAGTGGTTAAAGCCATTGACTACTATCCAAAAGGTTGATGGTTCGAAACCATCAGTGGCTCCACAAGAGAAAGATGTGGCAGTCTACTTTGGTAGAAATTTACAGCCTTGGAAACCTTACCGGGTCACTATGAGTCAGAACAGACTCGACTGCAGCGAGTTTGGTTTTTTGTTTTTTTATACTCTTAGTACTAAGCACAACATACTAGCACCTCAAGAACCTTTTTATTGAATTAATGAATGTATGGATGGATGAGTGAATGAATGAAACAGAGTATGTGAACTTATATTGCTCAGCTCTTCACCTTCAGCTCGGTTTTCATTGCTACTATTTTCATTGAGTTTATAATCCTTGGCCCTTCCCTTGTTTGTATATTTCTTTTGTTGTTATTAGTTACCAACGAGTTGGATTGGACTCACAGTGACCTTATGTGTAACAGAATGAAACATTGTCTGGTCCTGCACCATCTTCATGATTGTTGGTATGTTTGAGTCCATTGTGACTATTGTGTCAATCCATCTCATTCCATACTTCTAAACTGGTCCTATTTGAATTCATCTACCTCAGTGCTATAAGGATATATAGACTTTCTTCACCTGCTAAAGGCACTCAAATGATCCTCCCATGTCGACTACTCAAAATTATAATTCCTCCCTCAGTCTTTAGATGTAGACTAGGATTATAGACTAGCTTCTAAAGACCATAGTGTGGAAAGGCAGGGGAGTCATGTTACAGTGGAGAAATCTGACAAGCACACCTCAGCCAGGTGATCAAGGTCAACATCAACAGTGATGAGTGATGTTGATAGCATGCGCCCTTGATGTGATGTGATGAGAAGGGCACTTCATCTCTGTGGTCTTCCTACCCAAAATGATGAGAAGAACGTCAGACAACCCTTAATGGAGGGATATTCTACAAAATGTCTGACCAGTACTCCTGAAAAGGTCAAGGTCATCAAAAACAAGGAAAGTCTAAAAATGCCAAGAGGAGCCTAAGGGACATGATGACTAAATATGATGCGCTATCCTGGATGGGATCCTGGAACAGCAAAGGGACATTGGGGGGGGGACCCTAATAAAATCTGAAGAAAGTATGGACTCTACTTAATAATAATGTATCAGTATTGGTTTGTTAGTTGTGACAAATGTACCATAGTAATGTAGGATGTTAACGACAGGGAAAATTAGATGTGGGTGTATATGGCAACTCTCTGTATTATCTCTGCAACTTTTCTGTAATTCTAAAATAAAAAGTCTATTTAAGGACTTCGGGTTTCAACTCCAACATGGAAAGAGCTTGTAAGTCGTCACTCTCATCCTTACAACAAAAAACAGCTGAACAAACTGAAAAGTAATATATATATATTATTGAATCCATCAAAGAATTGAGGTCACAGAGAAAACTGCCACCTCAGATCTGCAGATGAATGCAGAAAACCATCGAGGAGATCAGTTTACCTGGAACAGAAGCCCCTGGAGGCATGAAATGTTAGGAACACTTAAAGGGTAATAATAAAAAATGCTAGAGGCGGAGTGTGGACCAGAACGAGAGTGAGACACCTCTGGGGGGATAAGCCTGGGGTCAGGCACACGTTCATGAGTTTAATTCCAGAAACCCCACTAGGTTCTCATGGTAAACAGCCAAGAAAATCCCCACAAATATATGACAGAGAGCAGAAAAAGTAGCCTTTTTTTATTGCTTATTTTAAAAAATGTTTGCTTTATTTTTGGAGAAAATACACAGAGCAAAACAAGCACACATTCAACAAGTCTACATGTATAGTTCAGTGGCATTGGTTACAGTTTTCATTTTGTCTCAACAATCTCATCATTTCTACTCAAACTATTTTACCATCATTTAACTCTGACTCACTACCCCCCTGAACTTCTCATCTATACTTTAGAGGTACTGTTGTCAATTTGGTCTCATATATAAAATCTTTCAAAAGGGCAAAATACTTGAGGGCTAAGTTCTTTACTAATTGATCTAAATTGTTGTTTAGGTTAACTATGACTTCAGAGGATAGTTTTGGTTGAAGGTTTAAAGGAGTATTTCAAGGCAATGAATTTGGGGGTTCCCCCAAAGTGACTATTTTTAAGCATGCTCAGAGCATTGTCCATAACAAAGACCTACTCTCCTGGGGAAAAGAATTTACCAGAGCCTGGTGGCGTCGCGGTTAAGAACTATGGCTGCTAACCAAACGGTTGGCAATTTGAATCCACCAGCCACTCCTTGGAAATCCTACGGAGCAGTTCTACTCTGTCCTATAGGGTCGCTATAAGTCGGAATGGACTCAACGGGAACAGGTTTGGTTTTTGTTTTTTTATCTCCTGTAAGCTGAAGGAGTAAGGGCAAGTCCCCGACTCTGGTCCCCTCTAGCTTTCCTGTCTCACCTCAGGTGAGATAAAAAGAACCACTTGTGGGGATTAATAACAGCTCAGAGGCACAGTCCACTGAAGGACTTGGATTTAATCGTAGAATTATAAAACACTTCTCGTTCCCCACGTCATGCTACCTCAGCGGGCTTCCAGTATGATCACAGTGAATTACATCTGAAAGAGCTGTGAGGCGGAGGAACATTTTAAGAAGGATTTCTTCAGGAAACACAAAGAGGTGGAAGGCAAAAACAAAGACATTTCAAAAATGTGAAGCCTCTGGATCTATAGCTACAGTGAATAACAGCCACAGCCCAATTCCAAGACAGATTAATGTAACACTTCACACTAAGGATTTTTTACCTCAATTTCTATTATTTAATACAGTATGTGCAGATTACAAGGCATGACAAGGCAGATTACAAAAATTACAAGACATAACAAAGGCAGAAAATATAAAAACCTAAAGAAACAAAACAAGGATCAGAACCAGTCTCAGATATGACACAGAATTTGGAATTATCAGACAGAGAATTTAAAATAGCTATGATTAATATGTTAAGGGATCTAATGGAAAAAGTAGATGAAATGCAAAAAACAAATGGATATTGTAAGCAGAGAGATGAAAATTGTAAGAAAGTGTCAAAGGAAATCTAGAAATCAAAAACACTGTAACAGAAATGAAGAATGTCTTTGAAGGGCTTAAAAGCAGACCGGACTTGGCCAAGGAAAGAACCATCGAGCTTGAAGACTTGTCAGTATAAACCTCTCAAAGTGGAATGTAAAGAGAAAAAAAAAAAGGCAACAAAATATCCAAAAGCTGTGGGACAATTATAAAACATATAACATATGCATAATGGGGCTACCAGAAGGAAAATATAGAATGGAACAGAGGAAATATTTGAAATATTTAAAACATTAATGAACAATGATTAAAAATGAATCCGAAAGGCTCTATCTTTAAATAAATTGAATCAATAATTAATAACCTATCATAAAAGGAAACACCATACCCAGATGGTTTCACTGGTAAATTTTACCAAATGGTTAAGGAAAAAATGATAGCAATGCTCTACCATCTGTTCCAGAAAATAGGAGCAGAAGAAAGACTTGCTTTGTCATTCTATGAGGCCAACTTCCCTTTATAACAAAACTAGATACAGACATCACTAGAAAAGAAAACCACAGACCAATATCTCTCATAAATGAAAAAATGCAACAATCCTCAGCAAAATATTAACAAACTGAATCTAACTCTATATAAAAATAATTATTCTCCATGACATGGTTTAACATTCAGATCGCAATTAATGTAATTCACCCCATCAACTGGCTAAACAAAAACAACAATGATGGCACCAAAAAAATATGGTCATATCAACTGACGGAGAAAACAACATTTGACAAAATCTGACATCCATTCATGATAAAAATCCTTAGTAAACTAGGAATCAGAGAGGAACTTACTCCGCTTGATAAAGAACATCTGCAAAAAATCTACAGCTAACATATTTAATGGTGAGAAAGAGAACTCTTTCACCTTAAGATAGGGAATAAGGCAAGGATACCACCCCCGACACCACTACTATTAAGAATCATATAGTGAGTCTTAATTAGTGCAATAATACAAGAAAAGAAAAAAAAATGTATACCAATTGGGAAGAAATAAAACTGTTTTTGTGGTTTTTTAAGAACTGAACACTTTATTGTCCCAGATCAATTTTCAGTGTTTCAAGACAACCAGAAGACCTTTTCAATATGTAGATTCACGTCTTTTTTAATGGACAGTTTTCTTGGAGTATAATTTTAGATATTAATTTGGTTTCACTGCTTTATTTTTCTAATGCAGGGTCTCAGATTGCTAGATATTCTTTGCCTCTCTTCTATTTCAATTACTTTCTTTTTTAATTTTTTTAAGTTGTACTTTAGGTAAAGGTTTACGGAACAAATAGTTTCTCATTAAACAGTCAGTACACATATTGTTTTATGGCATTGGTTAACAACCCCACAACATGTCAACACTCTCCTTTCTTGACCTTGGAGGACCTTTTTTTTTTTTGGTGAAAACAGATATAGTCAAAGATACACCATTTCAAAAATTTCTACATGTACAATTCAGTGACATCGATTACGTTCTTCCAGTTGTGCTGCTATTCTCACTTTAGATGAAGGTTTACAGAACAAGATAGTTTCTCATTAAACAGTTAGTACACATATTGCCCTATGACAATGGTTAACAGCCCTACTACGTATCAACACTGTCCATATTCAACCTTGGGTTCCCTATCACCGGCTTTCCTGTCCCCTTCTGCTTTCTAGTCCTTGTCCCTGGACCGCTGCGTGTAATTAGCGCCATTTTGTTTTATGGGGCTCTCCAATCCCTGGCTGAACGGTGAACCTCAGGAGTGACTTCACCACTGAGCTAAGAGGTTGTCCTGGGGCCATACTCTCGGGGTTTCTTCAGTCTCTGTAGGCCAATAAATCTGGTCTTTTTTGTGTGTGTTAGAATTATGTTCTGCATCATTCTCCAGCTCTGTCCAGAACCCTCTGTTGGGATCCCTGTCAGAGCAGTCAGTTGTGGTAGCCGGGCACCATCTAACTGTACTGGACTCAGTCTGGTAGAGGCTTGGTAGCTGTGGTCCATTAATCCTTTGGACTAATCTTTTCCTTGTATCCTGTTCTCTTCATTCTTCCTTGCTCCTGAAGGGGTGAGACCAGTGGAGTATCTTAGATGGCTGCTCACAGGCTTTTAAGACCCCAGATGCTACTCACCAAGGTAGAATGTAGAACATTGTCTTTATAAACTGTGTTATGCCTGTTGAGTTAGATGTTCCCCGAGACCATGGTCCCCACAGCCCTCCGCCCAGCAATTCAGTCCGTCAGGGAGTTTGGATGTGTCTATGGAGCTTCCATGACCTTTCCTTGTACAAGTTGTGCTGGCTCCCCCAGTATTGTGTATTGTCTTACCCTTCACCAAAGTTACCACTTATCTAGTGTCTTTTTAGTATTTCCCCCCAACCCTCCCATCCCTCGTAACCAACAAAGATTGTTACTTTTTGTGTGTAAACTTTTTCATGAGTTTTTACAGTGGAGGTCTCATACAATATTTGTCCTTTTGTGATTGACTTGTTTCACTCAGCATTATGTTCTCCAGTCTCATCCATGTTATGAAATGTTTAACAGATTCATCATTGTTCTTTATCGTTGCACAATACTCCATTGTGAGCAAATAAAATTGTTTTTGTTCACAGATGACATGATTGCCTATGTAGAAAATCACAAAAAATAGACTAAAATTTTTCTGGAACTAAGATACTAGGTTTATATACAAAAGTCTGTTGCTTTCCTATATATCAACAATGAGCAATTGGAATTTGAAATTAATGAAACAATACCGTTTGCAACAGAACAAAAAAAATAAAATATCTAGGTATAAATACAACAAAATATGTACAGGTTTTATATGAAGTAAATTACAAAACTCTGGTGAAAGAAACAAAAAAGATCTAAATAAATGAAGAAATATTTTGTGTTCTTGGATAGGAAGATTCAATATCTTTAAAATGTCAAATGTTTGATTTATTGATTGACTGCAATCCCCATCCTAATCCCAGAAAACTCTTTTGCATATATTGACAAAGATTCTAAAGTTTATGTAGAAAGTCAAAAGATCTGGAGTAGCCAAACAATACTGAGGAAGAACAAAGCTGGAGGACTCATATTATCTGACTTCAAACCTTACTATAGAGTTAACAGTGATCAAGATAGCATGGTATTGGTGAAATAATGGACACAGTGATCAATGGAAGAGAACAGAGAGCCCATAAAAGAGCCGCACAAAGATAGTTAATCCTTGAGACTGAGCAAAGGCAATTTAACGGAGAAATGATAGTCTTTTCAACAAGGGGTGCTGGAATAATTAGACATCCACATACAAAAAAAGAAAAGAAAGAATTTAGATACATTCCTTACACCTTTCACAGAAATTAAGTATGGATTATAGACTTTAACATAAAATGCAAAACTATAAAACTTCTAGTGAGAAACAAAGGGGACAATCTAGATGACCTTGGGTTTGGCAATGAGATTTTAAATACAACTACAAACATATAACATATGTAGGGAAAAATTGATTAATTTGGACTTTATTAAAATGATAAGCTTCTGCTCTGCAAAAAATACTGTTAAGAGCATGAAAAGGCAAGCCATAGACTAGGAGAAATTACTTGTGAAACATGTATCTGATAAAGGACTTATATTCAAAATAAACAAAAAACTCAGAACTCAACAATAAGAAAAAAAATCAACCCAATTAAAAAATGGACAAAAGATTTGGACCCTTCACCAAAGAAAGATATATATTATTGTTATGTGCCATTGAGTCTGTTCCATCACAGCTACCCCATGTGCAACAGAATGAAATATTTCCCAGTCCTGCACCACCCTCACAATCCTTACTATGTTTGAGCCCATTGTGGCAGCCACTGTGCCAATCCGTCTCGTTGAGGGTCTTCCTCTTTTTTTCTCTGACCATCTAGTTTACCAAGCATGATGTCCTTCTCTAGGGACAGATTTCGCCTGATAATATGTCAAAAGTAAGTGTGATGAAGTCTCACCATCCTCAATTCTAAGAAGCATTATAGTGCTGGCAAGGAATATTAAATATACCATGGACTGCCAGAAGAATGAACAGATCTTTCCTGGAAGAAGAAAGATATAAAGATGTCAGAAAAACATATGCTCAACATCATTTGTCATTACCAAACCAAACCCCTTGTCATCAAGTCAATTCTGACTCACAGAGACCCTGTAGGACAGAGTAGAACTGCCCCATAGGGTTTCCAAGGCTGTAATCTTTACAGAAGCAGACTGCTGCATCTTTCTCCCTTGGAGTAGCTGGTGGGTTTGAAATGCCAGCCTTTCAGTTAGCAGCCAGGTGCTTCATCACTGTGCCACTAGGACTTTTTCATTTGTCATTAGGGAATTGCAAATTAAAACAACAAAAACAAACCTATTAGAATGACTGAAATCCAAAACACGACAACATCAAATGCTGGCAAGCATGTAGAACAACAAGAACTCCCATTCATCACTGGTGGGAATGCAAAATGGTGCGACCACTTTGGAAGACAGTTTGTCTGTTTCTTACAAAGCTAAAAATAGTCCTTCAAGCCAATCCAGCAATCATGCTTCTAAGTATTTACCCAATTGACTTGAAAACTTATGTCCACACAAGAATACCTGGACATAAATATTTATAGCAGTTTTATTCATAATTGCCAAAAATGGACACAATCAATGTGTTCTTCAATAGGTTAATGGAAAGATAAACTATGGTACAACCACACAGTGGAATATATTATTCAGCAAAGAAACAAACGAGTCATCTATCCATGGAAAGATATGGGTGAATCTTAAATGTGTATCGCTAAATGAAAGAAAAGCCAGTCTGAAAATCCTCTATATTGTATGATATCAGTTATAGGACCTTCTGGAGAAGGCAAAACTATAGAAACAGTAAGAAAGTCAGTGGTTGCCAAGGTTTCAGGGAGAGGGGAAAAGGGTTGAATAGGTAAAACACAGGGCATATTTAGGGTGGTGAAACTATTCTATATGATAACTGTATGTATGAAAAGTAATTTGTATGGTACGTACGTATGACAGTTAGATAATACATTCTGTAGATAGATGACATTATGTATCTGTCAAAACTCATAGACATTTATAGCACAGAGAGTGAAACTTAATGTATGCAAATTTAAAATATCATTTAGGAGGTCATAGAATCCCAAGAAGAATGTAAATTGTGACAGGCTAATTTAAGTGTATTACAGATGTATGAAACAACCTCACTGGAAGTGGAAGAGGGAAAAGTCCTCACCTGAGTGACTTTGGAAATGAGTGGCATCTACCAGACTAAACGCAAAAGGAAATACAAGTGACCCCTAGGCACTAACTGTTATGCTGTTGTTGACGTCAGCAGCCATTTAGTAGGCTCCAACTCGTGGAGACCTTATGTATAACAGACGAAACGTTACCGAGTCCTGCACCATCTTCGCGATCATTGGTGTCATTTTCTAGTGATTGGCCTTTCCTGTCGAGTTACCTGAAGTAATCAAATTGAAGTCTCATCATCCTCACTTCTCAAGAGAATAGCTGTGTTTCTTCCTTTTTTTTTTTTTTTTTATTATTCCCCCCTGGGGGTAATGGTCAGCAATTCTGATACTCCTATTCACATACACTGGTAGTGAACAAGTAAATCGATGGAGGACGGTGGGAACCAGATTTCATACTGTTAGAGTGGAAATTTACACATAAACAAGGGAAGGAGTCCAGAAATAATTCAAGTGGTAATGGATGAGAGTGGAGACATCAGTATAAATTCATTTTTAGTTTAATACAGATATAAATGGTTACAGATAGATGTACTTAGAGTTCTATGTGTATGTATATTTTATTGTAAAATATATATATATATTTGGTCTGTCATATAAGAGGGCTTAAAAAAATGACACTTAAGTAGCAATGAGCATACCCAATGCCTCCATGTTGTTTCCAATACCATTCTCCAATAAATGAATCAGGGCTCCATGGAGAAATAGTTGATGTTATACTAGGACTTGGGCAAGAAACATACCAGATGAACTTGAAGCATTGTAGTTCCAGGGAGTAAGGAATGAAACACACACACTCAGGAAAAAAAAATTGACAACTTCAATCTTTTCTTCATTTATCAAGATGTTGCTTGTTGGTCCAGTTATGAGAATTTTTGTTTTCTTTATGTTGAGGTCCAATCCATATTGAAGGCTGTAGTCTTTGATCTGCATCAATGAGTACTTCAAGTCCTCTTCACTTTCAGCAAGCAAGGTTGTGTCATCTGCATATCACAGTTTGTCTATAAGTCTTCCTTCAGTCCTGATGCCTCGTTCTTCCTCATATAGTCTAGCTTCTAGGATTATATTCTCAACATGCAGATTGAGTAAGTGTGGTGAAAGGATACAACCCTGACACACATCTTCCCTAACTTTAAAACATGCAGTGTCCCCTTGTTCTGTTTGAATGACTGCCTCTTGGGCTATGTACAGGTTCCTCATGAGCACAATTAGGTGTTCTGGAATTCCCATTCTTCACAACGTTATCCATAATTTGTTCTGATCCATACAGTAGAATGCCTTTGCATAGTCAATAAAACACAAGTAAACATCTTTCTGGTATTCTGTGCTTTCAGTCAAGATCCGTCTGGCATTGGCAGTGATATCCCTTGTTCCAAGTCCTCTTCTGAATATGGCTTGAATTTCTCCAAATTTCTTGACATAGACTCCTGAGCACCTCTAGCACTGCATCTGTTTGTTGAAACACCTTAGTTGGTATTCCGTCAATTCCTGACTGAACCCAGAACAACTAGATGGTGCTCAGTTACCACCACTGACTGCTCTGGCAGGGATCAGAATACAGGGTCCCAGACAGAGCAGGGGAAAAACGTAGAACAAAATTCAAATTCACACACACACACACACACACACACACACACACACACACACACACGCACAAAGACCAGGCTTGCTGGTCTGAAGATATGCATGAAACCCGGAGAGCATGGTCCTCGGACACCCTTTTAATTCAGTACTGAAGTCAGCCCTGAAGTTCACCCTTCAGCCAAAGATTAGACAGGTTTATAGGCTCAACTATAAAACACCTGCAGAATGAGCCTCGTAATTCAGTCTTGTGTAGGAGACTAAACAGGCACACAAGCTCAAAAACAAAGATGAGGAGGCAGGAAGAGACAGGAGAACTGGATGAATGGAAACAGGGAACTGGGGTGGAGAAGAGGAGAGTGCTGACACATTGCAGGGTTGGCAACTGATGTCATAAAACAATTTGTGTATTAACTGTTAAATGAGAAACTAATTTGCTCAGTAAACTTTCACCTAAAGGACTATTAAAAAAAAAAAGATTTGAAAAAAATAAGAAAGAGGACCAGTGTGGTAAACACCACCGCTGTCTCTGCCTCTCTCGTTCTTGCGTTGCCTCTCCTTTTTTCTGACTGGTTTCTCGAGAGATGTATCTAGTTTATTAATCTTCTCAAAAAACAGCTTTTAGTGTCAAAGATTTTAATTTTTTTCTGTTTCGTCTTTCATTCATTTTGGCTGTGATATTTATTATTGTCTTTCTTCTGCTCAGGTTAGGTTAAATTTGCTCTTTTTCTAGTTTCTTAAAGTGGAAGCTAAAGTCATTGATGTGAAACCTTTCTTCTCCTCTAATATAAATGTGCCTCTAAATATGGCTTTAGTGGCATCCCAAAACTTTGATATGTAGTATTTTCATTTTCATTCCTGTACATAAACTTTCTAATTCTCCCTTTTGATTCTGCTTTGACCCATGAGTTATTTAGAAGTGTGTTGTTTAGTTCCCAAATATTTGAGAATTTTCTAATATCTTTCTGTTACTAATTTCTCATTGAGCTCTGTTGTGGTCAGAGTATAAATTCTGTATGACTTGAATCCTTCTGAATTTGTGGAGACTTTTGTTTTATTGCCCAGACTTGAAAAAACATGTGTATTCTGCTGTCATTGAGTGGAATGGTCTATAAATGTCTCTGTATAAATGTTCTATATATTTTTTATATATACGAGTGTGTGTGTGTGTGTATATATATATATGTAATTTATTGTCCAGTATTCCCATGCATATGAGGTGATTGAAAATACCATGGCTTGGGTCAGGTGCACCTTAGTCCCCCAAGTGACATCTTCGCTTTTTACACTTTAAAGAGGTCTTTTGCAGCAGATTTGCCCAATGCAATGCATCATTTGATTTTTTGACTGCTGCTTCCATGGATGTCATTAATGTCATTCAGTCACTTGGTTTCATAGTGTTGTTCAAATCTTTTATATCCTTACTAGTTTTGTGTCTATTTATTCTATCAATTATTGGGAGAGGTATATTGAAATCTCCAACTACAATGGTGTATCTTTCTATTTCTCCTGTAGTCCTTTCAGCGTTTGCTTCAAATATTTTAAATCTTTGTTAAAGGTGCATAAAGTGAGATTGTTATGTCTTCTTGATGGATTGACTATCATTATGACATGATCTTCTTCATCCCTGGGAATATGATTTACTCTAAAATCTACTTTGTCTAATGTTAATACATCCACATGTCTTTCTTTTCATCACTGTTAATGTGGTGTATCTTTTATTCTTTTATTCTCTCCTTTTACTTTTAAACTATTCGTATCTGTGATGGTTAATGTTACGTGTCAACTTGGCTAGTCCATGATTCCTAGTATTGTGTAGTCCTCCATTTTGTGATCTGATGTGATAATCCTCCATTGTTGTTATTGTGTAATTATCCTCTGTTTTGTGTGTTGTAAATCCTAAACCTGTATATGTTAATGAGGCAGGATTAGTGTGGGGTGTATCTTGAGTCAAACCTTTACTAAAGTATCTGATGTAAGGGATGTTTCCTTGAGGGTCTAATCTACATCCAATATGTATGGATGCTCTGGAAGTGCTCGATCTTGCTGATCATCATCTGACTTCTGGTTCTTGGGACTTGAGCTAGCAGCCTTTTGTCTGACCTGCCGATTCTTGGATTTGTCAGCTTCTACAGCCCTGCAAGCCAGTAGCCTGCCATCTGACAGGCCGATTTTGAGATTTGCCAGCTTCAGCAGCCCCACGAGCCAATAGCCTGTTGTCTGACTTGCCGATTGTGGCTTCATCAGCCCCTACAACCACGCGACTCAGGAGAAGCCTCAAGCCTCAAGCCTGACACATGGATTTGGGACTTGCCGGCCTCCATGTCCGTGTGAGCCATTTCCTTGAGATAAATCTCTCTCTGTATATGTGCTTTACTGGTTTTGCTTATCTAGACAACTCGGTCTAAGACAGTATCTTCATATTTAAAATATGTTTCTTGTAACTGTTGTATATTTGCATCTTGTTTTTTAATATAATCTGACAGTCTTTGTTTTTTAATTGGAGTGTTTAAACCATTTGCATTTAATGTTATTATTTACATGGTTAGGCTTCAATCTTTTATCTTGCTATTTATTTTCCATTTTTCCATCTCTTCTCTGTTCTTTTTTTATCTACTTTATTAAAAATTAATTTGATTTTTTATGATTTTGTTTATCTCCTTTGTTGGCTTATTAGCAAAAAATTTTCATTTGGTTATTTTAATGGTTGCTTCAGGGTTTATAGTATATATCTTTAATTTATCACAGTCTACCTTCAAATAATATTGCACTATGTTATGTACAGTATAAGAACCTTGCGAAAGCGTACTTCAGTTTCTCCTCTCCCAGCCTGTATGGTATTGGTGTCATGCATTTTACTTATGTATATGCTATAAATCCCACATTACATTCCTATTTTTTTTTAAACAAATATTGTAAAAGAGAGTTAAAAAATGAGAAAAAAAATATTTAGTGTTTTCGCTATGTAGTTATCATTTCTGTATGCTGTTCATTCCTTTGGGCAGCTTCATTGTTCCTTCTGGTATAATTTTCCTTCTGCTTGAAGGGACTTTCTTTAACATTTCTTGTAGTGTAGGTCTGCTAGTGATAAATGCTTTCAGCTTTCGAATGTCTGAAAAAATCTTTACTTTGTCCTCATTTTTAAAAGGTATTTTTGCTAAATATAGAATTCTAGGCTGTGTTTTTTCTTTCTTCTAGTATCTTAAAGATATTGCTCTAATGTCTTCTTGTTTGCATTGCCTCAGACAAGAAATTTGCTATTATCCTTACCATTGCTTCTCTGTATGTAACATGTCTTTTTTCTCCAAATGCTCTTAGGATTATTCTCTTTATCACTGGTTTTAAACAATTTGATTATGATGTACCCTGGTGTAGTTTTGTTCATATTTTTTTGTGAAGGGTTTGTTGAACTTCTTGGATCTAGGTTTATAATATAATTTGGAAACATTTTGGATATTATCTTTCAAATATTCTCTCTGTCCTCATCCCTTCAGAGACTCCAATTATACGTATATTAGGTTGCTTGAAGTTGTTTTACAGTTCACTGATGCTCTTCCTATCTTTTAAATTATTTTTTCATGTGTTTATTTCATTTTTGATAGTTCTGTTGCTATGTCTTCATGCTTACTAAGTTTTCTTCTGCAATGTCTAACCTGCTGTTAATTCCATCTAGTGTATTTTTTATCTTATACATTATAATTTTCTTCTCTAGAAATTTGATTTCAGTCTTCTTTATATCTTCCATGTCTCTACTTAACTTTTTGAACATATTAAATACAGTTACTATAACTGTTTTTTATGTCCTTGTCTGGAAATTTTAACATCTGGGTCAGTTCTGAGTCAGTTTTGATTGGTAGATTTGTCTTCTAGTTGTTGTACTTCCTTGATTCTCGAGTGACTGGTGATTTATTGGATGCCAGATATAGTGAATACTGTCTTGTAGGATGATGGCTAATTTTGTATTCTTTTTTTTTCTTCATTGTAGTTTAGATGAAGGTTTACAGAACAAATTAGCTTCTCATTAAACAGTTAGTATACATATTGTTTTATGACATTGATTAACAACCCCACGATATGTCAACACTCTCCCTGCTTGAACTTGTGTTCCCAGTCACCAGCTTTCTTGTCCCCTCCTGCCTTTCAGTCCTTGCCCCTGGGCTAGTGTGCCCCTTTAGTCTCGTTTTGTTTTATGGGCCTGTCTAATCTTTGGCTGAAGGGTGAATCTGAGGAGTGACTTCGTTACTGAGCTAAAACTGTGTCCAGGGGCCATACTCTTGGGGTGTCTCCATTCTCTGTCAGGCCAGTAAGTCTGGACTTTTTTTGTGCATTAGAATTTTGTTCTACTTTTTTCTCCAGCTCTGTCCTAGACCCTTTATTGTGATCCCTGTCAGAGCAGTCAGTGGTGGTAGCTGGGCACCATCTAGTTGTACTGGACTCAGTCTGGTGGAGGCCATGGTAGTTGTGGTCCATTAGTCCTTTGGACTAATCTTTCCCTTATATCTTTAGTATTCTTCATTCTCCCTTGCTCCCAAAGGGGTGAGACTAGTGGAGTATCTTAGATGGCCGCTCGCAAGCTTTTAACACCCTGGGTGCTACTCACAAAAGTAGAATGTAGAATATTTTCTTTATAATCTATGTTATGTCAGTTGAGTTAGATGTTCTCCGAGATCATGGTCCCCACAGCCTTCAGCCCAGCAATTTGGTCCCTCAGGGAGTTTCAATGTGTCTATGGAGCTTCCATGACCTCGCCTTGAACAAGCTGTGCTGGCTTTCCTAGTGTTGTGTACTATCTTACCCTTCACCAAATTTACCACTTATCCATTGTCTATTTCGTATTTTTCTTTACCCACCATTCCCCTCACTTTTAACCATCAAAGACTGTTTCTTTTTGTGTGTATGCCTTTTCATGAGTTTTTACAGTAGTAGTCTCATACAATATTTGTGTTTCTGTGATTGACTTATTTCACTCAGCATAATGCCCTCCATATTCATCCATGTTATGAGATGCTTCGCAGATTCATCATTGTTCTTTTTCGTTGTGTAGTACTCCATTGTGTGTATGTACCATAGTTGGTTTATCCATTCATCTGTTGATGGGCATCTAGGTTGTTTCCATCGTTTTGCTATTGTGAACAATGCTGCAATGAACATGAGTGTGCATATGTCTGATGGCTCTTTTTTCTCTAGGATATATTCTTAGGAGTGGGATTGCTAATTTTATATTCTTATAGATATTCTTGAGTTCTGTTTTGGGTTTCCATTAAGTTACTTGGAAACAATATGTTCCCTTTGGTTCTTGCTTTTAAAATTTGTTAGGCAGATCCAGAACAGTGCTCTGTCTAGAGCTAACTATTTCTCAGATCCTAGAATGGGTCCTGGTAGATGCTCAGCCACAGTTTTTAAATGAATAATAAAATTAGTAAATCACTGAAATAAAAAGAATGAATGAATGATGAAAGAACATACCTGAAGGGAAGAGCGTTCTAATGATAACCATGCCACTATTGTGCAGTTGCGTGCCCAGGTCAGCACCTGAATCCCAAGTGAAAAAGGAACATCACATGCTATGTGGCTCTGGGATACATAGGACTGGGTTTAGGTTTTGTGAACCACACTTGTGTAGGCAGGAAACTTCTCTGCTTCTGGAAGATGCTGGTATTTTTGTCTATTTTATAAAAGCTTACTACACGGCAGCTCTCCTTTCTGCAGGGCAGAACTACAGTACATGTTAACCTGTCCAAGTGTGCAGCTGATCAGCCTCATCAGTAGCTTGCTTCAGTAAGAAATGGGTTGTTTCAACTGTGACGAGAATGGACCCAATAAGGCAGTTACTTCTTCTCTTACCAGCACAGAAACCTTTAAGGGACACTGAGAAGGGCATGGAGCCCTGGTGGCACAATGATTAAGAGCTTGGCTGCTAACCAAAAGGTCAGAAGTTCAGATCCACCAGCTGCTCCTTGGGAACCTAATGCAGCAGTTCTACTCTGTCCTGTAGCATCGCTATGAGTTGGAATCGAAGCAACAGCAATGGGTTTGGTTTTTTGTTTTGATGAAAAGGGCATGGTGGCGCTTACTTTGCTCAGTTTCAATGGCTGTCCAACTCCTAGAACTGCTGACAACCCATGCGACCACTTACAGTGCAAACTCTGAGGGGCTATCATGTGCTTTGAATGTGGTCTTCGTGGACTCTTTATTCCCATCCAGGCAGCATTAGCACCATTCCAATCCAGCGTCCTGGAATTTTGTCAGAGAGGTGTCCCTTCTACACAGGGACTTGATGACTTGTTTCTTTATGTTAATCCATCCAATCTATACAGTAGCCTGGTGAAATGGACATTAATACCCTCACCTTCCAAATGTGGAAAAGGTGGCTCAGAAAAAAAAAATTGAGTTGCCTGAGTGCAAAGTTCTTAAGGATTTGAACTCAAGTCTGGCTCCAAATCTCTGGCCCCTTATATTAAATTGCTTTAATTGTTTGGGCTATTTCTGGAGATGTGGTTGCTTTCTTCTTTCCCAGAGGCTGGGGAATAGTTTGACCTCACACTGCAGTCCTTTCAGGAACTTGAAAATCGAAGAGCAGCTGAGTCTATTGTGCCCTGGGTCTATTGTCTCAGCAAGTTCATGCTGTTTGCAATTGTACTGTCTCTTTGTCATTGAATGGTCTGATGAGGCTCCTTTTCTGGCAGTATCCTTGGGAAATTCAGAAACTTGGCCAGTCATTAGGGACCCCTAGACCCTGGATAGTGAGATTTTGATCACCGAGACTCTAAAATAGAGTGTACTTCCACTCCATGTCACTTCAGTTTCAATAGGATATTTTTGTCACTCCACCTGTATTTCATCCATTCCAATCTACAGAAATTTGGCCTTGGAGTAAAAGGGGCATTAGCAGCTGAGGTACTGGGTTTGTTTCCAACAATCTTTTCACCAGAAAACCGTGCTCTTGGTTTATTTCAGCTTAGATGACTCATGGTTATTAGGTGAAATTATAGCAATTAGATTTCTGAGACCTACAGTAAGTGATTTTAATACTTATTAAATATTTTTTTTTAAAAATGACTGTTTCTACAACAATGGAAATGCCACATTGTCCTGATTATTAATTTTAGAGAGAATGGGAATGATACTCTATTAACTTGATTTTTTTCCCATTTCTAAACTTCTTGTGAGTTCCATTTACTTTAAACTACTGGATGGCCTGTTCCTTTTGGGCTGATCTCATGCTTTTGTGTGTTTGCCCCTGTCGTTGTTGTTGTTGGGTGCCGTCAAGTTCATTCGACTCATAGAAACCCCATGTGACAGAGTAGCACTGCCCCATAGGGTTTCCTAGGCTGTCATCTTTATGGGAGCAGACCTCTAGGTCTTTCTCTTTCAGAGCCAGTGGGTGACTTCAAACCACCAACGTTTCCATTAGCAGCTGAGCACATAACTCTTTGTGCCACCAGCCCTTAGTCCTACAGAAAGCAGAGGTGAGGCTGCCATAGCACTGGCCTCTGGTGATGTCCCCTCCTGGAATACTGGCAGAGGGTTGTCAGCTCCAGATCCAGGCTGGAGTGAGAGGCATAGTGGAGAGGGCTCCTGGGACATGTCTGTGCACAGCGAGGCGGTGCCTCCTGGACACACTGATCACCAGCTCAGGTCTGGCAGGAGCAGGGGTTGGAGCGGTTCTTCTCTTGCAGACTCTGCTGTACAGAGCAGGTCCAGAGCTGACTGCAGGGTAGCTTGTGCTCTAAGGAGGTGGAGTGTCCTCAGAGACAAGAGTTTGGGTGTGCTTTAGAGCTGCAGACACAGCCACTGTCCCAATGACTTCACGTGCATGCCCTCACTTTCACATGTTGCCTTCCTGGGGAAAAAGCTGGTGGCAGCACAGTGGCCTTGCTCACAGGCCCCCAAATCTCTGACTGTGGAGGTATTTGACCAAGGCCTCACTGTGCTCTGAAGCCCATCCCTGTGTTCATGCTGTGAATGTGCTCACCAAGGAGCTCCAGCGAAGGCTGGCAGCAGAGGGACACTGAGTAGGCCTGTTCCCTGCAGACAGATGACTCGCTGACGGGACACTGGCTGCAGGACTCCCAGTGGCACTCCAGACACCCCAGCTCACCTTCCTGTCCACCTTCTTCACCTGAGGTCCTAGTGCTCTCCCAGCCTCCCCAGTGCCCTGCCAATTTCCCCAGTAAATTGCTTGCACGCTTAACCACATCTCACGTGGGCTTCCCAGATGAGCTACATTAGCACGACCCCTTTCTTTTGTTCTTTCTTGAAGATCTTAAAATATCTTAACATTTCCTTAAAATATCTTAAAGCAAACCCAGAGCTCACATCATTTTCTAACTGTACATTCAGTGTTGCTGCTGTTGTTGTTAGGTACCACAGAGTGAATTTCAACTCATGGCAACCCCATGTGTGACAGAGTAGAACTGCCCCATAGGGTTTTCTAGGCTGTAATCTTTACAGAAGCAGATGGCCAGGTCTTTCTCCCGTGGAGTTGCTGTGTGGGTTCAAACCAAACTTTTGGTTAGTAGCTGAGCTCTTAACTCTTGTGCTGCCAGCATTCCTTGCACATTTAGTACTGTTTCTAAAACGTGGACAAAAAGTACAACTACAACGCCAACACCACGCCTGCCAGCGGTGGGGACAATGCATGCTTGTCCTCTGACTTCCAGCTTATATTCACATTTCCCCACGTGGTTTGTAAATGTCTCCTTTTTTCTTTTAATTTTTATTGTTGTAAAAATGTAGATCGCACAACATTTGACGATTCAACATTTTTCCCGTGTGCAATTCAGTGAGACCAATTACACTTACCATGTTGTGCAAACATCACCGATTTCTATTGTGAAATTTTTCACCACCGTAAACAGAAACCCAATCCTTCCTAAACGATGATTCCCCCTCTCCCTCTCCCTCCTCCCCCATCCCCGTAACCACCATTAAACTCTGATTTCTATACATTTCCAGATCTAGGCAAGGCCCAGCATGGCACTGAGGCTCTGTCTTATCTCTATTACCCTAGAGCCATCCCCCTGTCCCCTTCCCTTTTGTTATTATTATTATTATTTATTTTGGTGAAAATATACACATTCATACACAATTGCAACAATTTCTATATGTACAGCTCATTGACATTGATTTCATTTTTCAAGTTGTACAAACATTCTCATCATCTTTCTTTGAACTATTCCTCCACCCATGACGGAGACTCACTGCCTCCTAAGCTTCACAGCTAACCATTTGAGTTGCTGTTGTAAATTTGATCTCACATAGATAATTCTTTAAAAAAACAAAGAACTGGGTGGTGCCTGGCTACCGTTACTGAGCATTTTGGTCAAAGATTCTATAGAAGAATCCTGATCAAAAGGAGGAAAATGCAGAACACAATTTCTATTTCTCAAGGGAAGCCAGACTGTTTGGAGTCATTGAGGCTGCATGAACCCCTAAAACTATCACCCTGAGATAACCTTTAAACTTTAAATCTTAAACCAAAACTATTCCTTGAAGTTTTCTTTGAACCAGAAAATAGTATTTCTCCCTTTAGTTTTTAATGTATCTACTTGTTGAAGAAACTCAGACAGTGGCCCATAGAGACCCCACTGCTCACATTTGTATTTGCTTCTTCGGGGTGTCATTTAACTGACTCCTTGAGTGTGAATATTTCCTGTAAACTGGAGGGAAGCACCAGAAAACGTAGTCAGACCAGGTGGTCGTTAACTTTTGGGGAAAACAGGTTCTAGGTGGTGCTGTGGGCTCCATAACACATCCCTCAGTCGAGGCAGCAGTGCCAGCCTGGTCCCTGCATCAGGAAGTTCCCCACTGACCATTTACCCAATGCTTTTATGGGTGATGACCTTCAGCGCGACCTTGAGACTTTCTGTTCATTGTTCCCAGTGCTCTTCAACAGCCCTGCCAGATTCCCTGCCTGCAGCAGCAGATGGCAGAACCATTTCTCATCCTTTCCAGCACTGGATATAATCCTTACTTGTCAGTCCAAGCAGTAAAATTTCTACGTCAATGTTTAATTTTTCATTAAAGTTAGTATTCAGATTTCCTTTAGCATCTGATATACGCAAAGGGATTTCAAGGAGGTATTGCATTGGGCAAATCTGCTGCAAAAGACCTCTTTAAAATCTTAAAAAGCAAAGATGTCACTTTGATGACTAAGGTGTGTCTGACTGAAGCCATGGTCTTTTCAACGGCCTCGTCTGCATTTGAAAGCTGGACTATGAAAAAGGAAGACCAAAGAAGAATTGGCACATTCAAATTGAGGTTTTGGTGAAGAATACTGAATAATAACATGGACTGATAGAAGAATGAACAAATCAGTGTTGGAGGAAGTACAGCCAGAATGCTCCTTAGAAACAAGGATGGTGGGACTTTGTCTTGCTTACTTTGGACATGTTATCAGGAGGGATCAATCCCTGGAGAAGGACATCATGCGTGGTAAAGTAGAGGGTCAGTGAAAAAGAGAGATGTCTTCAATGAGATGGATTGACACAATGGGCTCAGACATAACTACTATTGTAAGGATGGTGCAGCACCGGGCAATGTTTCCTTCTGTCATACATGGGGTCACTAGGAGTTGGAAGAGACTTGACGGTACCTAACAACAACATTTTTGTCTGGATGGTGGTGGTTAGTCATGTTTTTCGTCTGGTTTTTAGGAACTTATATTAATAAAATACTATTTTTGTGACCCATAGTGTACAAATTTTCATCTTCAGTTTTCAGCTTGCATTTCACTCAGTTTCTGATTTTTACTTTATTTTTTATTACCGAGTAGTTTTAATTTGCTCTGTAGTCAAATTCACTGATATTTTCATCTTACAGTTTTTGCAATTATCCTTTGCTCAGAAATTTTATTCCATCCTAAACTTACATAAAATCATCTCTCTTTGAACTTCCGATGCTTTATGTTTAGTTTAACCTGTACATTTTTAAACGCGTCTGGAATTGATTTTCGGGGAAGAATTGAGAATAACTTTATTGGTAAGTAACTTTATCTTGTTATTTATAGGGGATTAGTCATGGTGTCAGTACGATTTTGAGAATGATCTATTTGTTGTCCATTGACATCAGATACTATTTTACCAAATATACCAAATTCTGCTACGTGACTCTTGAGCCTGCTTCCGGACTTTGTTTTCTATTACAACACTGATCTCTCTCTCTCACGTTTTTATACTAGTGCCATACTGTGAGATCAAGATAAAGCCATTTCATAGGAAAAATTTTCTTGGTTATCTATCATTTTATTTTTTAAGAAAAAAAAACTTAGTCATTTCGATATATTCTATAAAACTCTACTGGGATTTCAACTGGAGTTCTAATATATTTTTTAGGGAGGCTTGATGTCTTTAAAAAGTTGATCTCTCTCTTCCGGAAGCAGTAGATACTCCTTTCCATTTATTCCAATCAGTTTGCATATCTCTTCATTAATATCTATTCTGCATATGTCTTCTTAGTTTATTGCTAATTTTCTGTATCTTATATGTATTGTTGCTGTTACGAATGGATTTTTTTTAACTGATAAGTTTTGTGGGTTTTTTGATCGGAGAAAGCTACTTACATTATTATTATCCTAATACTTTTATTCTATTTTTTAAAGTAGACAATCATAACTTCTGCAGATGATAATCATTTTGTTTTCCCTTTCTGATACATTACAACCTCAATCTTTAAAATGTATTTGGACAGGGCTATGAGTTGCAATTGACTTGATGGCAACGGGGTTGGTTTTTTGTTTTTTTTTATGCCAGTTTTGTCTTGTTTCCACCCTGTCTGAGTTATCTAGTGCTGCTGTAACAGAAATGCCACAAGTGGGTGGCTTTAACAAACAGAAATTTGTTTTCTCACAGTTTAGAAAGCTAGAAGTCTAAATTCAGGATGCTGGCTCTAGGGAAAGGTTCTCTCTATCAGCTCTGGAGGAAGATCCTGGTCTCTTTTCAGCTTCTATTCCTAGGTTCCTTGGACGTCATGTGGCTTGTATTTCCCCCCACCCCCATTTGTGCTTGCTGTCTGCTTGCTTAATCTACTCTCTTTTAAATCTCAAAAGAGATTGATTTAAAACACATTTTATACTAATCCTTTGTTATTAACATAACAAAGAAAATTCATTCCCAAATGGGATTATAACAACAAGTATGTTGATGCTGGGTGCTGTTCAGTTGATTCCAACTCATAGCAACCCTCTAGGACAGAGTAGAACAGTTCTATAGGGCTTCCAAGGCTGTAATCTGAAACTTGCTTTTGAACATCAAGTAGCTAAAGCAAAAGGAAGAAAAGATGAAGTAAAAGAGTTGAACAGAAGACTTCAAAGAGCAGCTCCAGAAGACAAAGTAAAGTATTTTAATGACATGTGCAAAGACCTGGAGCTAGAAAACCAAAAGGGAAAAACACACTCAGCATTTCTCAAGCCGAAAGAACTGAAGAAAAAATTCAAGCCTCAAGTTGCAATACTGAAGGATTCTACAGGGAAAATATTAAACGATGCAGGCATATTATTGCTGATGTCTGATGGTTCCTGGCTGAAAGCAGAGAATACCAGAAAGATGTTTACCTGTGTTTTATTGACTATGCAAAGGCATTCGACTGTGTGGATCATAACAAATTATGGATAACGTTGTGAAGAATGGGAATTCCAGAACACTTCATTGTGCTCATGAGGAATCTGTACATAGATCAAGAGGCAGTCGTTCAGACAGAACAAAGGGATATTGCCTGGTTTAAAGTCAGGAAAGGTGTGCATCAGGGTTGTATCCTTTCACCATACTTATTCAATCTGTATGCTGAGCAAATAATCCAAGAAGCTGGACTATGTGAAGAAGACTTTGGCATCACGACTGGAGGAAGACTCATTAACAACCTGCGATATGCAGATAATACTACCTTGCTTGCTGAAAGTGAAGAGGACTTGAAGCACTTACTGATGAAGATCAAAGACTACAGCCTTCAGTATGGATTACACCTTAACATAGAGAAAACAAAAATCCTCACTACTGGACCAATAAGCAACATCATGATAAACGGAGAAAAGACTGAAGTTGTCAAGGATTTCATTTTACTTGAATCCACAATCAACACTCATGGAAGCAGCAGTCAAGAAATCCAATGGAGCATTGCATTTGGCAAATCTGCTGCCAAAGACCTCTTTACAGGTTCAAAAGCAAAAAATATCACTTGAAGACTAAGGTGTACCTGACCCAAGCCATGGTGTTTTCAATCGCCTCATATACAAGCAAAAGCTAGACAATGAATAAGGAAAACCAAAGAATTGATGTCTTTGAATCGTGGTGTTGGCAAAGAATACTGAATATACCATGGACTGCCAAAAGAACAAACAAATCTGTCTTGGAAGAAGTACAACCAGAATGCTCCTTAGAAGGAAGGACGGCAAGACTACATCACATACTTTGGACATGTTATCAGGATGGATCAATCCCTGGAGAAGGACATCATGCTTGCTAAAATGAGGGTCAGTGAAAAAGAGGAAGACCCTTAATGAGGTGGATTGACAGTGGCTGCAACAATGGGCTCAAGCATAATGGCTATTGTGAGGATGGCACAGGATCCGGCCGTATTTCTTTCTGTTGTCCATAGGGTCACTCTGAGTCGGAACTAACTCGACGGCATCTAACAACAACAACAAACTTCTCATCTATGATTTTAGAGTTACTGTTGTCAATTTGGACACCCTGGTGGCATAGTGGTTAAGTGCTACAGCTGCTAACCAAAAGGTCAGCACTTCAAATCCATCAGGCTTTCTTTGGAACCTCTATGGGGCAGTTCTACTCTGTCCTATGCAGGTGCTATGAGTTGGAACCAACTTGACGGCAAGGGGGTTGGTTTGGTTTTTAACAACAATAACAATCTTCATGGCAGCAGACTGTCACATCTTTCTCTGGCGGAGTGGAGTGGCTAGTAGGCTCCAACTGCTGACCTTTTGGTTAGCAGTCTAGAGCTTAGCCACTGGACCACCAGTGCTCCTTCACTACAGGTATAGGAGTTAGGATTTACAACACATATTTTTTTTTGGGGGGGGGCACAATTCAATGCATAACACACTCCATCAGGAACCCACGGATAGGAAGCTAAGACCCTCACAAGAAA
The DNA here is from genome assembly GCF_000243295.1 of Trichechus manatus latirostris. Lineage (NCBI taxonomy): Eukaryota > Metazoa > Chordata > Mammalia > Sirenia > Trichechidae > Trichechus > Trichechus manatus. Next base: position 10,946,851 of record NW_004444005.1, on the reverse strand, counting down.
TCCCCAGTCCCACCCAAGCTCTTTCCACAGGTCTGGGCTGTGGAGATCTGTTCTTGTCCAACATGACTCAGCTCTGTGGTCCTGCTCAGCACTGAGCAAGGGGCTGCCATCTTCCCTTGGCCGGTGTGGCTTTCCTGTTGGTCTGGGCTTACCAGATGGCTAATGGCGGGACTTCCCATGCATCCACAACCCTCTGGATATCATGGGACCATTCGTTTATCTCCAAAGAGCTGCATTTGTGACACATAAGACTTACTTTTCAGATGAGACCTCCTGTTTGACCTGAGCTAGTAAACAGCCACGTTTTGGCAAATTTTCAGATGAGCTAATGAGAGTGTTGTCTCTTAATCCATTTCTTCAGCTGGAGAAAACGAGAGGCCTGAAAAGCATATTTAACAAAATGGATTTATCCCCCTCTCTGAGCAGTTCACACTCAGTTCTGCTGCAGGCACAGAACTTCCTATTTATATGACAAATAGCCCTATTTCCAGCCTTGGAAAAAACTCACTTATTGACTCCTTCATCTTGTGGAAACAAATCATTAGCAGCAGTTTTTTTATGGGTGCGGGAGAAGGTAGCCAGAGGATGCATTCAGAGGGATGCATCAGGCACCTCTGATAGCAAGCAGAGAGGAGTCTATCTGGGCCACCCCTGTGGTGGTGGTGGTGGGGTATCCAGACATACTCTGCAGGGGAAGTAAGGGTGGGTGGAGGAGAGTAGGTGAGAGTCATTTGGAGTTTTGATGACTAATTCTTTTTGCTCCCAGCTTCCCTAAGTGTTTTAGCTCCCTAGAGCTGCTATAACACAAATACCACAAGTGGGTGGCTTTAAAGAACAGAAATTTGTTTCCTCACAGTTCTGGAAGCTAAAAATCCAAATCAGGGTCTTGGTTGTGTCAGTTCCTTCTGTGGGTTCCTCTCCTAGTTTCTGGGGTCTGCTGGCAATCCTTGGAGTAACTTAGATTGTGGACGGTCCTCATATGTCATCTGTCTTCCCCCATGTTACCTCTGTGTCTGTTCTGATCTTTTCATAACTCTGGAGTGATTAGATTTAGGAGCCACCCTACACTGGCACACCTTATTAACAAAACAAAAGAAAACCTCTAACTGTAAACGGGATTGCCATATTTGTTCACAAATAACGTGATCACACATATAGCGTGCGGCATAACGCACTTACAAAAATAACACCGAAAGGGTTGTACGGTTGGTAAACAAAAGTATAATGTACATGTTATTTGTGTAAAAACATGGTATATCCACAGGTACAAGGGCCAGGAATTCATCACATATTTTGGGGGGACCCAGCTCTACCCATAACACCAATGAAAGGCATTTAGATTCCAGAAGCAACAGATGCATGTCCAGGTAAGGTCACCTGGAAAAGCCTTTCCTGCCATGCTGTGGTCCTGGAGTCTGATGCTCCCGCCTTCCCTGAGTCCCCAGCACACAGCCTGGTGCACTGAGGTGACCCCTGCCTAGTGGTTGAGTGAATGCGTGAGTAAATGAGTGAGTGTAGGCTCAGAGATCTAAAGTCAAAGGCTTGGGCAGAAGGTGAGGTGTGCACGTAGGTAAAATAAGGCTGCATGGCAGGAGAGCTATTGGCAAGGTAGGTTGGTTGGAACTAGTAGGTGTTAAAACAAAAATAATATTAGGTCAATAATAGAAATTGATTGAAGTTTATTTAATATATGATTTATAAATTGGAGCAATGTTTCCAACTAGAGAGTCAAAAATGTTGCAAAGAAGAAAAATCTTGCACAGATTCTTACAATCCAGCTTATCTCTAGTAATTACACATTACCATGGAAACAGGGCCAGAACAGTGTTTACATAATACCTTGTGGACAGGCAACATTTTCTTGAAGAATAATAAAGGCAATTATGGAAGTATCTTAAAACATAGCTTTAGTCTGATCTTTGGAGTTTCTATTGTTGAAACGACACACAGATAATTCTTTAAAAGAGCACAATGCCCAAGGCAAATGTTCTTTACTGATTAAGCTAAACTATTGTACAGCCAGAATGCTTCTTAGAAGCAAGGATGGAGAAACTTTGTCTCACATACTTTGTACATGTTATTAGGAGGGACTAGTACCTGGAGGACATCATGCTTGCTAAAGAAGAGGATCAGGGAAAAAGAGGAAGACTCTCAATAAGACGGATTGACACAGTGGCTGCAACAGTGGGCTCAAGCATAGCAATGATTGTAAGGACGACAGAGGACTGGGCAGTGTTTTGTTCTGTCGTACATATAGTCTCTATTAGTTGAAACCAACTTGACGACACCTAACAACAACACTATTTGACTTAAAGGTGACTTGCAGGAGACCAGTTTAAGCTCCAGTTCTAAGGTTCAAAGATTATTTGAGGGCAATAGTTTGAGTGGGTCATTTTCAACCTTCACACATCCAGAAATCTGGATTTCACAATAATTAAAATTCTGTTCCTCATAAGAAAGTGTGTAGACTTTGCCACTTAGCACAAGGTTCTTCCAATATCCAATATTGTTCAATGCTGTTAATCGGGGAGAGTCTCCTGAAGACCTTGAGGCTTCACTCTCCTATGGGGTCTTGCAGGGACTTGGCACGGCCACCATGTTGGGTGGCATGACTGTAAGGGTGGACACGCAACCCTTGGAGAGTTGAGGTCAAGTCCAAGACCTCAGGCATGATATAGACGGCAGTTCAGTTGCTGGTTCTGCCACTTACTGTTTATGCCAATTTGGGCAAAATACATAATCTTGCTGATGATGAGTTTTGTTTCTCATCCTAGTGTGAGGACTAAGTGGCAGAGCAAATGTTTAGTTCTCAGCACCATGCCCCCGACGTTGAGTGATTGCTTAGCAAACCTCACAGCAGAGACAAGACCGGGGCTCACACAAATGACTAGATTACAGATATTTATTTTTATTTACTCAATCCCAGAAAACATCCAAGGTTTATTTTTGGGAAGCTTTGGAGGGCAGTGGGATGTGGCAGAGAACTCATGGGGTTTAGGGTCAGACAGTTTCACCCTGGTAAATCCCAACCCTGTCTTTGATGAGCTGTGGGACTATGGATATGGTACTCACTCGGCCCCTCTGAGGGCCAGCTTTGCTTTGCTTTTCCATTTGGAAAATGGGGACAATAAAGCCTGCTCACTAAGTGGCTGGGATTATTAGAGATAACATATTCCAAGCCTCCAGCATGGGGAGCCCCACAGGAGTGACGCTCATGTTTTCATCGGAAACTGAGTGGCCTCTGCTCATGGGGGCTCTGCCTTCCTGCATTGCTGCAGGAGGAAATGCGTGGGCACGGAGACCTCTCATGGTGTAGGTGGACACAGGTAACCACTGGGGACTCTAATGGTGCCCCCTGCAGGAATCTACTCAGCACAGGGGTAGGAGGATCCAGGTATGGTGTTGGAGCAGGGGACTCCTCTAGAGGGGCTGTATGACTTCCAGATGTTTGCTGACTGGAGATCCCTTTTGGTCAGAAGGGTGCATTTGACTTTCATCTCTTTGGATAAGGAGCCCTAGTTGCACAGTGGTTAAGAGCTAGGCTGCTAACCAAAAGATTGGTAGTTCGAATCCACCACCCACTCCTTGGAAACCCTGTGAGGCAGTTCTCTGTCCTACAGTGTCGCTATCAGTTGACTATTAGTGAACTCAACAGCAATGGTTTTTTTTTGTTTCTTTGGATGAACATTTATGTATGATTAGTTTGTAAAGCTCTGAGGACAGGACTGGGGTCCTCCCCATGGGATCTAAGTGTCCCTGTAAAATATCAGCAAAGTTGGCATGGGCTATCAGGCACCAGCTCTGGGGGGAGAAGAATGGTGGGGGGACGTGTCCAAGGGACCATTCAATTTTAGGGCAAGCAGCTGGGCCATGAATGCTGGGGAGAAGATAACCTTTTCTGAGAGTGAATGACAATAGGCTACTCCTAGGTGCTGCCAAACTATCTGCATTTGAAACAACCACATAGTTGTCCTCAAGGCCTGGTTCCAGCAGCCTTGCCTGAACTGGGAACAGCTCTGCATACTGACACGAGTCCTTTCTTACACAGGAGAGGGGGAGGAAGTCCTAGTCTGAAGCCTCTACCTGCTTCCCTCCTGGGCATCAGGAGGAAAATGAACCCCTGTGGCTGCCCTAGGAGCCTGAAGTCCAAGTCCGTGGGGGCTCAGGAGGACCCTGATGCAAACACCCCGTGTCAGGGCTGTGAAGATCTTCATTTAAATGTAGATTTTGACTTTCTGCTCTTGCTTCCTTTGGAATACTAATTAGAGCAAGTACTTGGATAATTTGAAATGCTGCACATTTGCAGATTTGACATTTTATTTCTCTCTCTCTTTCTTTCTTTTTTTTGGTTGGAAGAAATTTTTCTCCTTTAGTAAATTAAAGTCTAAAGTAAAACTCAAATTGCCCCTCTCCAAAATCTGAAATCCTATGACTTCAGTAAAAGGGATTAGAGAGGAACAGGTTTCCACTAACTCCCCAAGTTCAGTGTACCCAGATTATACAGATCCCAGAAGACTTCCCACTCGGGACCTAGGGAAGCCCAGGCTTCCTCCTAACTGAGAAAAGCTCAGAGAGCTTCCCATGTTGAGCCAAGGGCAGCCGGGTTGCTCACAGTGGTCATGAACTAACGAATGCAAGATACACAGGGAAGGAGAAGGTCACCAACTGTTAGAAGATGAGGAAGAGGAAGGAGAAGAGAAGAATGAGGAGGGGGAGAGACAAGGAGAAGGCAGAGGAGGAGGAGGAGAGGGAGAAGGAGGAGGAGAGATGGTACTGATGATAAGTCTTCCCCATCTTAGGATCAGTTAAATGCTCACCTCTACAGTGTCTATTTTTAATGATTTTAGGCCTTTAACTGCTTAATTGATTTGGAAGACATCTTGGCATATTGTATGAAGTAAGAATCTAACTGAACTTTACTCTAAAGACAAATTTTCACAAATCCATTTGCAGAAAATCTATTGTTCCTTTCTTGTTTTCTAATCGTCTTTGTCTTACATTAAGCTAGGGTGGTTTTAGGGCTATTGATTCTATTCCATTCACATTTGTCAATTCTTTTATCAATGTTCACAACTTTTTTATCGTAGCTTTATAATACACTTTGATATCAGATAGGACAAGTTCTCCTTCAATATTCTTCACTTCCATGCTTAAAAGTAGTAAGATTGTTATTTTTTCCAAATAAAATTAGGAATGATTTTATCACATTTTCCTCACAATCTCAATGAGCTTTTTGATAGGAAATGTGTCCAATACTTAAATTAATTTTTAAAAAAATAACATGTATTCAGTACTTTCCTCTTACTTAGCAACATAGTACACCACTCCATTTTTTCCAAATCATCTTTTATTCTTTTCAGTCAAGATTTGTTGTTTTCTTCATTTAAGAACTGTATTTCCTTATCCATTTATGGTTCTTATTGCTATTAGGAATATTTTGTTTTTTCTGGACTGTTATGTAACTCCATTAGGATACTTCTAAAACAAGGGAACAAAACAAAAAACAAAACAAAACTCAAACAGGCTTAACCAATAAAGGGTTATTTCCTTGTGCCCCTGCAAAAGCCGAGAAATCAGGCTTCAGGTATGGTGCCATTAGGGCTCTAGCTGCTCCCCCCTTTTCATCTTACCCTCCTCCTTGGGTCAGCTTCAACCTCAGGCCCCAGGCCCACCTCATGCAGCAGACAGGACCAAGCTGCTGCTGACGTCACACTTACATAACAACATCCAATAGAAGGGTTCTTCCACCATCCACTGTGGCCTAGGGATGCTCTATGCTGACAGAATTACACCTGGGTCACATGTCCTTCCCTGTGGCCAGTGGGATGGGATTGGACTAATTGGTTTAAATGGATCAGAACCCACTTTGGGATCTGGGTCTGGGGATGGTCCCTTCTAAGGCATATGGTGGCTTCTCAGTGGTGAGAGGTGCTCCCTCAGGGGAAATCTCTGTGTTCTTAGGGAGGAGGGGAGAGGAGATGAGTGCTGGGTATGAAACCAATGAATGTCCACAATGCTGGAAAGACACCTGAGCAACGGCTTTAGTACAGGGATTACAGCTTGCACAATTGTGGGAGTTGACAATGGAGCCAACAGAAGGCCTGTGGTAGGCAGCATGAAGCCCCTCTGGGTCAGCCGGGTGGGCGGTCTGCAAGAGAAGCTGGACAGAAAGTGGGGAACAGAAAGGACAAACAGGAACCATTTCTCCCCCTCACTGTCCTAACCTCAACATGGAGCTGCACATCTCCTGGCCGAGTGCTTGGACAGCAGAAGGAGGAGACTGGGGAGCTGCAGGATATGAATGCCCAGCTGTGGCTCATGTCCTGGGGTGAGCCAGTAGATCTACAAGGACAACCCATGGGGGCTGGGGGCCGGGCGTGTCACTCCCACTGTCAGAGCACGGTGGCAGCCACTGCATGCCTGCCTTGCACTTCTACCTTGCACCCTGTCTTGCACATCTGCCACTGCACACCTGTCTTTCTCACCTGCCACTGCACACCTACCTTCCATGACTGTCTTGCACACAGGGTTGGGTTACCCAGTAAGCAAGGTAAGCACAGAATTACTTGTGCTTACTAATCTGTAATGAAACTCATGTGAAATTGTTCACTACAGATTAGTAAGTAAGAACAAGTAAGCCCATGCTTACCATGCTTACTGGGTCATCCACCCCTGTTGGGAATAGTAAATTTGAAAAGAGACTTTGATTCTGTACGAGGGTGCTGGGAGGTTGGGAGAGACACAGATGCCAGCCATACCTAGAAGCAGAATCTTTGATGTGTTAAAAAAATTTGAAATTGTTCACTATAGGTGATCTGGTAAGCAAGGTAAGCACAGTGCTTACTTTGCCTATTGGGTAATCTGGACCTGCTTGCATGTCTGCCTCATAAGTCTGCCTTGTATGGCTGCTCAGATGCCTCTTGTGCCAACTCCAGGCCAAGAGAGCTCAGCAGCCACGTTGATACTGAATGACCCATCACACAGCGTTCTGGTCCTTAAAAGCCTACTACGCCCCACACTTCCTTTCTCAGAGGCCGGCTCGGGAGCTGAAGCATATATCTGAATGTCTATTCCTACCTTTAAAATAAGGATTATAATTTTCCCAGGAACCAGGATAGCACCCTTGTGAACCTAGACTCCTCCTTCAATATTAATTTGTGGGATTTCCTTACAAGGATCAGTCGCTGCCTGGGAGAGTGTAAATCTCATTCGTTTATTAAATTAATCAGCAAAGACTCATTAAGGTCCCTGGTTAGCATTGTGCCAAGGATGGGTGATGCAGAGGGGTTTAAAACAGAGCAGCCCTGTCCTCAGGGATAAATTCCAGACACAGAAGCTCCTTGCATCACTGCAGGTGACAGCGAGGGCTGAGAGAAGTACAGTAGGGGAAGGGAGTGTGTGTAGGCACTGCTAGACTGAGTGATCAACAAGCACCTCACCTGAGCTGCAACCTGGATGAGAGAAAGGGCCAGGCGGGAGCAGATCTGAGGAAGATCCTTCCAGGCCTGGGGACACTGAGCATGATGGCCCCATGGAGGTGACAAGACGTCAAAATCCTCACAAGTGGACCAATAAGCAACATCATGATAAATGAAGAAAAGACTGAAGTTGTAAAGGATTTCATTTTACTTGTATTCACAATCAGTGCCCATGGAAGCAGCAGTCAAGAAATCAAAGTATGAGTTGGACTGGGCAAGTCTTCTGCAAAAGACCTCTTTAAAGTGTTAAAAAGTAAAGACATCAGTTTGAAGACTAAGGTGCCCTGACCCTAGCCATGGTATTTTCAATCACCTCATATGCATGTGAAAGCTGGACAATGAATAAGGAAGACCAAAGAAGAATTGATGCCTTTGAATTATGGTGTTGGTGAAGAATATTGACTATACCATGAACTATCAAAAGAACAAACAAATCTGTCTTAGAAGAAGTACAGCCAGAGTACTCCTTAGAAGTGAGGATGGCAAGGCTACAGTCTCACATACTTTAGACATATTATCAGGAGGGACCAATCCCTGGATGAGGACATCATGCTTGGTAAGGTAGGGTGTCAGCAAAAAACAGAAAGACCCTCAACAAAATGGATTGACACAGTGGCAACAATGGGCTCAAGCATAACAGCAACTGTGAGGATGGCGCAGGACCAGGCAGTGTTTCTTTCTTTTGTACATAGGGTTGATATGAGTTGGAACCAACTCAATGGCGCCAGACAATAACAACAATCTTTATGGGAGCAGATTGCCAGGTCCTTTTTCCTGTGGAGCAGCTGGTGGATTTGAACCGCTGATTTTGGTTAGCAGCTGATTGCTTAATTTTTTCACTGTCAGAGCTCTCTTCTTGACTCATCAGGATTTCTATGCCTTTTAAGTTCAAAGCAACTCATAAAGCCAGCTGACAACAGGACTTTTGGAAGTATTTCTTTTATATTGATTTCAGGACCTTTAATGATTACTTGTCAGAACAAGGCTAGGGGCTGACTGTGGAACAGACCATCACTTACTCATGTGCAAGTTCAAGTTGAAACTGAAGAAAATTAGAACAAGTCCATGATAGCCAAACTATGACCTTGAGTATATCCCAACTGAATTTAGAGACCATCTTGAGAGTAGATTTGACATGTTGAACACTAATGACCAAAGACCAGACGAGTTGTGGAATGAGATAAAGGACATCATACATGAAGAAAGCATGAGGTCATTAAAAAGACAGGCAAAAAAGAAAAGACCAGAACAGACGTCAGAAGAGACTCTGAAATTTGTTCTTGAATATCAAGTAGCTAAAGTGAACTGTAGAAATGATGAAGCAAAAGAGCTGAAAAGAAGATTTCAAAGGACAGCTGGAGAAGACAAAGTAAAGTATGATAAAGACATACGCAAAGACTGGGAGATAGATAGAAAACCGAAAGGGAAGAACATGCTCAGCATTTCTCAAGCTGAAAGGACTAAATTAAAAATGCAAGTCTTGGGTTGCAATAGTGAAGGATTCTATGGGGGAAGATATTAAACGATGCAGGAAGCATCCGAAGAAGATCGAAGGAATACACAGAGGCACTGTCTGAAAAAGAATTGGTAGATGTTCAACCATTTCAGGAGGTAGCATATGATCAAGAACTGATGGTACTGAAGGAAGAAGTCCAAGCTGCACTGAAGGCATTGGTGAAAAACAAGGCTCCAGGAATTGACGGAATACCAACTGAGATGTTTCAACAAATGGACACAGCACTGTAAGTGCTCACTTGTCTATGCCAAGAAATTTGGAAGACAGCTACCTGGCCAACTGACTGGAAGTGATCCATACTTATGCCTTTTCCAAAGAAAGGTGATCAAATCAAATGCAGAAATTGTTGAACAATATAATTAATATCACATGCAAGTAAAATTTTGCTGAAGATCATTCAAAAGTGGCTTCAGCAGTACATCAACAGGGAACTACCAGAAATTCAAGCCAGATTCACAAGAGAACGTGGAACCAGGGCTATCATTGCTGATGTCAGATGAATCCTGGCTGAAAGCAGAGAATACCAGAAAGATGTTCACCTGTGTTTTATTGACTGTGCCAAAGCATTCTACTGTGTGGATCATAACAAATTATGGATAACATTTCGAAGAATGGAAATTCCAGGACACTTAATTATGCTCATGAGGAACCTGTACATAGCCCAAGAGGCAGTCATTCCAACAGAACAAGGGGGTACTGCGTGGTTTAAAGTCAGGAATGGTATACATTAGGGCTGTATCTTTCACCATACTTATTCAATCTGTATGCTGAGTAAATTATCGAGAAGCTGGACTATATGAAGAAGAATGGGGCATCAAAACTGGAGGAAGACTCATTAACAACCTGCCTTATGCAGATGATACAACCTTGCTTGCTGAAAGTGAATATCAAAGACCACAGGCTTCAGTATGGATTACACCTCAACATAAAGAAAATAAAAATACTCACAACTGGACAGACAAGTAACATCATGATAAATCGGGAAAAGATTGAAATTGCCAAGGATTTCACTTTGCTTGGATCCACAATTAACACTCATGGAAGCAGCAGTCAAGAAATCAAATGGAGCATTGCATTGGGCAAATCTGTTGCAAAAGGCCTCTTTAAAGTGTTAGAGAGCAAAGATGTTATTTTAAGGACTAAGGTGTGCCTGACCCAAGCAATGATGTTTTCAATCGCCTGATGTGCATGGGAAAGCGGGGCAATGAATAAGGAAGACTGAAGAAGAATTGATGTCTTTGAATTATGGTGTTGGTGAACAACATTAAATATACCATAGACTGACAGAAGAATGAACAAATCTGTCTCGGAAGAAGTACAACCATAGTGCTCCTTAGAAGCAAGGACGGTGAGACTATGTCTCACATACTTTGGACATGTTATCAGGAAGGAGCAATCCCTGGGGGAGGACACCATACTTGGTAAAGCAGAGGGTCATCAAAAAAGAGGAAGACCCGGAAAGAGATGGATTGACACAGTGACTGCAACAATAGGCTCAAGCATAACAATTATGAGGATAGTGCAGGACTGGGCAGAGTTTTGTTCTGTTGTACATGAGGTCGTTATGAGTCGGAACCGACTCGATGGCATCTAGTAACAACAGTAATTACTTGCCTATTCCAGTTTTCTATTTCATGGATCCATGTAGGTAATTCACATTTTTACAGATCATTCTCTATTTCATTGAGATTTTCAAATGTACTGGCTTTGCCTTGCTCATAGTATCCTCATATTTTAAAATATTTAGATCAGTTGACATGATATCCTCCTTCTTATATCTGGTTATTTTTATTTGTGTTTAATTCCTTTTTATCCTAGCTAAGACAAAAGTTTGCCTGATGTATTAATTTTTTAAATGTTCTAAGAACCACAACTCATTGCTGGTGAGTCAACTCTGACTCATAGGCATAGAGTAGAATTGTCCTATAGGGTTTCCAAGGAGTGGCTAGTGGAACAAGTCCTCAATTCATGTATTGGTTTTTTGTTTTTCATACTTTTTATAAATCAGTCTCTGTATTATGGATATTAGTCATTTTAAAACATCTTTTGAATGCTCATAGGAGCAAGGCACCCTGGTCTATTGTGGGCTTATGATTATGAACAAGGCAGGGCTTCTGTCCCCAGGGGTCTTCTGGTATCACGAGAAGAACTGTGCCATCAGCAAGGATGGTGGCCCAGTGCCATAAGAAACATAGAAGGAAGGAACCCGATGTACTGTGGGGACCCTCAGGGGTACCTGCTATAGCACTGGAAGTCCGAGGAAGTATCCCAAGGAGATGATATCTAATCTGCATTCTTACATGCATGCCGTATTCCTCAAAGGGTCTAGGTCACCTAGGTCAAAGTGTTCTCAACCGAGGGGACTGACTGTGCAGACAGGTGAGAGGGGGCATATGGTGCCCTCAGATGGTGAAGAGTGCTTTGAGATGGGTGAAGCAGGGGTGCAAATGGGGCAGAGTGGCCGGCAGTGACGTCAGGTGCAGGCACTGGTCATTGCAGTTACTATTTCATGCTTTTTCCTCTCTTTATGTTTGCATAAGATCTGTCTATGTATGTATCTATGTATACATCCATGTAAGTATGTGCCTATGTATGTATCTATGTATCTATTTATGTATCTATCTATTCACCTATCTATCCACCCATCTATCTATTAATCTATCCTTCCATCTATCCATCCATTCATCCATCCACCCATCTGCCCATCCATTCATCCATCTGTCTGTCTGTCCATCCATCCATACAGTTTGGCTATCCATCCATCCATCCATCAATTGATCTATTGATCAATCTAATTATCTGTTATCTATTTATCAATCATTTATCTCTCTTATTTGTCTATTCATTCATTCATTTTACACAATGAGATAATATAAGGCTAAGAATTTGCCTCTTTGAGTATAGTTTGGGTCATATCCCTCAATTTTTGATATGCAGAGTGTCTGTATGTTGTGTCTGTGTTCACTTTTATTATAAGTTCTAATTTAGTTGAGAAAATGTGTTCTGAGCAATTTCTCCTTTTAGAATTTCCTTGGGGATTTTTGTAAAATAGACTATGATAAAGTTTTGCCATGTTCACAAATTTTTGGAAAGAACTTGGTCTCTCTCTGGTATTATTTTGCTTATTAATTATATGAGTCCAATTATTTTTATGCTTCATCTATTTTCCTTATTTAGATCCTACAGTTTGAGAGGAGTATTCAGGATATCCAGCAGATATTTATTCGAACACTCAATGCACCTCTTTCATTTTTCTTCACACCTTTCAAGGAGTTTTAGGCTTGTATTTTTGTGAGACTTTATGTTACTTTGAACAACCCATGTAGGATTATATCTTCATCGTAGAATTTAGATATTAGCAATGCACTTTGGGACTTTATTCCATTTAATTCTACTTACATTGAAATATTCAAATGTTAGAAATTACAGTTGCCAAGTCTGTGTTGTTATTTGCTTCTGTCCAGTAACTCTTGGATGATCCTTTAATTTTAATGTTTCAATGTCATTTTGTGTTATTTGTGTGTCAGCAAATAGCTCCCTTCTGCTTGATTCTGAGGCAATTTTTTGGTCTTTGCTGGAAAAGATTACACCTTCCCTTTAGTACTGCAGCTGAAGGGCCCACTTTTCATTCAGCATCCATCTTATGCTCCATGGCAGGCCCTGGCGTGGGCGGTCGGGGTCTGGCCCAGGTGTGGGCACTCGGGATCTCGCCCAGGTGTGGGCAGCATGTGTGAGGGCCCTTCTCAAACCTGCAGTGTTTCAGGATATTTCTCCTTTCTACCCCTGCTTTTAGAACTCCTTTTGTAGGCTCTATGCTCCCTATTCTGCTGATATTCTGGAAATTTCCATCCAGATAGTATGAACAGGTGTGGTCTGTGATGGGAGGAGGTAGGGTGCTGGGAGGTGTGAACCTCAGCTCTGTCACTAACCAGCTGTGTGTGTGTGTGTGTAGCTTGTACATGTGTGTATGTGTATGCATGTGTGCACGTGTGCGTGTTAATGCCTACGTGTGTGTACATGCTTGTGTGCACATGGGTATCTGCATGCAAGTGAGCTTGGGCAAAGACAGAAACTGGATCTCTGGTCCCATGTTTTCCCATTAGGATGACATCCTAGTGATCCATAACCGTGCACATGGGATTTTGGTGTAGCATCTCTGGCCCCCTTGAGCCCTCTGCAGATGGGGCCCCAACACTCCATTTTACAGATGGGAAGCTGGGTCTCAGAGAGGTCACGGATCCTGTGCTGGTAGTATGAGGGATAAGCAGATGGGCTTTGGAGCTGGTCTGCCCTCTGGCAGAGCGCCTGCCTGGTGAGATTGCCGGGGGGTTAGAGGAGGGCTTTGGCACTAGGCAGGCCCCTTCTGCAGCCTCCCCTTGAAGTACAAACTCACATTCACAGAGAGTCCACTGGAGCCCTCTGAAGGTCAGGGCTGGTGGGCGGACTGTGTGGTCCTCTCCCTGGGCTTCTGGTTTCACCTCCCCAGCCCCTCCCCAGCCCACCTCTTGCCCTGGGAACCCTCTGTGCTCTGATTACCTGGTGCCGCTGGGCTGCCAGCCTCTGATGTTGCCCTTGTTCTTAGCACAGCTGAGACAGGCTGGAAGTTTCGAAAAGAACTTTCCTGAGATCTGAGGGGGCACAGACAGGAATCATCACAGAGGCTCAAATCGCATATAAATAGACCGGTTCCTGGCCGCCAGACCTCTGGGTTTGGGGCTCTCAGCGAGCGTTTACAGTGTCCTTGAGCCCCTGTGGGTGCAGAACCTATGGGTACAGACCCTGCTAGGGCCGCCGCACCTGGCTCAGGTGTGCCCAACTCACTCAGCGTCCCTCCTGGCTCCGGCTCTGGCTGTGTGGTGGGCACTGTCCTATCAGCCCAGCGTCAGTGAAATGGCCTCCACTTTGCGTGAGATGCAGGAAATAGTGCCATGTTTTGTGTGCCTGGCTGAGCCCCTCAACGGTGCTCTGGTCCTCTTCCTGCTCTCTCGACGAAGGTGGAGGCCGGGAACACCTGGCTGACTCTGGTTAGTCCCTCCCCCCCGCCCACCTCAGGCCTATAGATGATCAAGCAGGAGACCCCCCAGCACACACCTGGGGAAGGGCCTGCCAAGGTGCTGGGTGACAGGCCCAGGTGGGAGCCACACCTTGGCCCCTGGCACACTTGGGCAGCCAAACCCTGTGAAGGGGGACCGGGGGGGTGTCCTCACAGCCTGGGGGGATGGTGGCCAGGGCCTTCTGCTCCCCGCCTCAGCATTCCGCAGCCCACAGTTGTGGCTTTCCAAACGTTGGCAGACGTCACTGAGAAAAGACCCCCATGCCCACTCTCAGCTTCCTGATGAGGGAAAAGAATCGTAGACTGGGGTGGGGACCCCCTTCCTCAGACACCCACAGTGCAAGTTTGCAAAGGAACTTCCGTTGGGCTGCAGACACAGCTCCTCCCCAGGCGGACTCGACCTTCACGGGGAACAATTATCAGCCCTGCCTTTGAAGTGATGCCACTGACGCTGTCTTGGGGGCTGAGGCTAGCCCCAGCTGTGGACGTGAGTCTGGCTGCTCCAGAGTGCAGTCTCTGCCCTGCCTCTCACTAGTGCCTGTGCCAGAAGTGTCCCCTGACTCCCCGCCCAGGCTCCAGGTCCCCGCCAACGAGGTGAGAAGAGTAGCTTGGGAAGGGGTAAGCTTCAGGAGCAAGTTAGCCAAGGGGCCGCCTGTGCTCCTGCTGCAAAAACAGAATGAGGAGAAGAAAGCAGGGCAGGTGAAGGAGCCTTCTCTGTGCAAGCAGAGAAAGTGCAAACAGGAAGGAAGCCTCTCCAGAGGGCAAGATTTCCACCTGCGTGCTTCAGCATGACAGTGGGGACCAATGCTTCCCAGGGGCGCTCTGCTTTGTTCACAGCTCATGTAACTTCAGAAGAGATTAAAGAGAGCAAGCACTCAGCATTCTGCTTGGGTGGTTTCCAGCCAAAGCCCACTCAGTAGGAATTGAGAAAAAAAGAAGCATTTTCCAAAACGAGTCTCCTGAACAGCTTGCTTTCAACCTGTCTGTCCATCTATCCATCCATTCGTCTGTCCGTTGATCTGTCCGTCCGTTCATCCATCCACCCATCCATCCATCCAACTATCCACCCACCCCTCCACCTATCCATCCATCTATCCAACCATTTATCCATCCCTCCACCCTTCCATCTTTCCCTCCATCTATCCATCCCTTCACTCTTCATTCCTCTGTCCATCCATCCATCCATCCATCCATTTGTCCGTCTGTCCATCCATCCATTCATTCCTCACTCCCTCCCTCTTTCCGTCCCTCCCTTTTTCCCTTTTTTCTCCCTTCCTCCATTCATCCATCCACCCTTCCCTCCTTCCCTCTCTCCCTCCCTCCCTCTCTCAGTTTTTCCATCTGTCTATATTTACTACACTCCCTTTTTGTGGCTTCTCCCATGTTGTGGATTACCATAACTCATTGGCAGGTAGTACCTGAAATTTCAATATTAGATCGCTGATAGTCTAAAATTTCTGATGTCTCTTAAAGAAAAATGCTTCCAAGAGAGATTCTGAGGCATTGGCACTTCAGTGTGATGATATTTCTGAGGGTGAGGCCTACACCCCATGGCCTACTTAAAGGTCAGCCACATTGCCCTCCCCCGCCTCCTGCTGACACGTTGCTGGTCTTCAGGTGGTTGTCAGGCATGCAGGATCTGGCAGGAAGGGTCCATGGGCCACAGGGATGAAGCTGACTACTTTAAATCTTGCTCACTGAGTTTGTGTCTCCTGGCGGGGGACTGGCCTTCAGAGGTGTGTGTGTCCTAGTTCTGGCTGAGATGCAGGAGGAAGTGTGCTCCCTTCTGGAACACAATGACCCAGCAGCCTGTGGAAGGGCTCTTGCTCGTCCCTTTTTTTTCTAGGAGGCCAGCACTCCTGGAAAGTGTCTGCCATCTGCAGCCCCGAGGTGGCAGGTGCACTTTCCTTGGGGGAGATGAGGGATGGAGAGACAAAGAGCTTGGGTGCTCAGGGCAGTTCTGAGCTGCTGCTCTGCCCTCGACTACGACCCCAGGGTCCCAAACAGCCCTATTTGTTTAAGACATTGGTGGTCAGGCATTCTGCTATTTGAGTTGAACACTTGTTACCAGATACAGAGGAACAGATGGAGAGAGCCCCCCACTCCAAAACAGAAGGGAGAGGGGTGCCTTTGTTATGGCGGGTGGGGCAGTAGTCCCTGGGTGGTTAAAGTACTCAGCTGCTAACTTAAAGGCTGGAGGTTTGAGTCTACCCAGATTCAAGTCCACCCAGAGGTGCTTTGGAAGAAAGGCCGGGTGATCTAGTTCAGAAAAAAATCAGCCATTGAAAACCCTAGGGAGCACAGTGCTACTCTGACATGCATGGAGTCGCCATGAGTTGGAGTCAACCTCATGGCAACTGGATTTTTGCAGAAGGGACTGATGACAAGGAGGAGACCAGAGGCCTTTGCTGCTGAGGATTGGTGACCGGTTTGGGGACGTGCAGCTTACTAAAGGGAAGCACCTCCTTGCAGGGCCCAGGAGAGAACACGGCCTTTGGAATCAGACAGAGCCAAGTTTACATGCAATGTCCCCTTCTCCCTGTGTGACCCTAGGCAGCACTTCACCACTCTGAACCCCATTTTGTTCATCTCTGGATGGAAATAGCACTCAGCAAAGAGTAGGTGCTTGTTTAATGGCGACTCTCTCCTTCCTTCTTAGGTTGGGGGGTGGTAATAGCTATTTTCAAATGCCCAAGGATCTGTTGCCTGCCCTGAAGGCTGGGAACAGATTTGTTCTGTGTGACTGACTGAAGGGGAAGGAGAAGGGGAAACAGATGGAAGTTTCAGGACGACAGGTTTTGATTAATATAAGAAAGAACGCTGTAAATTTTGGAGCAGTTTGAGAACGTAGCAGACTGTTTTGAGAGGCTGCAGCCCCCAACTCAGGGGTGCATGTGGGCAGAGGGTGGCTGTCCACCCATCCGCACTCACCTGGGAGCGATTGCTGGGATGGGCGGGAGGTGGACTTTGGGGAAGCCCAAGGCCAGTCCAGCCTGAAGGCCACATTGCTGTGAATGGTGGTGAATGGTTAGGAAGGCATCTTGCCTCTGTCTGAGGTAGCCGTGCTGGCCTGCGTCTGGGATGAAGCCCACCCTCTCCGTCACAGCGCCCAGAGCTGCCCAGGACCACACAGCCGCAGTCTTCTCTGGCTTTTTCTCCCATCACCCCTTCCACCCATCTACTGCCAAGGAAAGGAGCCCCTGTGGCGCGAAGGTTAAGCCCTCTACTGCTAACAGGTCATTGTTTTGAACCAGGGGGTGCAGTATCCAATATGAAAGGTAAGCATTGTGTCACCTTACTTACCAGATCATCTGTAGCGAACAAGTTCACTACAGATTAATCAAAGCCCTTGCTTACCTTGCTCACTGGGTCATCGGCCCCTGTCAGGGATTGTAAATTTGAAAAGAGGCTTTGATTCTGTAGGAAGGTGCGGTGGGGTTGGGTGAGAGGCAGATGCCAGCCATACCTAGAAGCAGAATCTTTGATGTGGTGAAAAACGTGCAGTTGTTCACCACAAATGATCTGGTAACCAAGGTAAGCACTGTGCTTACCTCGCCTATTGGAGAATCCCCCCCGGTTCGAACCCACCAGTGGCTCTACCAAGAAAGACCTAGGGATCTGTTTCAGAGCACTTAATTGTGCCCATGAGAAACCTGTACACGGATCAAGAGGCAGTCATTTGAACAGAACAGGGGGATACTGCATGGTTTCAAGTCAGGAAAGGTGTGCATCAGGGTTGTATCCTTTCACCATGCCTATACAATCTGTATGTTGAGCAAATAATCTGAGAAGCTTGACTATATGAAGAACATATAGGGGCATCAGGATTGGAGGAAGACTCATTAGCAACCTGAGATAAGCAGATGACACAACCTTGCTTGCTGAAAGTGAAGAGGACTTGAAGCCCTTACTGATGAAGATCAAAGACCATAGACTTCAGTATGGATTACACCTCAACATAAAGAAAACAAAAACAACTGGATCAATAAACAACATCATGATAAACAGAGAAAAGATTGAAGTTGTCAAGGATTTCATTTTACTTGGATCCACAATCCACTCCCAAGGAAGCAGCAGTCAAGAAATCAAATGACATATTGTGTTGGGCAAATCTGCTGCAAAAGACCTCTTTAAGTGTTGAAAAGCAAAGATGTCACCTTGAAGACTAAGGTGCACCTGACCCAAGCCATGGTATTTTCAATCACCTCATATGCATGCAAAAGTTGGACAATGAATAAGGAAGACTGTAGAAGAATTGATGCCTTTGAATTGTGGTGTTGGCGAAGAATATTGAGTATACCATGGGCTGCCAAAAGAATGAACAAATCTGTCTTGGAAGAAGTACAGCCACCATGCTTCTTAGAAGCAAGGATGGTAAGACTACGTCTCACATACTTTGGACATATTATTAGATGGAATCAGTCCCTGGAGAAGGACATCATGCTTGGTAAGGTAGAGGGTCAGCAGGAAAAAGAAAGATCCTTAAAGAGATGGATTGACACAGTGGTTGCACCAATGGGCTCAAGCATAACGACGATTGTGGGCATGGTGCAGGACCGGGCAGTGTTTTGTTCTGTTGTACAAAAGCTCACTATGAGTCCGAACTGACTTGACAACACCTGACAACAACAACAACATGCACAGAATATTGCCTGGATGCCACACAACAACAGCAACAACAGCAAATTTCAGGCAACACAAATCGAATTTCCTCTCTTCCAGGTCAGGGACCTCTTAGTGGCTGCTTGAAACTCCATCCAAGCACTCCCTCCTTGGAACAAAGAGGGTGTTTCCAAACCTGCATCCCCGCTACCCTCAGGGCAGGACCCTCTTTGTATCAGGGTGGATATCCAGGGCAGCTGTCTGCAAGGGGGCTTGGCACCAGGCAGGGAACCTGGAGCCAGATGAACAGGCTGGAGCCCTGGAAGTTTGCTGATGTTTTCAAAGTTCATTTTCCCAAGATTTATTTTCAGTAAACCACCTCTTATGGGTTGAATTTTGTCCTCCCAAAAGATATGTTGAAGTCCTGCCCCCTGTAGCTGTGAATGTGACCTTGTTTGGGGAAATGAGGTTTTTCTTTGAAGATATTATCAGCTAAGTTAGTGACATCCTACTGGAATAGGGTGGGTCCCAATCCTAATCCCTTAAGAGTTTTGTAAATGAGGAGAACAGACTCAGAAACAGGGTCACACACAGGGAAGACGTTATATGAGAATCCATCTACAAGTCAAGGTATGCCAAGAAATGCCCAAGGCAACCAGAAGCTGCAAGAGACAAGGAAGTACCCTCCCCTAGAGTGACAGAGAGAGTGTGGCCATGCCGACACATTGATTTGGATTCCCAGGCTCCAGAACTGTGAGGCAATTCAATTCTGTCCTTTCAGGCGCCCACCTTGTGGTATTTTGTTACTTAAGACACCATCTAACTGGATTTGACCCACAGCAAACGGTCATAAGTGCCTTTTAATTTTTAACACGTTCATTTGGGCTTCACTGATGATGATTCTTCAGGACATTAGCCGCATTCGGGAAACTCTTCTGTTTCTTCATGGCTCTTGAGTTTTGTGTAAGGATGATGCTGGGAGACTCCATAAGATGCTCATGGTCAGGACATCAGCCAGGCTGCTGGGAGGCTTGGGTCGGGACCTGGAGGAACAAAGGCTTACTCTTGTGGGAGGGAGGAGGAGCCAAAGGTTGACCAGAATGTGTTGGCTCTCCATGGACTAACACTGGGCCCTGCCCTCCAGACTTAGGGAGAAGCAGGAGGTGGCCTAGCCTGCTTTGGGTCTGAGCCATTCAAGCCAGCTGGTTGCTTAGAAACAGAGTCCTCTTGGCTCACATGGTCCAATCTATGGTTACCAGTGCCCGCCAGGGTTTCAGGTGGAATTTAAGGGTCAAAGCCTTGGGCTGATAAATGATGTTGGGTGTTAGGGATCTGGGGGTCTCGGTCATCTTGTCTCTCTAGAACTTCGAGATAAGCCTGAGCTTGGAGGTCAGGAGAACTTGGTTACAGCCATGACCCTGCTACTTGGAGAATTATTAACACAAACTGGAATAACAATGACCCCGGATGCTGTGTGGCATCTCAGAAGGTCAGTGTGCAGCAGAAGGACGTGGCCTGTCATTGCTGAGCACTGGTCATGCCAGTCAACCTCTCTGCTGTCCGGTTTGCCAAGGCTCGCCTACAACACACAATTCCTTGCTCCTCCTAGGATGGGCAGGAAGAAGCTATGAGAGGAGGAATTCCTGCCCTAAGGTTGAGGGTGGAACTGCAGGGATGGGGATGGCTGGTCCTTGTCCCCATCCCTGGCTTCTCTCCAGGCCTCCCACCCTATTTCCAGCTTCTCCTCTTGTTCAGATGTCTGCTGTCCACCATCTTGTTCCACTGAGTCTGCTGCTCATCATTGGGGCCTTGGCCCCCCTCTAGCTAAGGATGGGTGTGCACTTGGCTGCCTCAGTCTCTGTTATGGGTGGAACTGTGCCCCCCAAAATACATGTTGAAGTCCTAAACCCTGGGAAAGTAACCATCTTTGGGTTTTCTTTTGTTATGCTAATGAGGTCATACGGGAATAGGGTGGACCCTAAAACTAATCTCCTCTGAGTGGTGTCTCATAAAAAGGAATAACAGACGTGGAGAGTCACACACAGAGGGAAGAGGCCACAAGCCAAGGAATGCATGTGAACGCCCAGGGCTACCAACAAGAAAGAACCCTTCCCTGAGCCTCTGCCTAGTTCTTCTTGTTCCAATATCTAGAATTCAGACTTCTGTTCTCCAAAATTGTGAGACACTAAATTTCTGTTCTTTAAAACTACCCACTTTGCGGTATCTTGTTACGGCAGCTCTGGGACACTAAGAAACCCATCAAGTCTTCCCTACAAACAGCCCCATCGCTACTCTGCCCCCCACTTCACCTCCCTTCTCTTGCATCCCGCATCCCCACTTTGAGCAGCTTGACATAATTTATACACTGAGACCACTGCAGAGACGGTGTGTGCATGCTGCCTTCCGCTTAAAGTTATCGTGTATTTTTCCAGCCTCTTGTGTTCCTCACAATTAATATTTAATAGTTGCAGAAATATTTGTGAAAGAAGAAGCAGCATACTTAGCCCAGTCCCCTCAAAACTTGCATGTGAACGTATGACCCTATTATGTACTATTGGTTGTGGAAGAGACTGCGGGTTGCCTCCGGTATCCATTCTCTCTCTCTTCTCTCATAATAGCAGCCCCAACTTCCAGCTGGGCGCAAGGCTGCTCAAAATAATAACTGCTTTTCCCAGCCTCTCTTACAGGTTTTTGCCAACAAATTGCCCAAGGTTGTATGTGTGATGTTTTGAAGGGAGGTGTACTGTTTTCTTAGGAAGTCCCTGGGTGGCGCAAGCAATTAAGCACTCGATTGCTAACCTAAAGGTTGGTGGTTCAAGTTCATCCAATATTACTGCAGAAGGAAGGCCTGGTAATCTGCTTTTGTAAAGATTACAGCCAAGGAAACCCTATGGAGCAGTTCTACACTACACACATGGGGTCACCGTGAGTCAGAGCAAACTTGACAGCAACTCATTACAACAACAGCCATTTTCTTTCCTTTCTCTCTTGCTGGTGGGAATGCAGACGTGATGACTGAGGCAAGTGCAGCCATCTTGGACCACGAGGTGAACTTAGGAATGGAGACCATGTATGGTGGAACGTGGGCCCCTCACCAGACCATGGGCCACCTACAACAGATGTTTTCTTATGGTAGAGAGTAACAAGCCACTCTCTGTGTACCACATGCTCATCTTGACTTTTCTATCACACTCAGCCTAACCAAGCCTAAGCTGGTCAGTGGTGCCTGTCGAAGCTCACGAAATAACAAATGAGTGTTTTAGACTTAAGTCTTCCTTCTGCTGGCCACAATGCCATTGTGGCTGAGATTGTCCATAAAGCTGGGGCATAAATTGAATAAACATTGACTAATGTCACAACCTAAAGAAAACAAAAATCCTCACAACTGGACCAACATGCAACATCATGATAAACTGAGAAAAGACTGAAGTTGTCAAGGATTTCATTTTACTTGTATCCACAATTAACACTCATGGAACTAGCAATCAAGAAATCAAAAGACACATTGCATTGGGCAAATCTGCTTCAAAAGACCTCTTTAAAGTGTTGAAATGAAAAGATGTCACCTTGAAGACTAAGGTGTGCCTGACCCAAGCCATAGTGTTTTCAATCACCTCATATGAATGTGAAAGCCAGAAAATGAATAAGGAAGACCAAAGAATTGATGCCTTTGAATTATGGTGTTGGGGAAGAATACTGAATATACCATGGACTGCCAGAAGAATGAATAATTCTGTCTTGGAAGAAGTACAGCCAGAATGCTCCTTAGAAGCAAAGGTGGTGAGACTTTGTCTCACATACTTTGGACATGTTATCAGGAGGGACCAGTCCCTGGAGAAGGACATCATACTTAGTAAAGTAGAGGGTCAGTGAAAAAGAGGAAGACCATCAACGAGACAGATTGACACAGTGGCTGCAAGGATGGGCTCAAACATAGCCAACGATTGTGAGGATGGCGCAGGACTGGGCAGTGTTTCCTTCTGTTGTACATGGGGTCACTATGAGTTGGAACCAACTCGAAAGCATCTAACAATAACAAACGTCACAAAAGGAGTCCCTGAGTGGTGCAAATGGTTAGCACACTCAGCTGTTAACTGAAAGGTTGAAGGTTCAAATCCACCCAGAGGGGCCTCAAAAGAAAGACATGGAGATCTGCTTCTGAATAATCAGCCACTGAAAACCTATAGAGCGCAGTTGTACTTTGACACACTTGGGGGCGCCTTGAGTGGAGATCAACTTGACAGCACCTGGTTTTGTTTCTGTAGTTTAATTACAAAAAGATGTTGGAATGAGAGAGGCCGGTGAACGTGAAGGAGCTGATGTGTATGGGTGGAGGGGCCGGCCTGGGCTGAGATAGGCTGCTGCCCTTGGGACAGACGACCCTTGGGGCCTGTGTCCGGGACACAGAGACTTGTGGGCACACTGAGAAGATGACAGCAATACTGCAGAGAACCATACGTATAAGACAATATATATACACCATGCACACCATACACACATTTGTACATATACAGGCAGTCCCTGGATTACGAACAAGTTCCATCCCTAAGTCTGTATTTAAATAGAATTTGTATGTAAGTCGGAACAGTTGGGTACGGTTCATGTCTAACATCAGTTAGTCAAATGTTTGCTTAGAATGTAGTGCATAGTGTACCTTTCTGTGCATAAAAAGCGTTAAAGATACACTAAAACATCTGTAACATAATAATACTGTAATAATAATGTTTCGGTGTGCCTCACAAAGTAACTCCCGTTTGTTGTTAAGAACCATTGTATGTACCTCAAATTTTTAATATAATATGCTTTACAGGGCTGGGCTTGTAACCATGGATTGTGTGTCAGTCAGACATTCATAACTCTGGGACTACCTATATATGTGTATGTGTGTATATATATGTTGCTTTTGAAATATATTCGTGTAAATTTACATAAAATTAGAAAACAACCCCCAGACACCCTGCTAACTCAGAACTGAAGCCACTCCGGAAGTCCACCTTTCAGCCCAAGATTAGACAGGCCTATAGAACAAACAGTGACACATGTGAGGAACGTGCTTCTTAGTTCAGTCAAGTGTGAGACCAGATGGGCAACATCTGCCCAGGGGCAGGGACAGGAAGGCAGGAAGGGCCAGGGAAACCGGACAAATGGACACGGGGAACCTGGGATGGAAGTGGGGAGAGCACTGACACATTGTGGGGATTGTGACCAATGTCACAAAAAGGCTTGAATATAAATTTTTGAATGAGAAGCTAAAAATAAATAAATAAACAAATGAACATGTATTTTCCCATGGGGGCACTTTTCACATTTCCTGGATCATCAGTGCTCCGAGGCTTATGAAATCCTGGCATGGCCCTCCCCTTCTCGCCTGACAGCAAAGTGCTCTCCTGAACTCTGCTACTGTTAATGCTGACACAATTAACCCCTCTGGGCACACAGTCCCTTTTGTGTGTTTCCTCCTTTTTATATAATTTTTTAATCAAAGTGTCTGTGTCAAGTGAATTCTCAGATAACATTACCAAGGTGAGACCTGTAGAAAATAAAATTGTGGGAGGCAGCCTGGGCTGCACATTCTAGCCTCCCAGTCCCTTCTCCGTCACGTGTGCCCCCTGCCATGGGCTAGTTGACCTGAAGTGGCCAGAAGCCAGCTCTGCTGGCTGTGGCTCTCTCAAGTCTGATCTGCAGGGGGGCCTCACTGTGTGCACTGTGACTTGAGGGGGGCTGGGATGCCCTTGGGAGGAGCAAGGTGCCTGTGGGTTGTCTGAGCACACAGCATGCAGGTGAGCTCAGGTGGTCTGGTATGCCACTCATGCATCCATCCACTCATCCATTCATTCATCCAGCCATCCTTCCATCCATCCATCCATCCATCCATCCTTCCATTCATCCATCCATCCTTCCTTCCGTCCGTCTGTCTGTCCATCCATCCATCCATCCATTCAACAGGCATTTGTTGAATGTCATGCTGTGTCAAGCACAAGGATGCTGGGACAGAGGGGTGACCAGGAGATTGTACATTAGAGAAGACAATGAACAAACACATAAATTCAGTGCTGTAGAACTGTGATAAATGTTATGGAAAATGAACGTGGCCACACATTCATCTTGAGGGGAGAGTGTCAGCCTATCCTTGACTCCAGACTAGCAAGTGACTTGCTCTGATTCATAGCACGTGGCAGAAGGGACAATGTGTGGGTTCCAACCTGGACTTTGAGAGACCTTGCAGCCCTGTCTTTGTTCTCGGGGCACCGCCCTGAAGCTGGTGCAAGTTCAGTCTCTGGGCCACATGGAGAAGAAACCAGGGCTCCTGGCAGACAGCTGGCACCATGGGCTTCCTGGACCTTCCAGTAGTGAACCTCCGGCTGGGAACCGCTGCAGGTGTGAGCTTAAGGGAAACCAGCTGGGAGCTGCCTGGCCAAAGTACAGAACATGGGGAAGGATGAAGTGTTGGTCAAAGCCACTGAACTTGGGGAAGGGTGTGACAAAGCAGGAGATCTGTGGAAGGATGGAAAAGCTCAGGGTGGAAATGAGGAGGTGATCTGGCATTAGGGAGGTCAGGGAATGTCTCTCAAAGGAAGTGGCGTTTCCTGGATGGCTGCAGTGTGAGTGTGGCCTTTAACTGGACAGGTCACCCTGCACCTGGGCCCCTCACAGGTCAGACAAAGGGCTTGCACTCTGGAAGTGGCCCTGAGTCTGTATTGCCAGGGGCCCCTCACCTGCAGCCTGCCAGCACATCCTAGTGGTGGGTTTGATTTTAAATTTGCAGACCTCTCCTTTGTTAGACTTTGCGTCCCAGCCCTTCCACCATGATTAAGACTGACCCTTTGTCCCTGTTGGCAGTGGATCAGGAAATGCTCCCAATTATGACTGCCCTGTGCCCATCAGAAGGGAGTCCAAGGGCCCAGGACTCTCATATCCTGGGGTGGGGGCCTTGTCTCCACTCACAGGAAAGCTTCCCCTGGGGGTGCTTAGAGCCTGGCTGGGGAACGAGGGCAGTGCAGCCTCAGCACCTTCTCCTCCAGCCTTGCAGCCCTGCTCCAATTTGTAGCTCTGCCTCCCCAAGGCACACACCACCCTCGTTTCCTATCTGGGTGGCCAGCCTCATGTCCTGTTCACTTGTCCTCTCTCCATAATGGGAGTCGCCATCCAAGAACACAACAGGGCATCCCCTCCACTGCACAGGGCTCTTCAGGACTCTCCAACCCCAGGGGAGGGCTCAAATGGGCCAGGGCCTGGCCTGTTCATACCTGCGTCCATGCTCTGGGGGCTCTCACCTGCTCAGGGCAAACGCCATGCTTGCCTGACCTCCATCCCTTGTCCCCCAGCCCCTCACCCTTCTCAATTAACCCTGGGAGGCAGCCTAAAGTAGGGAGACCCCAGGCTGAGGTCCAGACCTTGGCTTAAACTCCAGCCTGGCCATGTTCCAGCTGCATCCCCTGGAAAGTTAACTTCTCCCTGGCTTGCGCTTTCCTCCGCTGTAAGGCAGGAAGGACAGTCCCCACCTCACAGAGGTGTAGGGAGGATGATGTTGAAGACAAAAGTGACATGGGACAGTGTTATAAGTTG
This sequence comes from Trichechus manatus latirostris, assembly GCF_000243295.1. Taxonomy (NCBI): domain Eukaryota; kingdom Metazoa; phylum Chordata; class Mammalia; order Sirenia; family Trichechidae; genus Trichechus; species Trichechus manatus. Next base: position 10,920,636 of record NW_004444005.1, on the reverse strand, counting down.
AACTGTGTCTGCCAAAAAAATTATGTTAAAGTTCTAACCCCTGTACCTGTGTGACCCTGTTTGGAAATAGCATCTTTGCAGATGTTATCAGTTAGGTTAAGATGAGGTCATCCTGGAGTAGGGTGGTTCTAATCCCATCTGAGTGGTGTCCTTATAAAAGAGGAGAAGAGACACAAAGAGACAGAGGAAGGACAGCCATGTGATGTTGACACTGCAGGCCAAGCAAGGCCTGGAGCCACCAGAAGCTGGCAGAGATGCATGGAGCACATTCTCCCTCTGAGCCTGAGAAGGAATCAACAAGGCTGACACCCTGATCCCGGACTGCCAGCCTCCAGACTGTGAGAGAATAAATGGCTGTTATTTGAAGGCACTCCCATTCATGGTGCTTTATTACTGCAGCCACAGAAGCTAACACAGTGCCTGGCACACAGTAGATGCTTAGCGAGTATTAATCTCTTTCGTCTCTTGATCTTGTCTTATTTCCTGGGCCTTGGATCAGTATGCTTATTATGGATATTATTATTGTTTTGCTTAACACCAGAAGCAAATGGAAGAGATCAGGTAAAGCTGGTTTAGACTTCTTTGCAAGTTTTTCCATGTGCTTCTCTCTTGTTTTGTTTAAGCAAACTAGAAGATTGCTTCTTTTTCTCTCTGCCTGTCTTTCCTGTCTGTCTCTGTTGTTCTTATCTTTTTCCTATGTGGGATCCCCTCCTCAATAGTGAAAACCTTAGGCTTGAGACCCACCCACCCACCCAACCACAGCTCAGAAAATAGCACCGACCTATGGCATACAAGAGCCAGCCACGCTGTCCCGGTACACTAAGATTCCAACCCAAGGTGGGCTTCCTTGAATGCTCACCAGGTTAATCGGAGCCAGACTCCTGTTGTTCCTGACAGCTCACTCACTTAAATATAAGAGACAATATGGACACAAGTGATATTTTTGGTAAGTAGGGCTGCGTTTAATACATTCCCCATGTTAGCACACCATAATGACAGACGGTCTAAAAATAGCCTGGTTGAGATGTATTCTTGATAAACAGAGGAATAAACTCAGCCCATGATCCAGTTATCTCCTGATTATTGGTTTGTTTCCCATGCGTCTTCACTATTAAACACATGGTCTGGTCTCCTGGGTGCTGAGAGGACGTAGAACGAGAGGTTTAAGAGGTTGGACCATGGAGCCAGCACGTCTCGGCTCGAGTCCTGGCTTTGACATTCACCTGTGCCACTTCCAGCCACTTAGGTAACCTTCCTGTGCTTCAATCTCTTAATATGCAACATGAGGGTAATTTAGTAGCTACGTCATAGCTTCAGATGAGTTACTATTTCCACAGTGTTTAAATCAAAGCTGGCACACACTAATGCTTCAACAAAGGCTTTATATGATTATTCAAGTAAGAGAACATTTGTGGTTCAGTGGTAGAAGACTTACTTTTCCTGTGACAGACCCAGGTTCAATTCTCGGCTAGTGCACCTCATGAGAGGCCACCACCCATCTGTCAGTGGCAGAACATTTGTTATGATGCTGAACAGGTTTCAATGGAGCTTCCAGACTAAGATGGACTAGGAAGAGAGGTCTGGAGATCTACTTCCAAAAATCAGTCAATGAAAATTTATAGATCATAATGGACCATTTTCCCAACTGATCGTTGGGATGATGCAGGACTGAGCAGCATTGTGTTCTGTTGTGTATGGGGGTGCCGTGAGTTGGGGGCCAACTCAAAGGCAGGTAGCAAAGACAACAATAGGAAGTAAAGTATCAGCTTTGCAAATGGAGGATGTCCCATTCATGTAGAGCTCTATTAATCCATCTGAGGAAGCCAGCCTCCAGTAGACAGCACCAGAATGTATGAAGAGGGGGTAATCACTGTCACTTAAAGCAACCACCACCACTTATTGTACACATCATGTCATGTAATCCTCACAGCCCCTGTGAGCTTGTGGAACAAGCTCCATCTTAAAGAAGTTGGGATTGACCCTTAAAAAACCAAAACCAAATCCATTGCCATCAAGTAGGATCCCACTCATAGGGACCCTATAGGACAGAGTAGAACTGCCCCATAGGATTTCCAAGGAGTGGCCGGTGTATTAGAACTGCTCACCTTTTGATGAGCAGCCTGACCTCTTAACCACTACACCATCAGGGCTCCTTAGGAGTTAAGTATCTTGCCCAAGTTGACACAATTAGGAGCAGAAAAATGTGGGTTCATGTGCTTCCTGGGAGATGATTCTTTAGTCTGGTTTGCTGGAGGGGAAACAGTCCTATAGCCTCCCTTGCTCTTGACTTTGGCACTTTCTGCAATGAAAGATTAAAACACAGATGCACATTGGAAGTGACTGTGTTCCTGAGTCTCCTGGAGGCAGACGCTGGTCCAAATATTCAGGTGCAAGGAGTGGGAGATTCAGAGAGCAGAGTGGGTGAGGGACACATGACATGGAAAATGACGGCAGTCAAGGAGGAGCGAAATACTAGCTCAGCTTCCACAGTAAACTCTGGGGCTTTGGGGACTCTGGAAAACTGTAAAATGTATATCTTGAAATCATCCCCACCACGAGAAGGAGCTGGGGTATTTATACCCCTATACCTGTCATCATTCACCACCCATCTGCAGCTTATCCTACTGTGGTGGCTTGTATGTTGCTGTGATGCTGGAGGCTATGCCACTAGTATTTCAAATCCTAGCAGGGTCACCCATGGTGGACAGGTTTCAGGGGAGCTTCCAGACTAAGACAGACTAGGAAGAAGGACTTGGTGATTTAGTTCTAAAAATTCGCCCATCAAAACCCCATGGATCATAACAGAACATTGTCTGATATAGTGCTGGAAGATGAGCCCCCTTGGTTGGAAGGCACTCAAAATACCCTGTGGCTCCAACAGTGAACTCGAGGATACCAATGATTGTGAAGATGGTGAATGACCAGGCAACATTTTGTTCTGTTGTACATGAGGTCACTGTGAGTTGGAGCCAACTCGACAGCATCTAACAAACAACAACAATCCATCAGCATTGCTTCAGGGCTGGCTCCAGTGGAGTAGGGCAAGTTTGCTTCCAGGCCTTTCTGGTCTGCTAAGTGATGGGAAATTTCAGCAGTCTGAGGGCAGCCCCCCATCAAAGATGCAGGTATTGGCTGTTGGAAGTCTGTCTTCCAGGTACAGGTATGGTAACAGGGTAAGGAGGCCCTAGGGGACAGAGTCTGCTATGATGATACTGAGGGTGCCTTCCAGAAGTGGGTGTGCCCAGGCCAGTCTTACAGAATTGCCCATGGAATGAGTGAGTGGTTGATGGGAGGGGGCACTTGGGATCCAGCCTTGGAGGGACAATGAAGGCACAATATTAAGGTGCTTGTCGCTTCCTGGAATTTGGTTTAATTAATGCCTTGGTTTTTATTCCTTTTAATCAGAAGCACAATCTTCAAGACCCACAAGTGATTGATTAATTCTGCCATTGTAGAGGGACATCTCAAAGCTGGGCTTGTTCCAGAGTTCATGCTGTGCTTCTAAATCATCGTCCACTGGAGGATATCAATCAAGGCACGATGCTGAGTGCTGGCAGGGAGACCTGGTGCCATCTGTTATGTCTGGGCCTTGCTTTACTCATCCATAAAGTGAGGCTTCAAGTTCTGCTCAGATCTAGAGTTCCATGATCATAGGACCATCACCTCCTCCATGAAGCCTCCCCAGTCAGTCTCTCCCCTTGGGCTCTTATAACACATGGCGCCTGCCTTGCGTGTCACCCCGCCCACATGGTATTGCATTTAGCTGGCCACATGCATCTCCTCCCAAGTACCTCAAAGCAGGAGCTGTGCTTTGCTTATATCTGGAAACTAATCTAGCACAGACCATGTAGGCAGTAGGTGCTCACTAGATGTTCAGTGATTGTATGCTACACATTGGCTTACCAACAGAAACCCAGAGCACCTACCCTTTGGTTTAGTTGCTTCCTGCATTCATGTCTCCCCTTCTGTAGAGCACGCTCCATAAAGACAGAGCTGGCTCATTCTAACTCTGTCTCAGGGGTGCTCACAGATGGGTCCAGCACAAAACAGGACACAGGGCTGTCTCTTCCTAAGCACTCCCTCTCCTACTCTCAGCTGGCCCTTCAGGCCCAGTTGTTGGAAGGTTGACAGTCACAGGAAGGTTCCTTTTGCCACTCTTTGGGCGTGGCCAGCTACAATTCCAGGATCTGAGTTTGCAGTCTCCTTTCCTGTCGTCTCTGACTTGAATCCCACCTTCACCATCATGACTCACAACATCCGATTCTCTAAGATCTACATGGCCCGTTCATAACTCCTCAGAGTGCTCCAGGGCTGGCTCTTTGCCTTGCAGGATCCTGGAGCTCTTTGATATAAACACTCACCCTCCAGCCAGAACTTATGAAGCCACTTCTGTGTGAAGCTGCTAGTCCGGGACTCTCTGGATGTGGTCTACCCAAGACACAAGGAAGCATAGACTCTCAGTGTGCCTGAAGACCCCTGGTTCAGGGTCATCCTGACACCTGACAGCAGACACTCTGCAGAATCCCTCCAGCCTGTGTTTCGTCACTTCTAGTGCTGCAGACCTCTACTTCACAGACATTCCCTTGTGCTCCAGGGGCACCTGGATTAAGCTCTTCGGCCCTGTATCTTCTATCCCTTCTGACAAGGAGTCAGAAGGTGACCACAAGGGCCACAGTCTTCCCATGTCTTCTCTTTCCGCCTTGAAAAACCCCAACATATTATAAATGCTGGGAGTTTCTAAGGAAGCTAGTTCCTTCAGGCACCACTTTCATATCTTCCAAGTTCTCTGATGATATGCAAGTTGAAACCAATGAAATTTTTCTATGGTTCATTGGGTGATGTGTACATTTAACCCAAACAGATCTGGTGATCTCTGTGTCCTGAGAGGCGGGGAGAGGTTCAGCTGTAAGCAACGTAGGGTGGAAAAGGGCAGACTGGGCATTGCCCAACACAAAGGCAGTGGTGGCCCATGCAGGACCAGGTCTTGTTTTCCTTTCTTGTCCTCAAGACCTCCACGATCATGTGTGGGAATCCGAGCCTAAGCCATGCTCCCCATTCTTCCTGAGTACCAAACACTGATTTTTCAAAGAAGAACTTGGCCTGGAGCACAATCCTGTTTTCAGGCTTGCTATTTTTACAAGATTCACCCTATTCTTAGCCATTTTAAAAATAAAATTGTCAACAGTTTTTTCTTCCCCTGTAACATTACCACCACGACCAAAGATCTTAATGAACTGTGCATTCAATTACAGGAAGGAGGAAAAAGGCGAGTGGGAAAGACTGTCAAGACTCCTTAGTGAGAACCTTCTAGGGAGAGATGGAAGTATTTATAGGAGGTGAGTGTCAGTGGGGAGAAGACATCTTTGACTTGGGAATTGTTATGGATTGAACTGCATCCCCCTAAAATTTATGTTGTAAATCCTAACCTCTGTGTCTGTGGTTATAATCTCATTTAGGAATGGGTTATCTTTGTTATGTTAATGAGGCAGGGTTAATGTAGAGTATTTCTTGATTCAGTCTTTTCTGAGATATAAAAGAGATTAAACAAGCAAGTGAGGGAAGTAGAGATGGAGGAAGATGCCAAGACACATGGAGATCTCCAAGGAACCAGGAAGCAGAAGCTGAAGAGACAAAGACCTTCCTCCAGAGCCCACAGAGAGAAAGAGCCTTCTCCTAGAGCCAGCATCCTGAATTCAGACTTCTAGCCTCCTAAACTGTGAGAAAATAAATTTCTGTTTGTTAAAGCCACCCACTTGTGGTATTTCTCTTATAGCAGCACTAGAGAACTAAGACAGGAATGCATATGAATGCATCAGCTTGTTGTCAGCCCTGATGGTTTTGGTAAAAATGACTCAAAAAGAGAAAAGACCTATTTCTGGGAAGTAAAAACACCCATTCTTAGTCCAGCTTTATACAGGCAACTCTCAGGCTGTGAGTGGGACAAAGAAACAGAATTTACTCAAACTTTTTGGTTAACCCCTTCAAGTTGATTTTGACTCATAGTGACCGATAGGAAGAGTGGAACCACCTCATAGGATTTCCAAGGAGTGGCTGGTGGATTCAAACTGCCGACCTTTTGGTTAGTAGCAGTTAGCTCTTAACCACTGCACCACTAGGGCTCCCAAACTTCTTGGTAGGTCTGTCCAAATCCAAGAAAGACCAGCAGGGCAAAGCTTGCATTCCTCTGCCACTTCAGCCCAGGGTCAATGGGCAGCCCCATCCCTGGAAACAGGTAGCCAAGCATCATCTTTCAGCAATTCTCATTTTAGACAGTGTTTCATTCTGTCCTGTGGCATCATGTTGCAGTTAGGAGGGCAGTTTCTAATTACCCTCTTTTATCATTAAGGCCAAGTTAGTTATCTTTTCTAAGTCTCATTTTCCTTGTTAACAAGAATAAAAAGATAATCCTTGACTTGTTGTTATGGATTGAATTATGTCCCCCTAAAATATGTGTTGAATTCCTGGCCCTTGGACCTGTGGATGTGATCCTGTTTGGAAATGGTGGTTTTCTTTTGTTATGTTAATGAGATCATACCAGTATAGGGTGGGTCCTAAACGTAATCACTTCTGAGCTATAAAAAGAGCAGAATAGACACAGAGACACACACGGGGGGAAGATGCCACATGAAGACAGACACATATAGCAGATGAGACGCCTCTACAAGCCCAAGAAGCCAAGGATTGCCAGTAGCTACTAGGAGCTGAAAGAGACAAAGAAGGACCTCCTCCTAGAGACACACACCCTGAGTTCGAACTTTTGGCCTCAAAAACTATAAGAAAATTAATTTATGTTCTTTAAAGCCACCCACTTTGTGGTATTTTTGTTATGGTAGGATGAGCTGACTAAAACACCAGCCATCAGCATGTTCATTCATTCTTGTGAGTTATTTCCCTGGAGAGTAGATTCTGAGGTGCAGTCTGTCTTGCAGTATGTCTGTGGAGTGCCCTGGAGACACATAGTGGAAGAGGGACAGACATCTGTCCAGTTGAGCAAAGGGTGGTGTATAGTTGGGGTGCAGACCAGAAAGCTTCTTTGGCCAAGCCCACAGAGACCTTGGGAGCTGGAATAGGTTGGGCTGAGATGGTCAGGCCTTCTCACTCCACACTCATCACCCCTTGGACGTGGGCTGTCCCAGGAACCAGACAGCTCAAGTCATCCCTTGGGGGTGAATGACGGAGGCTGTGTGTGGACTGCACTCCCAGAAGCTGGGGGTGGGGTCTGGATGGTGCACCTGATAGTCTGCCACACCCATTCCTTCCTTTCTTCACCTTGTTGCGGAGTCTCAGGGAACAGCAATGCAGAATCCAGCACCATGATTGTCTGAAGTCACAGTGGTGACCCAGAGGGGACCCTGCCCCCATGAAATGGCTGCTGGGAGCAGGGAAGCAGCTAAGGCTCTGGCCCTACATTGTTGCTATAGGCAATGGTGAGCATTCTACTGTATGCATGTGAGTAACCATATTTTGCATCTCACCTGGATGGAGTACCCGTGGGGGGCCACATTTACTCTGAGAGGTCAGTGCTGTATAGTAGGCCGGAGAAGGAGGGAGTGTGCGTTGGGAAAAGCAGGCCAAAGGTCAGCTAGGCAGGGAGGGGCTGGTTCTGAGAGATGTTCCCCAGCTCTAAAGACAAGCCCAGGAGTCCCTGGGTGATGTAAATGGTGCACAAACTTGGCTGCTAACCAAAAGTTTGGAGGTTCCAGTCTATCCAGAAGCGCCCTTGAAGAAAGGGTTGGTGATCTGCTCCCAAAAATTCAGCTATTGAAAACCCTAGACCTAGCACAGCTCTACTCTGACACACATCAGGTCTCTGTGAGTTGGAGTCAGTCTCAATGGCAAAAAGGCGACTTGGGAGCTGGCCAAGGTGCTGACCACAATATCTCCATTCAACAAGTGGGCTGTGAGCTTCCGGTGGGCAGGAATCACATGTCATTTCTTACACAGCATGGAGGTGCGCCTTGGCTCAGTATCATGGTGAGCCATCAAGTGGAACCACCCAGGGAAGGGACCAGCAATGATAGTGGTAATTGAACGATGACAGCAGCAAGGACAGCAACAGCAGCATAGAAGATTGTTTTCCGTGTGCCGGCTCTATGATGGGTGTGTTACGGTTCCTTATTTGGTCATCATAGCATCCCCAGGGGGCTCCCCTGCTGGCTGCTCATTGGAAACAAAGAGACCGAGACACAGAGGCTGGGGGCCTTCTCCTCTGTCTTCGGGCTGCAAAGCAAGCGGACCAAGACTGACTGTGGCCTGAGCTCACTGTGGATGCTGAAAAGCCTGGAACCGTGTGATTCACAGACGTGCTCATATTGTCCAGGAAGCTGCCCCGTGTCTCCTGCCACCTCTCCCAGGAACCATTTTGTAGATTCCCAACATCGCTGTCTGTGGGGGTCTCTCAAGTTCTGCTAGCTGAGGTCACAGAAGGTAGCTCTGTCTTGTCACACTCTGTCACACCACATGGCATGGCTTTGTTCCACTGGCTTGGAAACTCTTCTGCCAGCTGCCTCCAAAGTGTTTTAACTTCGCATTTGAATTTCTTCCGTCCACAATGTACTCTCTTGGGGAAGAGGAGAGTTAGCCATGCACCGGGCAGGGGTGGTTGCAGATGAAGAAGGCGGGAAGGTGGGATTAGAAGGAGAGAGTGTGAAGTAGGCCTGCCTGAGGGGAGGATGCCAAGGGAAGGGGAGCAGCTGGAGGGAGGCAGGGAGCAAAATGTGCAGTCATAGCATCTGGAGGAGAGAAGACAGATGGTGGTTCCTGAGGGGATCGGTGGAGAGGGAAAGGGGTGGAAGGGGGCTCCAGGGCCTGGCTTGCTGTCTCAGGCTTTAGAGTAATCAGCTCCATCCCTCCAGAGCCTACTCTTGGGCTATGGGAATGATGGGCTTCTTACCCAGCTCTCTACCTCAGTCTCTTCTGCTTCTCCCCTGGCCTTGATCCATCCTCCAAGCCAGCATCCACAGACAGCTTACTGTTGTTGTCAGTTGTCACTGAATCAGCTCCCACTCACGGCAACCCCATCTACAACCGAACAAAATGCTGCCTGGTCCTGTGCCATCTACACTATCATTTGTGTACTCAAGTCCATTACTGTGGTCTCTGTGTATTTTGAGTGCCTTCCAACTTACGGGGCTCATGTTCCAACACTGTACTGGACATCACTCTGTTGTGATCCATATGGTTCTCATTGGCTGATACTCAGACATAGATCACAAGGCTTTTCCTCCTAGTCTGTCTTAGTCAGGAAGCTCTGCTGAAACCTGTCCACCATTGGTGAGCCTGCTAGTATTTGAAATACCGGTGGCATAGCTTCCAACATCATAGTAACATGCAAGCCACCACAGTGTCCAGCTGACAGATGGGTGGTCAGACAGCTAATAATTCATTGAGGGTTGGTGTGCTGGGCTGTTCTTCCTTCTTCATCTTCATGTGGGAGAAGAAGTGTCTTCACCTCCCTCCCCCACCCAGAGACAAGTTATTTCTCAAACAGAGCTTTCCTAAGCTTCTTTTTCTTTCTTAGAAGGCTCTGTGGTCCGGGCTGTGTGGGTGGTGCTTATTCTCCTGCATGACTCAGCCAGCGCAGACATCTGGGGTGACCTCTCAAGGTGTCCCACTTGCCGAGCCCTAGATTAGTGTGGGCTCCTGGGTTGGGGAGGTGAGATACAGGACCAATAGCACAGGGTCATGGTGGGTTGGCATCTTCAAGGAGAACACCAGGAACTCAGGAAAACGTAGATATCTGAGTGTGTGTTGGCACTCACAGGAAGAAGAGGCCTCAGAAAGCAATAGAAGGAGCAAAGAGAAAGTGCCACTGGGACAGTGAGTTGGCTGAGCAGGAAAGAGGAACAGAGGGCTTCTACTGCCTCCCGCGGAAGCCCCATGTCCCCCTGGCAGCAGATCATCTTTGGGAGGAGAGGGAGCAACGGCAAAGGGGTGGGGGGAGTGATGTGTGTGGGCAATCCACAGAAGATAGATGAAAGCCCACCGAGACTCCTAAAGAGACACTTTGATTTAATGGGATGAAAAGCAAGAAAAGGGAAAAGGACATTTCAGCATGACAGAATATATGTTTCATAATATCAAATTTTAAAATATGTATTTCTTTTTATTGCTAATTCATGCCTGAGATTTAGCAGGTTTTCATCTTTTGTCCTGCAGACGGGGTCCTGGGAAAAGCTCACTGGACTTAGGTCTTAGAAGCCATGGCTCTGTCACTTGCTATGTGGAGTTCAGCAAGTTTTCTCAGCTCTCTGAGCCTCAGTTTCCTTACATGCAAAATAAACTCCTGCAATGCCTGACGCCCGAAGTTGTAGCGAAGGTCAAATGAAAAAAAAGAAAAGCACAAACTCCGTGAACTATATGCAACATGATAATCATACTTATTTACAGCAATGATGGCAGCAACTGCCCTCCATGCCCGGTCTTGTGCTGCTGACCCCAGACCTCTCTCCACTCTCTCCCCAGGGCCCCTGCTCCACCCCAGGCCAACTGAGCTTCCTGGACGGCCACTCCATTTCCCGCTGTCAGTGATTCATCCACAGCTGTAGGGTGGGAACAGCTCACTTGGAGGGAAGGGGTCATGTGGGGTATTTAAAGAACCAGGTGGTCTCTGAGTTTAAATACTAGCGTGGCAAAGCCAGCCAGCAAAGTGAGGGCTTCATGGGGCTCTTTAGAGTATTACTCAATGACAATAGGAGTGACTTGTGATTGGCATATTGGTCACATTTGGGGCACTTTTGTAGGTTGTTATTGTTACTAGTCAGCCCCCAAGTCATGGTGACCCCATGCACAAGGAAAAAGAGCCATCTGGTCCTGCACCATCCCCATGATAGGCTGTGGATCAGAACTTTGTGATCCGTTTGGCTGGTTTTGGGAAGTAGGCCACCAGGCCTTCCTCCCTCCTCCGTCCCTCTCTCCTTCCGTCTCCTCCCTCCCTCTCTTTCTCTCTCCCTCACTTGCTTGCTTGCTCTGTCACTTACACACACACACACACACACACATACATACACACAACCATCATCACTCAGGATAATTGCATCAGTAAGATGAAACCCTGAGGCGGAACTCTATAAAGACAGTGAGAAGGGTTTTAAGACATTTCCTTCTGAACTTGCCTCTCCTTGCCCATCCGGTCTGCACCCAGCTTGCAGGGTTCACCCACCCATTACTAACTCTGGGACTAGCTGGAACACGGGCCACACAAGTGTATGGGGGCCGAGCCTGCTCCAATGGCCGGACCCTGGCTGCCCCCCAGGCAGCTGAAACACCATGCTGCAGAGTCACTGTGCACGTATGCTCCTCTGTGGAGCCAACACCTGTGTTCTTTCTGAGGCTGCACCACAACACATCCCATAATGAGGGGATCCGCAGACATGAAGGTTTGGGGGGGCTCCACCCTAGCCAACAGAGCACTCGCCACACCCACTTGTAGGCACAGCTGAGCTACTGAGGAGCAGAGGCTAGGGGTTCCCTCCTTCCAAAGTGCAGACACTGCTATGTAGGCTGGAGGAGGTCTGGAGGGGACACCACCCCTGTGCAAGAGCCCAGAGGGCCCTCTCCTCACCTCCTTGGTGAACAAACACCATGCCAGTGCAGGCCAATGCCAGGCCCTCTTAGGAGCCTGTAGGCGAGGGGTGGCCAGGTTTGGTTGGTGAGGCCCAGTGACCTCCGTGCCCAGTACTGGGTATGCCCACCCCACTGGAGAGGTCCTGCATCCTGCACAGGGGCAGCAGCATTGGCTGGGACCCCAGACTGAACATCTAGGATCTGAGTAGCTTGGACCCACTGGCTCTACCCCCACCACCCTGCCATGCCCTCCCCAGCCCCAGCCTGACAGCCTCAGAGGCCAGGATAGAAGGGCATTTTTTTTAGGTGAAAGTTTATGGCTCTAGTTAATTTCTCATACAAAAAATTTATACACATATTGTTATGTGACGCTAGTTTCAATCCGTATAATGTGACACACACTCCCCCTTTCCAGCCTGGGTTTCCTGTGCCCATCCAACCAACTCCTGTCCCTTTCAGCCTTCTCTTCCTGCCTCCAGACAGGAGCCGCTCATTTGGTCTCATGTATTTGCTTGAACTAAGAAGCACCCTCTTCATGAGTATTATTTTATGTTTTATAGTCCAGTCTAATCTTTGTCTGAAGAGTGGGCTTCGGGAGTGGTTTTAGTTCCGGGTTAACAGAGTGTCTGGGGGCCATGGCTTTGAAGGTTCCTCCAGTCTCAGTCAGACCATTAAGTCTGGTCTTTTTATGTGAATTTGAATTCTACACCACACTTTTCCCCTGCTGTGTCAGGGACTCTATTGTGTTCCCTGTTAAGGTGGTCATTGGTGGTAGCCAGGCACCATCTGGTTCTTCTGGTCTCAGGCTGATGGAGTCTCTGGTTTATGTGGCCCTTTCTGTCTCCTGGGCTAATATTTTCCTTGTGTCTTTCGTGCTCTTCATTCAGAAGGAGGGCATTTTAAACCTCTGTGGGTCAGGTGGTGGCCAGGGCTGGGGAGCTCACTTTGAGGGCAGCATTTTTCCTCTTGTGTCTAGTCCCCCTTCACAAGAAGCCTCATCCTCCAGGGCCTGACCCCTTGGCTAGCTTGGGCTTCCTCACATCATGGCAGTTACAAGAGAACCTGGCTTCTTACATGGTGTCTGGCTTTCCCCAGAGTGGGCATTATAGGGGACACTCATGGAAGCTGCAAGGTTTCTATGACTCATCCTCAGAAGACCCAGAATGTCACTTCAAACCCAGATTCAGGGAAGAGAGGAACAGGCTTCACTTCTCCTGAGAGCACAGCATGAACATGCCAAGTGGGGGAAGAGGAGCAACTGAAGGCTGCCATCTTGGAGGTGGACCATCACACAGAGCCTCTGCCACCTTGTGCACGCTTGACATACTTCAGAGCTCAACGTCGTAGCAGCCAAGGAAAGAAGTTACTTTTAATTCTATTACTACAGACCCAGAAGTGGGAGCTTATACAGACGTGGAAGGGGCCGAAGATCCCTGAGCCGTAGATGACAGAACCGGGCCCTGTACCCACATCAACCTGGCTTCCAAGCCTAGGTTTTTTTATGCTGTGTCTCTGCATTAAATGATAATATCTCAGATTAAGATAATCACAAACGGTTGACTTGTTTTGAGAAATTTGACACATGGCCCAGGTTTCTGAGATCTGATCTGAGATTTATGGCAGCTTTCTGGATGAGCCTGTGGTTTAGTAAAAATAATGGCGGTTGGAAAAACTCCCAATGGGTGGGTATTCTGTAATATTAAAAGGTTCTCAATTAAATTGGGTCACCAGCCATGGATGTAAAGAAATGTCACTGGATTGGCTGAAGATAAGAAGATGCAGTATTGACTGGAATTATGAAGGGTAGAATCTTAGTGTGAAAAGATATCTTCAAGATCATCTGCTCCAACATCATCATCTTACAAATGAAGTATATAAAGTCTGAGTAGTGATATTCTTGCCAAGCTCCCTGAACTCACCTGAAATTGGAAGATGAGAGGTTGAGAAGAATTGGGGATGAGAAGTAATCTGTGCTGAGAGCCTTCTATCTGCCAGAACCCTGCCCACCTCACACAGGTGTCCTGTTTGGAAGGTGAGGACTGAGCCTTAGAGAGGCTGAGCCCACCACCCTGCACCCTGCCCTGAATGGGCTGCAAGGGTGCTGTCTGCCCCCACATCCTCAGCTGGGGCCTCCTGCCCCCTGGAGGTGCTGACTTCCTTCCTAAACTACTCCAGGTCATGAGTGCCCCTCCCCCACCCACAAACAACTCATACTCCACAAATGCCAAACAACAACAGCAGCAATGACACCTGCATAACGTACCCAATGAACAGGGAGGAAAGGAGTCTCTTGAATGCATGCTACAGCGTCACTATGAGTCCTAATCGACTTGACAGCAAAGGGTAATGGGTATGGGACTAGGTGATGGATGTCATTTTTTAATTAGTTATGCAAAAGGATTGACGTACAAAAAGAAATCGACTGACAGATTTGACTGTCTGCATTGTAATGGATGTGCCTTTGAGCCACAACACAAGCGACCCCCGGGGGAAGGTTAAACGGGTATCCCAGGGAAATAGCCCTTATGGGTGTGAACGTGGTAAGGGTGTGTGCTTCTGTTGGGGGGTTGGTGAGACTCCCTTTGGAGGCAAGGCTTCTGCATCCCCTCACCTGGTTCTCAGCACTGGTGAAGAGAGATGGTTGGCCATATTTCTTTTAGCTACGCCCTCGTCCCTTGAGAAGGCCACTTCTCTGCAAAGGCTAGAGACACATCCGACCTAGCTCAGGTGCTCCTGGCCCGCAGTCAGTCATCCTGAGCAATGTCTCCTCTGCCTATCATCGTGAGGACACAGGGACCTGAAGGGCCTTTTTGGGTGTCCCCATCAATCCCCCAATCACTCCTTGGGAGACTCCTGAGCCTCAGGAGTGAGCTTGTTTATGCTCAAAGAGTCTGTGCTGAGTGAGCTCCATTTCTTTGCCTTCTGGAAGCTCACCTGCATGGGGAGACAAATACCTGTGTCAACTGCAAAGCAGACCAGCTGATGTGTGCCCCAACCAGAGAGACAACGTGGGGAGCAGGCACCATGGTGGGTGGGTTCTACTTTGGTGGGCCGTGTCCTGGCAGTCCAGAGCTGTGAACGGTGTTTTCTGTTACACTCCCTGTTGCATGCCCAGTATGGGCAGTTCCTTCCAGCCCAAGGGCTTCTTGAAGGAGGGGCTGCCATGAGTACTTGGACCACATAAATGGGCTTGGGCAGCTTTGTGATGGTTGCTGCTGCAGCTGGATTCAGGGGCAGGGACTACTGGAAGGGTGGGGGTAGAGCTGGACAGACCCAGAGGCCAGGGTCCTCCCTGAGAGCACAGAGCTGCCATCACCTTATAGATGAGGGAGGAATGGTGCTGCCCATGGTCACCATTCTACTAGGGAGCTGAGACTAGAACTGTGTTGTGTCTTAGCCTCCCAGAACTGTCTTAACAAAATATCACAATGTTGTTGTTGTTAGGTGCCATAGAGTTGGTTCAAACTCATAGTCACCCTATGTACAACAGAAGGAAATTCTGCCAGGACCTGTGCCATGCTGACAATCATTGTTATGCTTGAGCCCATTGTTGCAGCCACTGTGTCAATTCATCTTGTCGAGGATCTTCCTCTTTTTAGCTGGTCCTCTACTTTGCCAAGCATGATGTCCTCCTCCAGGGACTAATCCCTCCTGATAATGTGTCCAAAGTATGTGAGATGTAGTCTCGCCATCTTTGCTTCTAAGAAGCATTCTAGTTGTACTTCTTCCAAGACAGATTTGTTTGTTCTTTTGGCAGTCCATGGTATATTCAATATTCTTTGCCAGCACCGTAATTCAATACCACAACGTGGGTGGCTTTAACGAACAGAAATTCATTTTCTCACAAGTCAGGAGGCTAGAAGTCCAAATGGAGGACATCAGCTGTAGAAGAAAGGTCCTTCTTCACCACTTTCAATGTCTAGTAGCATGGACAATCATTCGCATTCCTGGGCTTGTAGATGCTTATGACTCCATTAGCATGTTGGATCTCCCCATGTGTGCTGGCATGTGTGTGTCTATGTCTGTTCCTCTCTTTATAAGACACTATTTAAAAAGGATTAGGTTTAGGACCCATCCTACTCTGTATGACCTCGTTAACATAACAAGAAAACTCCTCTTCCCAAATAACGTCAAGTTCAGAGGTACAGGGGTTAGGACTTCAGTACATCTTTTTTAGGGACACCATCCAATCCACAACAGACTGGGTCTCCTTCCCTCAAACTCAGTCCTCCAAGAGGACCCTCTATGAAAGACCCAGGCCAGCTGGAAAAATCTCACACCACTGCCAGTGCTCTTCTGGCCAGGTGGGCAGCCTTGGTTGTTCTGATTTGAGTAAAAGAAGGCCTCATCGGATTCCTTTCTCTTCTCTTCAAATTCCATTCACAGAGGAGAGGGATGGAGAAGGTGTTGCCAGTGGTGTCCAGAGTCCCTGCTTCCTTCAGGAGCTTTAAAAGCCATCAGCTGAGACAGCTAGGGGGCGTCCTTCTCCCAGGAGGAGTGGATGAATGCAGCGAGGGGGCCTGGCAGGAAGCACAGCAACCTCAGAAAAGTTTAAATGAACGGCGACGGGTTCGTGATAGGTCACTAGGGCAACCATGATGTTTTGGTGGTGTCTTTACTTCCAGGTAAGAGACTTTCAGGGAGAGAATGGGCTGCTGTCAGGGGCTTGGTGGGAGATGGCTGCCTGATGGAAGCTCAGCCCTGGGTCTTGCCCAAAGCAGGTGTGACCAGACCAGGAAGTGGCCTGGCTGGGGTGTATGGCAGCTGTGGGTACAGGCAGGGGGAGGTGGTTTTGGTGGTGCAGTGGTTAAAGCACTTGGCTACCAACTGAAAGGTTAATAGTTCCAACCCACCAGGCTCTCTATGAGAGAAAGATGTGGCAGTCTGCTTCCATAAAGATTTACAGCCTTGGAAACCTTGTGGGGTAGTTCTACTCTGTCCTACAGGGTCGTCGTGAGTTGGAATATACTCAACAGCAATGGATTTTTTTTTTTTTTTTTTAGTTTGGTCGTGTTCTGGATAGCCTTGGACACAGCCCCCACTGCCTTGTGCCTCAGTTTCCTTCTCTGAGAAATGGAGGCCTAATGAATCTCTTTAGTGTTCCATGAATGGTGTTTCCTCCTGACATCACGACTGATGTCTTTGCTCCTGCCAGTTAAATCATGGCTCCCCATCCCCGTCCCTCTTTGTTGTGAGGGCCACGGGCCCAGCAAGAGGAGTCCAGAGAAGGGAAACGGCATCAGACAGCCTGGTCCTGGCTGCTTCCTCCTCAGTGCTCTGGAGGGTGTGGCTCTGTGAACTTGGGGTCACCCCCTCACTGGGCTTCTCTTTCATCCTGTGAGAAACACAGGAGTGGCATTTGAAGAGGGACAAGTGAAGTCTCTCTCATTCTCTCTGCCCTGAGCTTGAATCTCCTGTGGATGTCTTACAGCATCGTCTTTGCCTTGGGCTCTGCTTCTGGGAACGTGGGCTAAGGCAACACTTCAGGAGAAAGCTGGGAAAGACGTGCTTGGGTGGGAGCTGGGTGGGGGCTGGGTGTGGGGAGGTGAGATAGGCGAGGTAGACTGGGGTCAGAGAGCACAGAGTCCAGGAACACCTGTTGGGTGCCACCCACCCAGGGTCCTGGAAGGAGGCACAGACATGCTCACAGAGGCACTGAGAAGGGCGTAACTCAGTTTAGCAAGTGCTTCTGTTACAGGTTGAATTGCATCGCTCAAAAATATATGCTGGAATCCTAACCACTACACCTGTGGAGAAGCCCTGGTGGCACAGTGGTTAAGTGATATGGCTGCTAACCAAAAAGGCAGCAGTTTGAATCCACCAGCCACTCCTCAGAAACCCTATGGGCCAGTTCTACTCTGTCCTATAGGGTCACTATGAGTCAGAATTGACTTGATGGCAATGAGTTTGTTTCGTTTGTTTGTTTTTATACCTGTGGAGGTAATCGCATTTGGGAATCGGGTTTTCTTTGTTAAGTTAGTGAGACCATATCAGTGTAGGGTGTGTCCTAAACCTAATCACCTTTGAGAAGAAGACCACATTAGACACAGAAGCAAGCCCAAAAGGGGACAATAGATGCCACTTAGAGATCGCCGAGGAACCAAGGAACGCTGAGAGGAATGCTGGAGAAGCTGAGACAAGGATCTCCGCCTAGAGTGAGAGAAAGACTTACCCTAGAACCAAGGCCTTGAATTTGGGCTTCTAGCCTCCTAATCTGTGAGAAAACAAATTTATTTTCTTTAAAGCCACCTACTTGTGGTGTTTCTGTTACAGCAGCTCTAGAAGACTAAGAGAGCTTCCAGTTGCCTGGTGGGTGTCTCTATCTGGATGGCTTATGAGCACGTCAGACTCAATATTTCCAAACTGAACTCATCATCTCCACCCCCAAATTTGTCATCCCCAGTGCCACCTACCTCTTGAGGGAACCATCACTACCTGGATGCCCACGGCTAAGTCCTGGGGGCATCCCTGATCTCGCTCTCCCTGATCTCACTCACACCATCTGGATCCACCATCTGACTGTCTAATAGCTCTGGACCCTATTGTTTGCTCTCCCTCCTTCCTCCCTCACTGTCATCTCTCATCTGAACTGCTATAACCAGGTCCCCAGGGCTACCCCTGTCTCAGAGAGTCCCCATACACCCTTCAGCCAGCTTCCCCTAATGTCAGCATCTTATATAGCCCCAGTGCATTTGTCACAACTAAGAAAAGAACATTGATATGCAATTATTAAGGAGCCCTGGAGGCGCAATGGTTACATGCTTGGCTGCTAACTGAAAGGTTGGTGGTTCAAACCCATCCAGCTGCTCTGTAGGAGAAAGACTTGGCGATCTGCTCCCATAAAGATTACAGTCTAGAAGACCCTGTGGGGCAGTTCTACTCTGTCATATAAAGTCACTATGAGTTGGAATTGACTCAATGGCACACAACAACAACAACACTATTATTAACTGGACTACAGACTTTTTTGCATTTCAATTTTTCCACTAATTTCCTTATTCTGTTTCAGGATCCAGTTCAGGATGTTGTTAAGTGCTCCCAAGTCCGTTCTGACACATAACGACCCTATGCCCTTTCCCGCGCCAACCTCACAATCATTGCTATGTTTAAG
Organism: Trichechus manatus latirostris; assembly: GCF_000243295.1. Classification (NCBI taxonomy): domain Eukaryota; kingdom Metazoa; phylum Chordata; class Mammalia; order Sirenia; family Trichechidae; genus Trichechus; species Trichechus manatus. The sequence goes on along the minus strand of NW_004444005.1, from coordinate 10,901,960 downwards.
CCCATTATTGCAGCCACTATGTCAATCCATCTCGTTGAAAGTCTTCCTCTTTTTTGCTGACCCTCTACCTTACCAAGCATGATGTCTTTCTCCAGAGACTGGTCCCTCCTGATAACATGTCCAAAGTACGTGAGACGAAGTCTCACCATCCTTGCTTCCAAAGAGCACACTGATTGTGCTCTTCCTGTAAAGCTACATTTTTTTGCTAGCTCAGCCTACATTCAAAGGGAAGAAAATTTAGTTCTAAGTCTTGGAAGGGACAGTATCACCCCATATTATCTGGAATTCTTCTATAAGGAAGATTTGTTCCTTCTCCTACATTGGGCCACCAGCTCAGTCCCCTGGCTCCCACTGCTGCAGAGGTCTCTGTTCAGAACCCAGATCTGACCAGGCCTCTCTTGTGCTCGGCCTTCTCAGAGATTCACCCATTTTCTGCCAGATGAACCCAAGCCCTGGTGGTGCAGTGTTGTCCTCTAACACGGCCATATCTCCCTCAGCCCCCTTTCCTGGCCTGGAGTCTTTCCTGCACCACACATCTGCAGCTTTGCTCTGGGCTCCTAGTGTCCATGGATGGACTGGCAGAACAGCCCCCAGTCAGAGCTGGTTATGTGGGCACAGAAATGGATGAACAGTATTGCAGGCCAGTGGGGATGGAGGAGGTGAGATTCTAAGCTGGGGGGCTGCACGCAGATGGAGGCAGGATTGTATCTACATGGTGGTAGTGGTGGTACTGTGGTGTGTATGTGTGACATCTCATCCATCACACCCATCACCTGTCACCCATGGGAACCCTGGGATGTCAGCGTGACGGCTGGAGGTGGAGAAGGCTAAAAGGGGAAGCAGAGTGAGGATCAGGTAGGGAGGCAGGAGTCGGGAGAAGTGACAAAGTGAAAAGTCGATCCAAAGGCAGAGGTTCAGGCACACCCCAGGGGAGGAGGTTGGGGCACAAGTGCACACGTTGCCGTGTGGGAGGCAAGAGTTGAAGTCAGGTCAGCCGGCAGCTCCCTCTTCACTTTGTGTTGCAGTTTACCAAGTTGCAGCCAGGCCTGGAAGCACTTTGGATGCTCTAGCCTCCCTGGTCTGGCCATTGGGCTTCCAGAAGGTCATGTGTGACAGAGGGGAAGAGGGCTGCAGGAGAAGGACAAGACCAGGGTCACCTACTCCAGGGGGACTATGAGTGATGGTCAGAGAGGCAGGGGCTGCAAAAGAAGGACAAGACCACAGCCACCTGCTCAGGGGCCACCAAACCTTCCCCACTCCTTAGTAGCAACAGTGACAATGCTGCCATTCACGTCTCTGCTCCAGTGCTGCCTCAGCCCACCTGCTTGCTCATCCTCGTTACAATAGAGGCTTTCCCTTACCCCAGACTTTTCACAGCACGTGACACCCTCCACATCAGATGAGGGCTTTAGGCTTATGGTCTGATGCTCCCATTTGGCTCAGCTCCACGAGGGCAGGACCACCGTCTAATGGCTGAGCTGTCATGTCTACACAGGGAAGAAGAGATGTACTTACAGGATGAATCTGTGTCTTATTGGGGCAGAATGCTTTCCCAAGGCAATCGCTGCTCTCTTTCTTTAACTCCTTCCTTAACAATATCTATCTATCTATCTGGTTATCTATCTATCTATATACATATATGTGTTATTTCTAGGTGCCTTTGAGCCTATTCTGACTCATAACGACCCCATATGACAGAGTAGAACTGCGGTATAGGGTTTCAAGGCTGTAATCTTTATGGGAGCAGACTGCCACATCTTTCTCTGGTAGAGCGGCTGGTGGGTTCGAACCGCTGACCTTTCAGTTAGTAGCCAAGCGTTTGACCACTGAGCAACCAGGGTTCCCTGTGTATGTACACACACACATATATACATAAAATAAAAATATATATTTTTGTGTTTTGTGTACGGAGTGGGGTGTGTTTTTGCGTATAATACATTTCTAAAGGGAAAAGGAAGACTGTGGGGTCCAAATGGACATGGTTCTGTGGTCATGAGGCCTGCATTGTCATCCTTTCTCCCCACCTTGTAGCTGTGTGTCAAGGGGAGCATCCTTTGCCCTCCTGCTGTTCCCCGATGTAGAGCCCCCCTGGCTCCCCCACCTCCTTGTGCATCTCCCTGGGAGCAGCAGGTCCCTGTGAGACAGGTTGACAGGAGGGAGGAGCGGGTTGTGCGGCATCTGTCTGTCCTTCCTCTTCCTTCGCTCTTGCGAGTGAGCTGAGAGCTGGAGACTTGTTTGCTCTTCTATAGCGCCAGTCAGCTGGGTTTGGGGTGAGGACAGAGCACCTGGGGGATCCAGGTGTGAACTGTGGGTGTCAGGCCTGGGTAGACAGTGAAGGCCAGGAGCTCCAGGTCCTTTTCTGCCTTCAGGACCACAAGGGTGCTGTGGAGGACCTCATCTGGGATTCAGGTAGTTTGCCCACAGATGAACCACCTCCCCATAGCAAGGTCCCCAGGGGTCTTACCATACATACAGGAGTTCCTTAGTCCTGATAAATCCCTGAGCAAGAGTCAGTGAAAGCATTCCCCAGGCCAGGTGGGAAAAGACTTGCTGACCAGACTTTCAGGGACTATGTTGCTGTATGGGGACTGCACTCAATCCCACATGCAGCCAAGGAGATGAGGCACTCAGGAGCTTTGGAGGTCAGTATCCTCCTACTTGTAAACAGCAAACTTTCAGAAAGAACATCTCAGTGAGTGATCTCTCTGGGTTGAGTTTGTGTTCTCAGATTAGGCACTCTTGACAACTGGCACTGACTGGATCCCGCCCGGAAGGGTCTCTCCACCCACCTTCCTTTTCTTGGATCCATCACGTTTGTAGAGACTTTGGCAATACAGGATTCTGGAAAGATAATTTGACCTGGGACAATTGCTCTAAGAACCAAGGATTGGCACCATTTTCTAAGTCTGGTGGGCTTGGGGCCAGTGCTATATTATCTAGT
>NW_004444005.1:10882079-10883526 GCF_000243295.1 Trichechus manatus latirostris | reverse complement strand
AGTGGGTTGGAGAAATAAACTTACTTTTTTGAGTGAGAAATCTACCAAGCGTTTTTGGACGCCAACCAGCTTAATAAACACAGTCTCTAAGTAAATAGCATAAAGAATTTATGAAAATGGCTTTCTGCATTTCTGTATAGCTGGTTGTGTGGGGTCCAGCAAGAGAACAAATCACTGTTTTACTTTCTTTCCAGGACTCGCCGACTGCTCCTCACGCTGCCTGGCCCGAGTGGCCCAGCTGTGAGAAGCCATTGTGAGGAATAGCGTTTGTTTAATGTGGAATGTGCTGGCATCAAATTGTCTGCAAGCTGAGGCCCCAGGGAGCAGCGGAGGTGGGGACACTTGAGGCCCACGGCTTTCAACTTTGTTCTGGGGAGCACAGTCCCAGAGCCCATGTGGGGCTCCAGCCAGAGGAGGCCGTGAGTGGGAGCCAGTGTGGGGCTTTGCAACACTGGGACAACCGATTTATTCTCTGGGTCCCCGCGCTGACTGACCCACGGCCTCGCCCGAGGTTGCCCACCCCCATATGGTGCTCCCCCCCAGCCCTTTCTGGCTTCTGTGTTTGGGGAGCATGTACATCATGTTCTAGGGGGACAAGGGATGGTGCCTGGGGATGGGTACCTCCCTGCAGGAACCATGGAGGAAGCAGACACGAAGGCAGGCTGGGCCCACGGTGTGGCTGGCTTGTCCTGACCTCTGGCTGTCCCTGTGATCACACTCATGGCCATGTGGACACTGGTGGCCTGGGTGGTCTTACCAGCTCCGCCCGGAGTCTGAGGAAGGCTCGGAGGAGGAGACGGTGATGGAGCTGGGCTTGGGAGGTCGGGAGAGGCTTCCCAAATGAAGGAGTGGGGTAGATGGGCAATGACAGGGCTGGAAGGGGGCCCACCGGGCGGGAGTACAGGGCTGTCGTCAGAGGGTTTTAAGGAGTGGGGCGGCCCTGGCCTGGGGCTTGGGTCTTACCCTTGCTCTGGCAGGTTCGAGCCTGGCAGGGATGAAGGGCAGGGCGGACGTAGGGCCTCCATTGTCGCTGCCCCCCTGTCCTCACGGTCCCTGATAGTCAGCATCGCAGAGGATGCCTGGGAACCAAGAAAGAAAAATAAATAAGGAGACATGTGTTCATTTCCAGCCCCATTACAAGCACATTACAAACGAACCGATATGGGCTTGTCACTGGGAGACGAGACGGCTCTAAGCGTCAAATGTCCAATAAGTACAGTGGCAGTGTGGCCCCAGGCCACGGCTCCACCTTCCCGTTTCCTCACCCTGGCACCCCAACCTGACCTCCGCTGCCAGCTCTGCCAGGCCGACCCCTCCCAACCTCCCTCCCTTGCCCAAGGAGAGTGGTGCAGCTGAGGGAGGCTCCCAGGGAGGGAGGGCAGGGAGGGGGGTGAGGGGGCCGGCACCGCTGCCGCCTGCTGCAGAAGTCGGGGGTCCCTGGCCCCTC
>NW_004444005.1:10879844-10881424 GCF_000243295.1 Trichechus manatus latirostris | reverse complement strand
TCCGGCAGGCCATGCCTGAGTGTGGAGGAGGTGCTGCCCCGAAACCAGCGGCCTGAGAATCTCCTGGACCCTCACCCAGGGCCTTAGCAAGCTGTTCTCGCCCTGAGGGGACGGGCCTGGGTGGCAGACCCACCTGGAAGGAGGCCCCCTCCCCCAGTCTTGAGCAAGCTCTTCTCAGCTGGCCTCCGTGCTGACTGGGGTCAGAGAAGCCTTCCTGGTGGGGTGGAGGGTGGTGTCCAGGCAAGCAGACAGACCCAGGCAGAAGAACAGAGAAGCCCAAACCACATCCTGGAGAAAAGGCCAAGGGGACTGTGGTGTCTACCGGTGCGGGGGAGGGACAAAAATGCCAAACTTCCGGGGAACTGGGACCTGTTCTCATGTAACTGGCAGCGCGCACGTGTCTTGCGAGGAACACAGACTAGGATCAGCGTGTGGCCTTTGCCAGGCTGCAGCTCTCCACTGGGGGTGGGGTGGGGGTTGTTCCGAAGGGCACCGAGCTCCTGGTCCTTGAGAACAGGGCAGAAACTGGAGGGATGGTGGCCTGGGCAGGGGGCTGGGTTAGAGTGCTTTCGGGCCCCTTCTACCGAGATGTTCTGTGACCCCACAAGAGAGCCTGCATGTTGGAGAAGCCAGAAGCCAGCAGGGCCAGCAAGACAGCTCTGTCTAAGGAGCCTGTGGGATCCACCAGTGAGTGCAGCCTGGGGCAGGGGCAGGAAGGAAAGCAGAGGGGCTGAGAGCCTCTGCTGTCTTCCACCTACCGGCCACCTCCACCCTCCACGCTCTGCCTCCTCCATTCCCTCCCCGTTCATCTAGAAAGTTCTCTCCCTGCCCGATCTGTAGACACTGGACTCCCCAGTCCACGGAGGGAGGCAGCCGACAGCTCCGGCACCGTGAGACCCAGGCAGGGAGACGTTTGGTTAAACCCACTACTCCCCCTTCAAGGGATCTTGTGAAGCCGAGTCAGAAATACTGCTGTCTGGCCTTCAAGGAGGGTAGCCCAGGATTCAGAGCACTCCACGCCATTTCAGCTCAGGACGTTGGATGGAAAGCGCCCTCACTCTACGGAGGAGGAAGTGAAGTCACTGAGAGGTGAAGTGGCTGGTGCAGGGCAGCGCCCGGTAGGAGAAGGAGCACAGCTCAGGCTGGTCTGGGGGAAACCACGTGTTCATGATCCTGCCGGGAGCTCCTTCCCCGGGCTCCCAAAGCCTGCTCAGCCTCGGCCTGCCTGTCTTTGTCCCGGTGCTCAGTGGGGACAGGATCGCTGCCTGAGCGCCTGGGAAGCCCCTGTCCCCGTGCCCCCGCTGTGTCCAGAGGGGTCAGCGTGCCCTGAGGGTCTGTTCCTGCGGGCTCAGGAGCGGCAGCCTCTCCACACCTCTGCGGTGGGTCTCCCGTCTGCCTGACCTTGTGGAGCACTCACCCTGTACCTGGCCCGTGCCAACCTCCCATGCCAACCTCCCTCCAGGGCTGAACCCTGTCCTATTGCCCCAGGCGCCTGTTAGCATTTCAACCCACTGGCAAGCTCTCGAAGACAGCAGAGACGACAGAGGTTTCCACCTCAAATGGTGATTCAAACCGATGGG
>NW_004444005.1:10838692-10879408 GCF_000243295.1 Trichechus manatus latirostris | reverse complement strand
GGGGCTGGGACGGTGGAGGCCTGTGGATACACACACTGAGCAGAGAGTCCTGTGCCCATATCTGCCGTACTGTACTGGGTCTTTCTGCATGCTGTCCCCTTCTGCCCTAGAGAGGACCTGGTCGTAGACTGGGCTAGCGTTGGGTTCTCTCCTCCCCAGCTTCCTGGGATGGTCAGTGGAGGCTCCAAAAGGCAGGGGAGCCAGAGTCAGTCCTGCCCCTGTACCTCTGCAAGGCCGCGGGCAGGACTGGCAGCTCAGCCATGCAGGACACCTCACAGGTGAGTGGTCAAGATCTGAGGCTGGCACCACCCAGCCCTGTCTCCTCTCTCGGCTGCCGTCACTGAAGCCAGCCTGGGCGTGGGTCCTTGTCCCGCCTAATTGACTGGTGGCAAAGCCCCCCTGGGCTCATCAGTCAACCCAGTAAAAGCTGGACCCAGACTCTGGCAAGCTGGCGAGCTTGCAGCCCTGGATGCCTGCCTGCCCTCCTGGACTTGGAGAAACAGGACCGTGTCTGCCCATCACCTGGACTCCTGGCTCTCCTGGTGTGCACCCTGCCAGACCCTGGGGACCAGCTCCCTGTCTCCCCGCTACCCAGGCCAGCTGTCCTGCTTCTCTTCTACAAGAGACGGCGCCTCCACCCTTTGTTCCAGAGTGTGCTGGGGAGGGGAGGGTGTGGTGCTGCTTCCACACATGGACTCGGTGCACAGAGAATTTGGTATCTCTGGAAACACTGGGCTGCTGGTACCGGGAGTGGGGAATGGGAGGCTGGCCCAGACACCGGCTTCCAGCCGTCTCCTTCCAGGCCCATCTGCTCCTGCCAATTAGTCAGTGCACTACAACCTGTGGAAGGCGGATGCCTCTAGCTGTAGCACAGGGGACAGATGTACTGAAAGTGGAAAGACTTTCATCCCGGTAGGCTCTGTGTCCGGTCCAAGTTAACAGACAGTTCCCAGACACAGGCACAGCCTCACATTGCTGCTCCAAATGGCGAGGCGTGGACACAGACAGACAGGCAGACGGCCGGTGGTGCTGACATTCATCAGGGGGCCCACACTGTGCCAGGGGAAGTGGGTGGGGCTGCTGGCACAGCTGACCTTCCAGGCCAGGGGGTCCTGGACAGGGGAGTGGTCATACCAAGAGCCCCAGACAAAAGAGAGCAGGGGTTGGAGGAGGACTGACTTGTGCTCTGCATGGAGGGTGGAGGGTGTGGGGGGAGGATGGGAGAAGGCAACCCAGATGGTCTGTCCAGGGATGGGTGGGTGGGCAGGGGGAGTCCTCTCTCCTGAGCTGGGCTCCAGTGTGGCCACAGGGCGTGGGTGTGAGGAGGGGGCAGGCAGGGCTCAACCCCATGCCCCCTGCCCTGGCCACAGCCAGCACCCGTCTTAGGTTAGCACTGCCCCTGGGGACCTAGAGGCCAGCTCTCAGGTGTCCTTTCCCCTGACCCAGTTCCTAGCACTCCAATGGCTTTGCCCCTGGCTTTGGGCATATTATCCCCCAGTGTGTCTGCACTAGACTCTGTAGTGCTACTGAGTTTTGCTCAGTGGAGTCATCAAATAATGCATCCCAGGCAGCCGAGCCCCCCAGTTCAGCCTCCGTTGTCTGGGCTGCTTCTGGCTGCCACTTCATTCAGCAGAGTTGGCTTTTCCTGGGGGCCATCCCTGACAGGGAGTCCCTGGTGGTGCAAGCAGTTAACACACTCACCTGCTAACCAAAGATTGGAGATTTGAATCCAACCAGAAGTGCCCTGGAAGAAAGTCCTGGTGATCTACTTCTTAAAAATCAGACATTGAAAACTCCATAGGGCGCAGTTCTACTCGGACACGCATGGGGGTGCCATAAGTCAGAGTCAGCGCAATAGCAATGAGTTTTGGTTTTCATCCCTGAAGACAGGTCATTTCATTCTGTCCAATTCCAATACACTGCTCAGGCCTGGAACTCCCAATGCAATATAAAAACTACCAGTGATAAATCTCAACACCACACCTATTACTGACAGTCTTAGTTATCTAGCGCTGCTATAACAGAAATATCGTAAGTAGACGGCTTTAACAAAGATAAATTTATTCTCTCACGGTCTAGGAGGCTAGAAGTCCCAGTTCAGGGCACCAACTCCCAGGGAAGGCTTTCTCTCTTTGTTGTCTCTAGGGGAAGGTCCTTGTCATCAATCTTCCCCTGGTCTAAGAGCTTCTCAGCAGAGGAACCCCGGGTCCAAAGGACATGCTATGCTCCCGGTGCTTCTTTCTTGGTGGTTTGAGGTCCCCATGGCTCTCCGTTCGCTTCGCTCTTTTATATCTCAGAAGAGACTGGTTTAAGACACAACCTAATCTTGCAGATTGAGTTCTGCTTCATTAACATAACTGCCTCTAATCCTGCCTCATTAACATCATAAAGATAGGATTTACAACACACAGGAAAATCATATCAGATGACAAAATGGTGGACAATTACACAATACTGGGAATTATGACCTAGCCAAGTTGACATATTTTTGAGGACAGAATTCAATCCATGACACTGACATTATACAACTGAGAGATATACTTGTTAATTGCAATCCTCACTATCTGAAATTGTTTTCATCTGCAATTAGGAAAAAAAAAAATAAAGTACTTTTTACACTTAGTTTTCTTAAGAATAACGCATTCCTTTTCCTTTCTCATGCAAGCCCACTGTTTATGTCTTCTCACAGGTGGTTCAACCAGTCAAATCTATTCTTTAGACAGTCTCTAAATTCAGGTGGGTTATACTCAAGGTCGTACTTTGGCTCTTGTGGACTTGTTCCAATTTTCTTCAGTTTCAACTTGAACTTGCATATGAACAACTGATGGTCTATTCCACAGTTGGCCCCTTGCTTTGTTCTGACTGATGATGTTGAGCTTCTTCATTGTCGGTTTCCACAGATGTAGTCAATTTGATTCCTGTATTTTCCATCTGGCGAGGTCCACGTGTAGAGTCATTTATATTGTTGAAAACAGGTTGTTTGCAGTGAATAAGTCATTGGTCTTGCAAAATTCTATAATGTGATCTCCGGTGTCATTTCAACCACCAAGGCCATATTTTCCAACTAGAGAGTCTTCTTTGCTTCCAACTTTCACATTCCAATCACCAGTAATTATCAACGCATCTTGATTGCTTGTTCGATTAATTTCAGACTGTAGAAATTGGTAAATATTTTTAATTTTTTCATCTTTGGCCTTAGTCGTAAATTTGAATAATACTCTTACCTTAGAGGTAAATTTGAATAATAGTCTTATTAACTGGTCTTCCTTGTAGGCGTGTGGATATTATCCTATCACTGTCAGCGTTGTGCTTCAGGATAGATCTTGAAATGGTCTTTTAACAATGAATGCAACTCCATTCCTCTTCATTTTGTCATTCCTGGCATAGTATACCATATGATTGTCCGATGCGAAAAGGCTGATGCAGTCCATTTCAACTCACTAATGCCTAGGATATCCGTCTTTGTGTGTTCCATTTCATTTTTGACGACTTCCAACGTTCCTAGATTCATACTTCGTACATTCTTCGTTCCAATTATTAATGGATGCTTGCAGCTGTTTCATCTCATTTTGAGTCATGCCACATCAGCAAATGAGGGTCCCAAAAGCTCGACTCCATCCACATCATTAAGGTGGGCTCTACTTTGAGGGGGCAGCTCTTCCAACCTGGATGTCATCCTCTGACACTATATCAGACAATGTTCTGCTGCTGTTTATAAGGTTTTCACTGGCCAATTTTTTTCAGAAATAGACAACTAGGTCATTCTTCCTAGTCTGTTTTAGTCTGGAAGCTCTGCTGAAACCTGTCCACCATGGATGACCCTACTAACATTTGAAATACCAGTGGCATAGCTTCCAGCATCACAACACCATGCAAACCACCACAATATGACAGACTGACCGACGAGTGCTGTGACATCAAGGACATCATGCAAGAAGAAAGCAAAAGATCATTAAAAAGACAAGAAAGAAAGAAAAGACCAAAATGGATGTCAGAAGAGACTCTGAAACTTGCTCTTGAATGTAGAGCAGCTAAAGTGAATGGGAGAAACAAGGAAGAAAAAGTGCTGAATAGAACATTTCAAAGTGTGGCTGGAGATGACAAAATAAAGTGTTATAATGAAATGTGCAAAGACCTGGAGTTAGAAAACCAAAAGGGAAGAACACACTGAGTATATTTTAAACTGAAATAAATGAAGAAAAAAATATCAAGCCTTGAGTTACAATATAGCAGAAATCTATGGGCAAAATATTGAATGACTCAGGAGGCATCAAAAGAAGATGGAAGAAATACACAGAGTCACTGTACCAAAAATAATTTGTTGACGTTCAACCATTTCAGGAGGTAGCATATGATCAAGAACTTGGTGGTACTGAAGGAAGAAGTCCAAGATGCACTGAAGGCATTGTCGAAAAACAAGGCTCCAGGAATGACAGAATTACAAATGAGATGTTTCGACAAATGCATGCAGTGCTGGAAGTGATCATCATCTATGCCAAGAAATTTGGAAGACAGCTACCTGACCAACCAACTGGAAGAGATCCATATTTGCCCATTCCAAAGAATGGTGATCCAACACAATGCGGAAATTATCTAACGATATCATTAATATCACACACAAGTAAAATTTTGCTGAATATCATTCAAAAGCAGTTGCAGCAGTACATCCACAGGGAACTGCCAGAAATTCTAGCTGGATTCAAAAGAGGACATGGAATGAGCGATATCATTGCTGATGTCAGATGGATCTTGGTTGAAAGCAGAGAATACCAGAAAGATGTTTACCTGTGTTTTATTGACTATGCAAAGGCATTTGACTGTGTGGTTCATAACAAATTATGAATAACATCGTGAAGAATGGGAATTCCAGAACACTTAATTGTGCTCCTAAGGAGCCTGTACATAGACCAAGAGCAGTCTTTCAAACAGAACAAGGGGATGCTGCATGGTTTAAAATCAGAAACGGTGTGTGTCAGGGTTGTATCCTTTCACCATACTTGTTCAATCTGTATGCTGAGCAAATAATCCAAGAATCTTGATGTATGAAGAAGAACTCAGCATCAGGATTGGAGAAAGACTCATTAACAATCTTCAATATGCAGATGACACAACCTTGCTTACTGAAAGTGAAGAGGACTTGAACTATATATTGATGAAGATTGAAGACTACAGCTTTCAGTATAGAAGATCCTCAATGAGATGGATTGACACAGTGGCTGCAACAATGGGCTCAAGCATAGCAAGGACTGTTAGGATGGTGCAGGACCGGGCAGTGTTTCATTATGTTGTGCATAGGGTCCCTATGAGTTGGAACCACAACAGCACTTAACAACAATGACAACAGATGGTTTGGAGTATTTCATCAATTCCTTCTCCTCTTTTTCGACATATGTTGTTTTTGACACATACTCTTCTGTTTTTGGAACCCCTGAAAATGGTGGGCCAATGCTAGAACAAAATCCATGTCATTGCCCCGACTACAGGCTGAGCTAGAGAACCAGATATCTGTAAACTGGATAAATTTTATTCTCTCCCACCCAATAAAATTTAAAGTAAATAAAGACAGGGATTAATTTGGCAGAAACACTGTTAAGTATAGCATGAAAATTAGAGTCTTTTGGAAGTTTGTGGAGTTAAATGTGATAAATGAGGACCAATGGTGAATTATCGCTTTGAAGGCATCACCCACGACTGCAGAGCCGGTAAGAGGAAGATAGAATTTAATTAATCAGCTAACTAAACAGAAAGCTATGCCTGCTAGAGAGAGCCCACACATCTGAGGAGGCCAGAGGATGTTCATGAATTGTAGGTCATCAGAGATAACAGCGTTGGAATCAGCAAAGGTCTCCACGTCAAACCCAGAAATGCTGAGTGGAGATAAATCACATGTCTTTAATGATGCTAGAAAAACAATAATAACCTGCTATCAGATGGGCCATCAATTAAGACCAGATGGTGGTTGGAATCTACAAATATTTCATTCTTCCATCTGCTTCCATCCATAGCATTCACTTAGAGGGATACCCAAATGGTGGGTTTTCCTCCAGATTTTGTTATTAGCTTCACATTGAGTTGCTTAGCTTGATTCATGGGCCATTACCCAGATGCATGCTGTTGATGGAAGCCTTGCTCTGGGGGTGCCGGTTAGAGGGGCACAGCACAAGGGCACCTGAGGCAGCTTGTTGGGAAGAAGCTGTCTCTTCTCTCACACCTCACAAGGCCCCATGGTCTGGGACCCTTGTCGGTCTACACCAACCTGGAGAGATCCTATCCCTTACCCATTTGCCTTCTTTCTTTCCAAGACACTGGGACAGGTTCAACTCAAGTGTATCAGAGAGGACTTCTTCCTGCCAAATGCTGCACCTTTGCGGCCGAAAGAACTAATTTTTCTTATTTTATCTGGCAAGGAAAGCAGTCCATTCATTCATCCATTAATTCATTTGTTTGCTCCCAAGTCCATCCATCTACCCATCCATCCATCTATCCATTTATTTGTTCACTAGTCCATTCAGTCATTCATTCTTCTATTCACCCATTCATCTTTCCATCCATCCATCCATTCATCCATCCATCCATTTGCCCACCAGTCAATTTGGTCATCTATCCATCTATTCATCAAAATTCTTCAAATAGTTACTAAACCCACATGATCCTACATGTTCTGTGTCACACATTGCTGATGGAGCAGGGAACTTTGCTCATACTGAACTTACAAATTACCATTTCATGCCTGTCTAATAATTTCATTAAAAACATCCAGCACCTACTGGGCACCTACTGTGAGAATGTGAAGAGATAAGACACATGCAGGAGTCTCAATGCAAGGGGAATGCATGCAGAAAGGGGCACAGAATGGATCGGGGGGTCACGAGAGAGTCACAGACTTGCAGTTCATCGAAGCTGGGGAGAATCTCAGAGATTATTTCCTTCTTTCAGAGTCGAGGAATGTGAGTCCTAGGGAGAGTGACCTGCTTAAGATTTCACAGGTAATAGCTGACGGAGCCAGGACTGAAACCCAGTGGCATCACTAAGGTTGGTGTCACCTACTGTGGTAACTCATGGTGTCACCCCCTCCATGGACCTCCTCCCGTATCAGACCATACAGAATCCTTAATAATGTTTTTGGTTCTGGTGTTACTCGTAAATCATAATTTCTGTATATTACCTCTTCCTTTCCTTTAATTACTACTTCATTCTCAAAGAAGTTATTGATATAGGTTCACAAATACTAATTACCACCATATTGTAGCTAAAACACCATAAAATTTGACAAAATCAGTGGCTTTGAAAACACTGGCAGCAACAAAAGCAGAGCACGTGCAGACAAAACCAGGTGATCCAAAGCATCACTGTAATTGGGTAATAATGACAGCTCTGATCGGAGGCCATTAGAAGGTTCAAAAAGTAAATTAGCATAGAGTTTTAGCCTTGTCGGTATATTGATACATGCAAGCTGGACCTATAAAAAATGTTTTTGTTGTTATAACTAACTACAGGGATACTTTTATAAAAAATAATAGATTTCTGCTGAAATACTGCACAGACATTTTATAGACAGTCATTTTGGTGTCACCCCCTCTGACAGGGTCCCTGATGCTGTCTGCACCTCCCCCCCCCACACCCTCCTAGTGATGTCACTGCTGGAACCCAGCTCTTCCGAGGGTTTCCAAGGGCCGCCTCACCTTTGGTGCACACAAGGTCCCCGAAGGTCAGGTCTCAGGTGATGGACGTTGCATGACCAGAACTAGGGTGATGGAGTGGTGGGGGCTTGGGGGCCTGGATGGGGCTTAGGGGGAGGGAAGGCCAGCTGGAGGGGAACATAAGAGGTCACTTACCCTCTCTGTCCTTTGCCGTTATACATTCTCCTTCCCCCCACCCCCTGAGTCTCTGGAGCCCTTTGGGTCTGGGCAGAGAATGAACAGTACGGCTGTAGGTGCAGGCACACTTAGCTGCCCAGCACAGAGCCTTGCTTGTCCCCACAATTTTTAAACTTTTGGATGATCATCGGGGTCAGAAAAGCACAGTGTGGGGGCCCCAGACCTTCTCTAATGCAGCCTGACACTCCTATTGTCCCCATTTCTCAGAGGAGGGGACGAGACACCATCACAGCCATGTGCCAATAGATGGTTGACCAGCCCAAGCCCCTGCCCACCACCCGCTTGGTGGAGCCACCTTGGTGACGCAGACCCTCTGCTCTCCCCAGTAGGGGGGCATTGAGGGCACTGAGCCCCCTGGGCTTCCCCCTGTACCCATGGGCAACTCGCCTGGCTGCACCAGGCATGTATCTGAAGGCCTCTGGGGAGGGACATCACTTGGCGAACTGTGCACAGGTGTGGGTGGAACAGCCATGACCCTGGGGGCATCGTAGGGTGGCTGGTCTGGCCTCCCCTTTCCCACAACCCAGGGAGGGAGGGCTTCTCTCTCTTGAATGTCCTGTTCATCAAGTCCACCTGCGGCTTCTCCAGGGCTGCTGTTCATGGGTTCCCAGAGGCAGGCAAGAAAGCGGAGGAGGAGGGAAAGACCTGGCAACGTGGTAATGAGCCCCATGCCACAGCCCCAGGTCAGCCCTGGGCGCCTGGCCCTGGAAGGATGCTTTGGTGATCAGCCAGTTTGTGAACATCCCCCAGGGTGTTTGGCTAGGGAAGGGCTGGTGCAGCTGGGATGCAGAGATGGGGTGAGCCAGCATCTCTGCTCATGTGGTGCCCAGGGATATACTTCCCGGCCGGCCAGCCGGAGGGGAAGGGGCAGTGCTTACTGGCCTAGTTTCCTCCCTGTTGATGTAGAATTCCCGCGATCTGGGCACAATGTGCTAATGTTTTATTTAAACCAGGAGGCGCAGATTTGCACATGGCAGTGTTTCCTTGTCCAAGGAGATCTATCCTTTCAAGTCCTCCTCCCCCTTTCTTCTTCTCATTCTCAAGGCTTTTGCTCCTTTTGCAGAATTTATTAGCTGCCTCAGGGATGATAAAGAACTCAGTTTATTTCACCATCTTATCTAAGACAAATCATAACCTTTTCGGTGTGTGCGGCTAAGGGAAGTGCATTGCTCCTTGTCTCCTGGGAGCTTCTGACTCCAGGAAGGCAGCTGGAAGCTTGACATGCAGCCTTATTCCCTCACCAGGGACTCCCAGAGCACAGTGCTGAGTAAATGCTGCTGCAGGAACACGCGCTGGTGTGGACGAAGCAACCAGGAGACCCTGAGCCTGAGATATAAACGGCTTCATTGCCCAGAAAGATCCCCCCATGTTCAGGCTCCAAACATCAGGTTAAATTGTTTAACCCAGGGTTGCTAAACTGGAGTGCCTTCTCATCTCTGGCGGGCACCTACATTAGTGAGGGGGACCAGTGGGGCCGTGGAAAGGGGACACATGGGCCTGTTCACATGCTGGGGGCCATTCAGGCCCTTCAGAGGCCACCCGTTGAAAACTAGTTGCTGTCAAGTTGACTCCGATTCATGGTGCCCCCATGCGTGTCAGAGTAGAATTGTGCTCCATAGGGTTTTCAGTCGCTGATCTTTTGAAAGATAACCAGGCCTTTCTTCTGAAATGTCTCTGGGTGGGCTTGAACCACCCATCTTTCGGTGAGCAACCAATGTGTTAACCATTTGCACCACCCGGGAGCGCTCAGCAGAGGCATGCATGGATTTGGGCATGCAATTGCTTACTTCTAAATGCCCACTTGGTCTTTGAGGAACTGGTTTCTGGGTCACCTGGAATTCACTTAAGGGCCGGTTTGCAGCCTGGGGCTTCTGCTCCCGAGCTGAGTTCTGTATCAGGACCTGCAAGTAATCAATGTGCCAGCTCCTTGCAGCTGTTATCCACAGGGTGTGGGCTGGAGGCCAGCTGGGAGGAGGCTATAAGGTCTGCTCAGCCAGGATGGGCAATGGGAGGGACAGGGACATGCTCGGCTCAGACCTCTCTTCAAGAAGGACCATGTGTATATCCTCAGGGCGTGTGGGCAGCTGATGGCCTCCGTCACACCCCTGCTTGTCTGCCCTGGCCTCTGAGCTTTGGCCACCACTAGCCAGAGGTGAGCCAATGACTGAGCACAGGGGATCAGGGCCTGGCCGTTCCACCCAAGGGCTGGACATCCCCACACAGCACCTTTGCTCTGGAGTTCTTCATCAGATCTGCAATGCAGACCGAGGCTCCCCTCTCCCTTCTTCCTGCCCCTCCCATCATGCCCAAACCCCACTTCACGTACTCCTTATACCCCAACTTTGTCTCAGTGTCTCTTTCTGGGGACCCAGTTGACCTGAGTGGCAGCCCACTGGGTGTGTTCTCTTCAACAGTATTCCCTAAGCTGGACAGCAGGCTGTCTGGGAACAGCTGGAGCTGGAGCAGGAAGGGTGAGCTGGAATGTGAGGGTCCTGATGGGGTACCCCAAGTTTAGACATGATTCCACAGGTGATGGGGTCCAGGATGGATGCCCCCAGGAAGAGATGGAGACAGGCAGAGGCTGGGGTGGAGGAGGTCCTGGTAATAGGCAGAAGAATAAGGAGGCAACTTTTAGAGTCCAAGGGCGGCAATGAGAGGAGAGGCTCCTCGGAGAGGATCAGGAGGGACTCGGAGGATGAAGGGAGCATCTTCAGAACAAACACCTGAGTCAAGTCAGCTGCCCTTGGCAACACCTTCTGTGCTCGCAGTCATAACCAGCAGGTGTTCCTGGAGATGGCTGAGAGGAGGAGGGTGTCATCAGCCAGTGTCACCCATGCATTGATTATTCACGCAACAAACTCCAATGGAGTAGTCATCATGGTAGGAGCCCCGATGGTGTGGTGGTTAAGCACTCAGTTGCAAACCAAAAGGTTGGTGGTTTGAACCCAATGGCTGCTCAGCAGGAGAAAGACATGGTGATCTGCTCCTGTAAAGATTATAGCCAAAGGAACCATATGGGGCAGTTCTACTCTGTCACATGGGGTCACTATGAGTTGGAATCCACTTGACAGCAATGGGTTTTGTTTGGTTTTGGTGGCACGGTGGTTAAGTGCTCACATGCTAACTGAAAGGTTGGTGGTTCAAAACCACCAGTGGCTCCATAGGAGAAAGACCTGGCAATATGCTCCCATAAAGATTACAGCCAAGGAAACCTCAAGGGGCAGTTCTACTTTGTCACATACAGTCCCTATGAGTTAGAATCGATTCTATGGCACCCAACAAGAGTCATCACAGTTGATAAAGTGGAAGGAAACCTTCTATGAGATGGAGTAACATAGTGGCTTCAACAACGGACTCAAACATACCAGTGATCATGAAGATGGCACAGGACTGGGCAATGCTTTGTCTGTTGTGTGTCAGGTCACCATGAGTTGGACTTGACTTCATGACAACTAACAACAAGCTCCTGGGTGCCAGGACCTGTGACTGCAGGGGGCAGACAGAGGAACAAGATACAGAGGGTTCTGGTCTCACGATGCTGAGGAGACCTTTTCAATAGTATTTGACAATCTTGAGCAAAAATGATGGAATCTATGGGACACGGAGCAAGGCCCTCACCTGGCCCAGGGCGGGGAGACTACAGGGGATATCTCTTTTAGGTCACTGGTGTGGACAGGCAGAAGGTTCAGTGCCTTTTCAAAGAATGGCCCTAAATCCACTTTAGAGTCACTTCAGACCATCCTTCCACACCATCTCATCTCCTTTAAGGACATCTGTGGTATGCTTTGCAAACTCATTTCACCTGCATTACCATGGAGGGGGAAGGCAAAGTCGCCCAGTATGACTTCATGGGTATACAAGTGTCATCATTCCCTAGCAATGCCATGACAGAAACACAAGTGTGTGACTGTGACTTTAAACAACAGAAACTTATTTTCTCACAGTTCAGGTGGCGAGAAGTCTGAATTCAAGCTGTTGGCTCTAGGAGAAGGTCCTTGTCTCTTCCAGTCCTTGTAGCCTGGTGTTCCTTGGTTCATTGGATCTGCTTTTTCCATAACTCAGAAGTGATTAGGGTTATGACATATCCTACACTGGTATGGCCTCAATAATGTACAATTAGTCTGCATTGTGGAAGGCGATTCTATTCCATTCCGTCCACTGGCATAACCTGTTGTCGCTGAGTTGGTTCTGACTCATAGCAACCCTAGAGGTTAGGATTCCTAAATATATTTTAAAAATCCATTGCTGTCAAGTCAATTCCAACTCATAGTGACCCTATAGGACAGAGTAGAACTGCCCCATGGGGTTTCCAAGGAGTAGCTGGTGGATTTTAACCGCCAACCTTTCGGTTAGCAGCTGAGCTCTTAACCACTGTGCTACCAGGGCTCCACATACATTTGAGGGGGACACAATTCAATCTATAACAGCAGGTAAAGGGACAACTCAGCCCCATTCTTGGGGCCTCTTCTGGCCTGGCACACCTGTACCCACTCTGGACCTACACAGCCCTGTGCTTGTCTGCGTGACCTGCTCCCACTCCCTGGGTGCCCAATGACTGCACCACCCAGCAAAGGCCCTGGTACTTAAAGGGAATATTAGGAAAAAAGAAAAACTCCCTTGAAGCAAATGAATTCAGTAGTTCAGTATGAAGATTGTAATGGGCTCTATACCATGTCATCAGAAAAATGGATTCATTAGAAATAATGTTAAATATCACCAAGACGTATCTTGACAAGTTGTTGGATATTAGGGATAAAAGGATAACAAAATAATTATTGGACATTCAGGCAGGAAAAAAAAAAAAAAGTCACCCACAAGATGGAGATGCTAGGCTGGCCTCATGCTGCCCCATAACAACAGCTAACAGGTCCAAGACTAGGGTATGGTGAATGGGGAAAATTTTATGCTAACCAAGCCTCACATAGCTTACCCTACCTGGCCCCGTGCACAAACAATAGAACAATTTTGGCTATTTTTTAAGGAAAAGTCATTGTGACCTGAGATTTTTATCTTCTAAATATAGAATTTTATATTTATAATGTTTTTTTTTGTACTTCAATGTAAGTTAAGAGTCAGACATGCTCAAGCTTGAATGTACACATGGAACATACTACCTGTGAGTGACTCTAAAATAAAAAGTACAAAACTGAGCAATCTAAACAAATTAAGAGATGAGAAAATGAAGAAAACCAATATAATACTCAACGTCATGTCAGGAGAACAAATGTGTGTTAGATTTTGGGGGAAAGAATGTATCGACCAGAAATCTTATATTCAGCTAAACTGTCTTTCAGTTGCAGGAGTACATCAGTAGGGAACTGCCAGAAATTCAAGTCGGATTCAGAAGAGGACGTGGAGCCAGGGATCTCATTGCTGATGTCAGATGGATCCTGGCTGAAAGCAGAGAATACCAGAAAGATGTTCACCTGTGTTTTATTGACTATGCAAAGGCATTTCACTATGTGGATCATAACAAATTATGGATAAAATTGTGAAGAATGGGAATTCCAGAACACTTAATTGTGCTCATGAGGAACCTGTATATAGACCAAGAGGCAGTCATTTGAACAGAACAAGGGGACACTGTGTAATTTAAAGTCAGGAAAGACGTACATCAGGGTTGTGACCTTTCACCATATTTATTCAATCTGTACACTGAGCAAATAATCCCAGGAGCTGGACTATATGAAGAAGAAAGGGGCATCAGGATTGGAGGAAGACTCATTAACAACCTGAATACACAGATGACACAACCTTGCTTGCTGAAAGTGTAGAGGACTTGCAGCTCTTACTGGTGAAGATCAAAGACTGCAGCCTTCAGTATGGATTATATCTCAACATAAAAAAACAAAAATGCTCACAATTGGACTAATAAACAACATCATGATAAACGGAGAAAAGACTGAAGTTGTCAAGGATTTCATTTTATTCGGACCCACAATCAACACCCATGGAAGCAGCAGTCAAGAAATCAAAAGACGGATTGCATTGGGCAAATCTGCTGCAAAAGACATCTTTAAAGTATCGAAAAGCACAGATGTCACCTTGAAGACTAAGGTGCACCTGACCCAAGTCATGATGTTTTCAGTTGCCTCATATGCATGCAAAAGCTGGGCAATGAAAAAGGAAAACCAAAGAAGAGTTGACACCTTTGAATTGTGGTGTTGGCGAAGAATATTGAGTATACCATGGACTGCCAAAAGAACGAATAAATCCATCTTAAGAAATACAACTACAATGCTCCTTAGAAGCAAGGATGGTGAGACTACATCTTACATACTTTGGACATGCTGTCAGGAGGGATCAGTCCCTGGAGAAGAACATCATGCTTGGTAAAGTAGAGGGTCAGTGAAAAAGAGGAAGACCCTCAACGAGATGAACTGACACAGTGGCTGCAACAATGGACTCAAAGGTAACAACGGTTGTGGGCATGGCGCAAGACCAGGCCGTGTTTCGTTCTGTTGTATATAGGATAGCTATGAGTCGGAACTGACTCGACGGCACCTAATAACAACAAAAACATCCATCTGCTCATCTCTATCTCTACCTATCCCTCTGTCTCTCTATCCAGAGATCTCTGGAATTTTTTTTACAAACAGCATTATTTCTGGGTGGTAGAATTTTGGGTGACTTGTTCTTTTTTGGAATTGCTTTAGTTCTTTATCATTAACATACATTATATGTACAAAAATAAAATATCATTCTAAAAAATAAAGGGAGGCTAGCATTATGGGTTGATTTTTATCCCCCTAAGAGATACGTTGAAGCCCTAACCACTGGAACTGTGAGTGAGACCTTATTTGGAAATAGGATATTTGCAGATGTAATGAGTTAACATGAGGTCTTACTGGGGTAGGACGGGCCCTAATCCAATCGGAAGGATGCCTTAGAAAAGAGAGGGGACACACAGGAGGAAGATGGCTGTGTGAAGAGAAGGCGAAGATAGAGTGATACAGCCACAAGCCAAGGAATGTATGGGGCCACCAGAAGCTGGAAGAGACAAAAACAGATCTTCCCTAAGTCTTGGGTAGTGCAAACCTTTAACATAATCAGATGCTAACTGTACAATTGGAGGTCTGAGTCTACTCAGAGGCACCTGGGAAGAAAGGCCTGGTGATCTACTTCCGAAAAATCATCCATTGAAAACCCCATGGAGCACAGTTCTACTCTGATACACATGGGGGCGCCATGAGTCAGAGTTGACTCAATGGCAACTGGTTTTCCTCTAGAGCCTTCAGTAAGTGCACGGCCCCTTGACTGCAGACTTCTGACCTCCAGAACTATGAGATGATACATTTCTGCTGTTTTAAGCCACCTAGGAGTTTGCAGTAGCTGGTTATGGCAGCCCTGAGAGGCTCAGAAAGGCAGCTTGTGGTTGGATTCACACAGCTTTGGCCATGCACCTGCTCTGCACACAGTGGGTACCCACTAAGCCTCTGCTGACCTGTCCGTGGATGCCTTGGAGGAAGTGTGATGGGTCAGCGTGGCCAGGTGCATGGATCCTGCTTGCCTCGCTGAGCCCCAGCCATGTGTCCCTGGCTCCTCCAGCCCTGCCTTCCTCCACAGGGTCTCGGAGAGCTCCTAGACCACATGGTGTGGGATGACGGATGCAGGGAGGAGAAGGAGAGGGGGACAACGAGCCAGGCAGTCACGAATCGAAGGGATAGATGCGCCCCTCCTCTCTGTCTCCGTAGCGGTTTGCATGTGTCTTGTGTCTTTAATTGTAGTGTTTAGCTGCTTGTCTGCTGCCTCCTGATTTCTGATGGTCTCTCCCCTCTTAGACTGCCAGCTCCCTGAGGTCAGCAGCCAGTTTTGTCCCTCCATGTGGCTGGCAGGTTTACACCCTGCCCAGGGCCTGGTGCCGAGTTCACATTCATTTCAGTACGTCTTCCTGGGTGAATGAATGGATTTAATTTGGTCGCGCCTGGCAGGTAGAAGGGCTTCAAATTCCCTTCTCAAATATGCAATGCTCCTGAGTTCTGTGCCCTGCTGGAAGCCTCACCCCCTCACAATTAAACGGCTTTCATTTCTCTTGATGAACAGATCATGTTTCAATGACCTGAATCTCTGTCCATTCAAAAGGCAGGTTTTTGGGGGGGCCTTTAACCCATGTTTCTGTCCTCCTCCTGGCATGTTAGAGAACACATCAGGAAAACGACAACTCCAGTAGCATTTACTACTTTGAACAGCTCAGGTTGCTTTTGCAAAGGGGGAGAAGGGAGGAATGGGTGCCTCCAGATATCTTGCTCCCAGTAAAACTGCTGAAGCAAGGTCAAACATTTCCAGGCGGAGATAAAATGTTAATAAGTGGTGGCCATTGTCCCACATTTCTGAATTTATGCAGTACATCTACATAGCATTATTCTCTCAGTGGTTCAAGCCAGTGAGTAATTTCTGACTCCGTTCATTGCCGGAGGATATATTTCTTGTGAGTTAAATATCACTAGCTGTGCATTTTGATATGAGAAATGCAGGCTGCAATTTATAACCGACAAGATCGTGGGAGAGTCGCGGGCTGGACTGGGAAGCAGGGCCCAGGAAGTGCACACCGGCTTGCAACTGTTTATTCAGAATTCATTTGCTGGGAAACAGCATTTCAAATTCTACTGTCAGGTTCTAATCTGGGATGGCTCATTCCTTCCACAGACATCTGTGGCCTCAGATGCCCGGAATCCATGGCTCTGTGACCGTCAGTCCAGACACGCTCCACCCCCTCCCCTTGCCCGCCACACTTACCATTTGTAAATCCCATGAACTAACGTAGGCCATTCTGATTCTTGCCTCTGAGCCTTTGCATGTCCCATCCTTTCATCTGGAATGCCTTCCCAGGTGCTACCTGATAAACTCATCTCCCTTGTCTTTCCCACCTGGCCAGAACATTTTTTTGATCTGTCCCCACACCATGTAAAATCAGCCTGCCCACTCCTCGGCCTTCCACACTCTGCCTCTGCTACCTTCTGCTACCTTCCAGGCAGCAGTATGCTTATTCTTGTACCCTCTGCCTTCTGCAGTGGCCCTTTAGAGCAGAGCCTATGGGTGGTACCAGAACAAAATGTTACCAGCCCTGAACCATCCTCACAATCGTTGCTATGTTTGAGCCCATTGTTGCAGCCACTGTGTCAATTCATCTCGCCGAGGGTCTCCCTCTTTTTTGATGACCTTCTACTTTTAAACGACCCTGGGTGAAGCAAATGGTTAAGCGTTTGACTGCTTGCTGAAAGGTTGGTGGTTTAAACCAACCCAGAGGCACCTTGTCAGACAGGCCCGGTGGTCTGCTTCTGAAAGGTCACAGCCTTGAAAACCCTGTGTAGCAGTTCTACTCTGCACACATGGGGTTGCCATGAGTCAGAACTGATTCGATGGCAACTTACAACTCCACCTACTTTACCAAGTATGATGTCCTTCTCCAGGGATTGGCCCCTCCTGATAGCATGTCCAAAGTAAGCAAGATGAAATCTCACCATCCTTGCTTCTAAGGAGCATCTGGCTGCGCTTCCTCTAAGACAGATTTGTTTGCTCTTCTGGCAGTCTATGGTATATTCAATATTCTTCACCAACACCACAATTCAAAGGCATCAATTCTTCTTCAGTCTTCCTTATTCATTGTCCAGCTTTTGCACGCATATGAGACAATTGAAAAAATCATGGCTTGGGGCAGGTGCACTTCGTTCTCAAAGTGACATCTTTGCATTTTAACACTTCAAAGAGGTCTTTTGCAGCGGATTTGCCCAATGCAATATGTCATTTGATCTCTTGACTGCTGCTTCCAAGGGCGTTGATTGTGGATCTAAGTAAAATGAAATCCTTGACTACTTCAATCTTTTCTCTGTTTATTGTGATGTTGCTTATTGGTCCAGTGTGAGGATTTTTGTTTTGTTTATGTTGAGGTGTAATCCATACTGAAGGCTGTGGTCTTTGACCTTCATCAATAAGCGTGTCAAGTCCTCTTTGCTTTCCTCAAACAAGATTGTGTCATCTGCATATTGCAGGTTGTTAATGAGTCTTCCTCCAATCCCGATACCACGTTCTTCCTCATATAGTCCAGCTTCTAGGAGTTAAATATTGTATTTAATAATACATTTAAATATAAAAATAAATGTCAACAATAATAAATATTGTTTTATTTTTCCCAGTCACAGTGGTGGGTCCCAGCCCCTGGGCCCAGTTTGGATAGTCAGCAGGGTCAATGCAGCCCCCTTCAGCCACATCCTTGTGGCCTGGGAGGGCTGGGGACTGCCCAGGCTGGCACACTGGGACACCGTATGGTTCTAAGCATCCCCAATGTGAGCTGTGTGAAAACAGCAGCTCTGAAAATACTGGCAAACATTGTGGGCTTTCTTCTGTCTTGCTAATTTATGGAAAAATAGGTCTTAACCATTTACCCACAAAAAGGCTGCCTGAGCTATGGCTGTAAAAACTTACTGCTGGGACAATTTCTGCCTAAATGATTAAATATAAAACGCAGACTCGGGGAAGCGGGTGGCTTCCCTAATAGCACACGGGGGAGAGGGCCCAAGGTTTCCTGAGGGAGCTGAGGAGGTCTCAAAGCCCGTGAGTCCACAAGTTCCCAGTCAACCTACCTACGAGCTCAGCGCCCAGCATCTCTGACCCCACTGGGCCCGAACACCACATCCGTGTCTACTCCATCTCACCATGGGGCCATGGTCCTGGTCTTGGAGAGGTGGTGAGATCCCAGACATGGCAGCATGGTCCGAACATCATCGCCACTGGTACAGTGAGCTCTGGGGTGATTAGAGTTGCCCCCATGTGAGGGACAGTGGTCTTGATTCTGGGTTTTCAGCCTGAGAATCGGCTAAGGCTCCTGATAAACTCATCTCCCTTAAAGTGAGGCAGAACGGGCTGACCCCAACCCCATCCAGGGGCTACATCTTGTCACCTTCTCAGCACCAAGTGGGCAGGTAGGGACCTTGCTCAGAAATGGCAATAATCACTAATCACAATGCATCTCACACCAATCCTCCCTCCAGACCTGGACAAATTATATCCCTTTCCCCTTTTTAAAACCCTCTGTTTTTTGCAGAAAGGGCATAAATGGTAGTTCATATGGGGGAGGGGCCTGAGTAAGCACCTCAAGATACACAGGTGGAAGCTCCTGGAGTGGAGTGAGGCACTAGATAGATGGACTTGTGTCCCCCAAAGATACGATGAAGTCCTAACCCCTGTACCTGTGAATGTGACCTTGCATGGAAGTAGGGTCTCTGACGATGTCATCAGTTAGGCTAACACTAGGTCATACTGGAGTAAAGCGCATCCTAATCTCATCTGACTGCTGTTCTTATAAAGGAGAAGAAGAGACACAGAGACTCACGGAGGGAAGATGGCCACGTGAAGATGCATGGGGCCAGAGAATGTCTGGGGCCACCACAGGCAGCTTGCCTTGGAGTCCCTGGTGGCACAGATGGTTAAGCACTCAACTGCTAGCTGAAAGGTTGACAGTTTGAACCCACTCAGACATGTCTCAGAAGACAGGCCTGGTGATCTGCTTCTGAAAGGTCACAGCCTTGACAACTCTACGGAGCACAGTTCTCCTCTGCACACATGGAGTCACCATGAGTTGGAATCCACTCAACGGTAGCTAACAACAACAAACTGAGCTGGCAAAGACAAGGTAGGATCTCCCCCTAGAGCTTTCAGAGGGAGCATGGTCCTGTAGACACCCTAATTTCAGACTGCCAGCCTCCAGAACTATAGCAGAATAAATGCCTGCTGTTGTAAGCCCCCCTGTTTTGTGGTACTTTGTCACAGCAGTCCTTGGAGAATCACACACGTGCCCGAGATGGGAAATACTAATGTGCAGCTGTGCTGAGCCCTGGGTTTGCCCAAACAACCCTGGAGAGGGCAGAGTGGGAGTCACTATTCTCATTTGAAGGTGAAGTAACTGAGACTCCTGGAGGCTAAGTGGCTCTCCCAGGTCACCCAGAGAATAGAGGGCAGAACGGAGCCCAGGTCTCTGGACCGCCAGCCCAGTGGCTTCCGCAAGGAGCCTGAATGAGGCCAAGGAGAGATGGCAGGGGCAGCTCAGGAGGAGAGCGCCTCCCCGGGCACAATTCTGTCCCACTCGCTCTGCTCTGTTCTAGGTGACCTTCCCTCAGACCCTTGGGCACACGTGCAAAAGGACAGCTCCAAGGATGCACAGACATCCTGAGCTGAGAGGAAAGCAAACCCACCGAATGTCCAGTTCATGACAGAACCTGTTCAGCGTTATAGCAGCATGCAAGCCTCCACCAGCGGATGAGCGGTGGCTGCGCGTGAGGTGTACTGCCCGGGAATATGAATCCAGGTCTCCTGCCTGGAAGGTGAGAATTCTACCACCAAACCACCAATGTCTATGGATGGAAAACAGCGGGAGTAGTACGTATTTTGTGACTGGTTGTCCAAAATTGCATCTAAAAACATGTGGTGTGACATGGAGTCGAGTCTGACTCCTAGTGACCTCACATGACATAGTAGAACTGCTCTATAGGGTTTTCTAGACTGAAATCTTTATGGGAGCAGATCACCCTCTCTTTCTCCCATATTACTGCTAGGTGGGTTCGAACCACTACTTGTTGGTTAGCAGCTTAGCCATTGCACCACCAGGCTCCTTATCTAGAAGCACAGGGCAGTGGAAACATTTGTCCAATGGGCTGCTTTTGCTCAACATGTCCAAGTTCATCAGCAATCCCAGGTGGACGCTCCAGCCTTGTCTGGGACAGAGTGCCTCTTGGCTGTTCCATCCTCACCATATCTTACTCGAGGGTCTCCTGATAACCTCCCACCAGCAAATCCGCAAAGATTGAGGATTTCAGGAGGGAAGAGGCTAGGCATCAGGCAGTCCTAGTGAGGCTGTCGTTTACTCCACGCCCAGGAGAGCTATAACCATCCCAAAGAGTGGTGATTACAATATTGTCTGGGGGAAAGCAATCTTTTTAGGTTTCACAAAAAAAAGAAAAGGAAACACAGGGCAAATAAGTAAAAGAATCACTTCACTGTCAGGATGTGGCTGCTTGGCAGTGCCAAGTGGTGGAGTGTTCTAGAAGGTGTGAGAAGATCCTGGCAAGTTGTCAGGGCGCAGCCCCATCTACAGTCAGCTCTCAGAGAGAGGGTGATGAAGTGACTTGAAGTAGATTTACTTGGCCAGGAGGTGCTGGGTCCCTCCCACCTGGGCCCCAGCCAGCTCGATTCTCATGAGGCAGCTTGGCACACTGGCACTCCCCTCACCCATCAGGGGCTGCACGGACTTTAGTGATCTCATCCCGGACTGAACTGGGATGTCTTCCCTTCATTTTTTCAGAAGTATTTTTTCCCTCTAATTGTTAAAGTATTATATGAATGCTATAGAAAGTAAGGGGTCCCTGGGTGGTGCAAATGGTTTGCACTCAACAACTAACATAAAGGTTGGTGGTTTGAACCTACCCAGCAGTGCTGCAGAAGAAAGGCCTGGTGAACTGCTTCCATATAGACCAAAAAAATGCCAATCCTGTTGCTATTGAGTCAATTCTGACTCATAGCAACCCTATAACCAGAAACCAAACCAAATGCATTGCTGTCGAGTCGATTCCGATTCACAGTGACTATATAAGACAGAGTAGAACTACAACTCTATAAAAGAAAAAAAAAAAGCATTGCCGTTGAGTCAATTCTAACTCATAGCGATCCTATAGGACAGAGTAGAACTGCCCCATAGAGCTTCCAAGGAGCGCCTGGTGGATTTCAAACTGCCAACCTTTTAGTTATCAGCCATAGCACTTAACCACTACATCACCAGGGTTTCTGCAACTCTGTAGGACAGAGTAAAACTTCCTGTAGGGTTTCCAAGCCTCTAATCTTTATGGGAATAGACTGCCAATTCTTCATCCCATGGAGCTGCTGGTGGATTTGAACCACCGACCTTTCTGTTAGAGCCGAGTGCTTCACCACTGTGCAACCAGGGCTCCTACATAAAGATTTTAGCCATGAAAACCCTATGAGGCAGTTCTACTCTGGAACACATGGGCTCACCATGAATCAGAATTGGCTAGATGGCAACAGATTTTTATCTTTATTTTGTGTATAAAAAGTAGAGAAAAGTTAAAATAAAATAATACCAACCCTGTTACCCAAGCAAAAACTATTACTGAATTTTTAGGTATATTTCTTTCTAGACCTTCCCTTGGTTGCTGAAAGCAAAAAGGACTGGAAGCACTTACTGATGAAGATCAAAGACTACAGCCTTCAGTATGGATTACACCTCAACTTAAAGGAAACAAATATCCTCACAACTGGACCAATAAACAACATTATGATAAATGGAGAAAAGATTGAAGTCATCAAGGATTTTATCTTACTTGGGTACACAATCAAAGCCCATGGAAGCAGCAGTCAAGAAGTCAAATGGCACGTTGCATTGGGCAAATTTACTGCAAAAAACCTCTTTAAAGTGTTAAAAAGCAAAGGTGCACCTGACCCAAGTCATGGTATTTTCAATGGCCTCATGTGCATGCAAAAGCTGGACAATGAATAAAGAAGACCAAAGAGGAACTGATGCCTTTGAATCGTAATGTTGACCAAGAATATTGAATATACCACAGACTGACAGAAGAACAAGCGAATCTTTCTTGGAAGAACAGCTAGAATGCTCCTTAGAAGTGAGGATGGTGAGACTTTGTCTCACGTTCTTTGGACATGTTATCAGGAGGGACCAACACCTGGAGAAGGACATCGTGCTTAGTAGAGGGTCAACGAAAGAGAGGAAAACCCTTAATGAGATGAACTGACACAGTGGCTGCAACAATGGGCTCAAACATAGCAATGACTCTAAGGATGGCGCAGGACCGGGCAGTGTTTTATTCTGTTGTACGTAGGGTTGCTATGAGTCAGAACCAACTTGACTATACCTAACAACAATAGACCTTTACTTTATTTATTAAAAAGTAATTAAATTAAAATTAAATATAATGAAATAGGTGATCCTGCTACGGACCATGCCTTATTCTAAGGATTTCTGTACAGAATCTCCCTTAGTCTCATCAGCAGCCCCAGCAGGCAGATACTACTATTGTGTGCAGGAGAAAACGGAGGTTTAGGTTGTTAAGTGATTGCCAAGAAACACAGAGTCTGGACAGGAATCCGGGCAGCTCCAGAGATCTTCTCTGAGCAGCTACACGATGTGGCCTCCCCCAGCACGTTTCCATGACATAAATATCTGGATTTCATTGTTTACAGTGATAACATGAATGAAGACTTGTGTTGTGCTCTGTTGTTGACTGCAGCATGAGCACAGCTCCATGTGCACACGTGTTTACAATGTGGTTGTACCAAATGCAGTTAAACACTCCTCTATTGAGGAATATCTAGGCTCTTTCTAAATTCTCACTATTACAGACGATTCCACAGTAAAGACTCTGGGCCTCCATCTGTTTTGGCTTTCAGGTTAGTTACCAGAAGTGGAATTCCTTGGTCATATTCTAACAGTCACAGCAGTTTACTGAGCAGGATGGTTTCATCACAGTTTACTTCAGTTGGTCCCAGAACTGTGCTCTTAGTATCGTCATCCCTGTTCTGCATAGGAGGCTCAGAGTTTCCCCCTACCAGTGCAGCCACAAAGTGATAGGGCCAGAATTTGGACACTGGTCCAGCTGTCTGCAAATATCATGTTTTGTCCACTATACAATGATAATTCCCATCCATCTGTCCATCCAACCACCCACCCAGCCATCTATTCACCCACACACCAACCCCCCAATCCATCCACCTAACCATCTATCCATCATCCATCCATCTTTCCATTCATCTATCCACCCATCTGTCCAGTCATTTGTCCATCACCTATCCCTCCATCTGTTATCCATACATGCACCTGCCTATACATCCATGACCCATCCATCCATTTATCCATCATCCATCCACCCATCCATCCATCCACCCATCCATCCAATCATCCACCCATCCACCCACCCATCTATCCAATCATCCATCTATCCTTTTATCTATCATCTACCCATCCATCCATCCATTCATCTATCTACCCATCCATCCCTCCATCCATCCATCCATCCATCCATCCCTCTATCCATACATTCACTTGGCAAATACCCATTCAGGACCTCCTTTGTCCCAGCCGCTGATATTGTCATGGAGGATACAGCAGTGAACTAGATGACTGAAGCTCCCTGTCTGCATGGAGGTCATATTCATGTGTGTGTGTGTATGTGTATGTGTGAGTATGTATGTATGTGTATATGTTTGTGAGTGTACATGTGTGCATATGCATGAATGTGTGTGAGTGTATATGTATGGGTGCATATGTGTGTATGTGAGTGTATATGTGTGTGCACATGTGTGAGTATATGTGTGTGCATATGTGTGAATGTATGTGTGAGTATATATGTATGTGTGCATATATGTATATGTACGTGAGTGTATGTGTTTGAGTGTGCATGTGTGTGCATATTGTATTTATGTGTGTGTGAGTGTATGTGTGAGTGTGAATATGTGAATGTGTATGTGAACGTATAAACAAGATAAGCCCCTAGTGTGATATGTGCCATGGGAACACAAAAGCAGGGCACTGTTGTAGGGGTGACTGGAGGCAGATATGGGGGTTACATAGGACAGTCCAGGGAGACTTCTCTGAGAAGGAGTCATTTAAACTGAAGACCTGTCATTCTGGCAAACACATTCCAATGACGTGGTTACTTTTAAGGCCGCTAGCTACGTGCCGCTTGGGAGGCAGGCCTGGGGACAGCTGCCATTTCTCTGGTTCCTCTGGCGACTACCCCAGGACCTGCACTGAGTGGGTACCAAGAGCATTCTCTGAGAGATGGATGAGGGAATGTTGACAACAGACCTCTAATGTCCTGCTGATTCTGGCCCAAGCAGAGCACACCACTGAGGCCCATTTGAGGCCCAAGCGGGCCCCTCAGCATTTCTGGGGAGTCCATTCTGAAAGGTGGACCAGAAAGGCATCCAGTTAAGAATGCAGAAATATCCACCAGCCCCAGAGCTGACTCCCCAGAGGCAGGTCTGCCCTCACCACACAGGTAAACAGCTGCTCCAGGCTCTGGGAAGGGCAGCTTGCTTCCTGCCCACCTTTGTCACCGCGCACACATGGTGCACTCAGGTGGTCTGCTCGAGGCCCATCTGCTGGGATGGCAGCGGGCCCACACCGATGGTGGGCTGTCCACTCCTTTGCCAGTCCAGACTCCAAATGAAGTTTGCAGGCGGGGAAGCTGGCTGTGGTGCTGCCTGGGGGAGGTCCAGCTCAGAGGAAGCACGTCATGGAGGCAGGCCCTTCTCCCAGGAAAGGATGCTCCACACCTGGACTTGGCTCTTACCACCACATGGAGGCGAGCGAGCAGTTTTGTCAGGAAACTCTTCCTGTAATCCCGACCACCTGTGCCTGCTCTGTCAGCCAGGCTGTCTTGTCCACATGAAGTCCCTGTGCAGGCCCATGAGTGTGAGCTATGGGTGCCTCAATGATGCTCCAGGGTGCCCTCACCGGTCCTCCCTGACCAGTTTCCATTTTCCAAAGTGGGTCCCAATTAATCATTTTTTGTCTCCTTCTGGTCATACCCTGGGATCCCCCAAATAGATTAGGCTTGGTCCTCCTCCCTGTCTTCTCAGCCCAGAGCCCTGATCAGACCCCAGGCCAACATCTGGGTGGGCCACGTGTCAGGGAAATGGGGACTCCCTCAGGGGGGACACAGGATCATTGATAGCTATAGTTCAACAAAGAGGAGGAGCTGGCTGCTCCTCAGGGCACAGCACCCCCATTCCTCCTAATTTTGGGAGTCTCACTGTCATCCTGTCAGAATCCCATCCATCTTGTCAACATTACCCTTCCCTAAACCTGCAGTCCTTCAGTGTCTCCTAAGTTAGTGGACTGCAGTCACTACTGTCATCAATCTCCGTGTCTTCCTTGATATGTCCCTTTCTCTGTGAGTGTGTGTGTATGAGTGTAGATGTGAGTGTGTGTGTGTTTAAATGTATAAAAAAGATAAGCTCCAAGTGTGACATGCCCCATAGGAACACAAATGTGGGCTGTCATGAGGACAACAATATCCAATACCCAGTTAACCACCATGCCGTGCTGATTGCCTACACATATCTAAAACCTGCCACCTTTTCTTCATTCTCACTCTTACCAAGCCAGTCAAAACTACCCTCACGTCTCTCCATCTGTAGAAAACCATGTAATCAGATCATTTCTCTGTTTAATTTCCTTCGATGACTCCTCTTTGTTCTTAGATTAAAGCCTGAGTCTCCTAACATGGTGTCTTAGGCTGAATTCTCTAGAGAAGCAAAACCAGTGAAGTGTGTGTGTGTGTGTGTGTGTGTGTGTGTATACGTTGTTGTTAGGTGCCGTTGAGTCCGTTCTGACTCACAGTGACCCTATGTACAACAGAACCAAACACTGCCCGATCCTGCACCATCCTCACAATCGTTGCTATGCTTAAGCCCATTGTTGCAGTCACTGTGTCAATCCATCTTCTTGAGGGTCGTCTTCTTTTTCACTGACCCTTTACCAAGCATGGCGTCTTTCTCCAGGGACTGATCCAGCCTGACAAGATGTCCAAAGTATGTGAGACGTAGTCTTGCCATCCTTGCTTCCAAGAAGCATTCTGGTTGTACTTCTTCCAAGATGGATTTGTTTGTTCTTTTGGCAGTCCATGGTATATTCAATATTCTTCACCAACACCACAA
Source organism: Trichechus manatus latirostris (assembly GCF_000243295.1). NCBI lineage: Eukaryota > Metazoa > Chordata > Mammalia > Sirenia > Trichechidae > Trichechus > Trichechus manatus. The sequence continues at coordinate 10,852,847 of NW_004444005.1, read as the reverse complement.
TTCAAAGGCATCAATTCTTCTTAGGTCTTCCTTATTCATCGTTCAGTTTTCTCAAGCATATGAGGTGGTGGAAAACACCGTGGCATGGGTCAGGCGCACCTTAGTCTTCAAGATGACATCTTTGCTTTTCAACACTTTAAAGAGGTCTTCTCCAGCAGATTTGCCCAGTGCAATATGTCTTTTGATTTCTTGACTACTGCTTCCACGGGTGTTGATTGTGGATCCAAGTGAAATGAAATCCTTCACAACTTCAATCTTTTCTCCGTTTATCATGATGTTGCTTATTGGTCCAGTTGTGAGGAGTTTTGTTTTCTTTACGTTGAGGCTTAATCCATACTGAAGGTTGTGGTCTTTGACCTTCATCAATAAGTGCTTTAAGTCCTCTTCACTTTCAGCAAGTTAAGGTTGTGTGATCTGCATAAAGCAGGTTGTTATTGAGTCTTCCTCCAATCCTGATGCTATGTTCTTCATATAGTCTAGCTTCTCGAATTATTTGCCCAGCACACAGATTGAATAGTATGGTGAAGGGATACAACCCAGACACACATCTTTCCTGACATTAAACCATGCAGTATCCCCTTGTTCTGCTCCAACAACTGCCTCTTGATCTGTGTACACGTTCCTCACGAGCACGGTTAAGTGTTCTGGAATTCCCATTCTTTGCAATGTTATCCATAATTTGTTATGATCTACACAGTCGAAGGCCTTTGCATAGTCAATAAAACACAGGTAAACATCTTTCTGGTATTCTCTGCATTAAGCCAGGATCTATCTGACATCAGCAATGATATCCCTGGTTCCACATCGTCTTCTGAAACAGGCTTGAATTTCTGGCAGTTCCCTGTTGATATACTGCTGCAGCTGCTTTTGAATGGTCTTCAGTAAAATTTTACTTGCATGTGATATTAATGATATTGTTCTATAATTCTCGCATTTGGTTGGATCACCTTTCTTGGGAACAGGCATAAATATGGATCTCTTCCAGTTAGTTGGCCAGGTAGCTGTCTTCCAAATTTCTTGGCATAGACGAGTGAGCACTTCCAGTCCTGCTTCTGTTTGTTGAAACATCTCGATTGATATTCCTTCAATTACTAGAGCCTTGTTTTTCGCCAGTGCCTTCAGTACAGCTTGGACTTCTTCCTTCAGTACAATTGGTTCCTGAGCATATGCTACTGTCTGAAATGGTTGAACATCAACCAATACTTCTTGGTAAAATGACACTCTGTATTCCTTCCATCTTCTTTTGATGCTTCCCACATTGTTTAATATTTTCCCCACAGAATCCTTCAATATTGCAACTCGAGGCTTGAATTTTTTCTTCAGTTTTTTCAGCTTGAGAAATGCTGAGTGTGTTCTTCCCTTTTGGTTTTCTATCTCCAGGTCTTTTCACAAGTCATTATAATACTTTACTTTATCTTCTCGAGCTGCCCTTTGAAATCTTCTGTTTAGTTCCTTTACTTCATCATTTCTTCCTTTTGCTTTAGCTACTCGACATTCAAGAGCAAGTTCCAGAGTCTCTTCTGACATCCATTTTGGTCTTTTCTTTCCTTTTTGTCTTTTAGTGACTTCTTGCTTTCTTCATGTATGATGTCCTTGATGCCATCCCAGCACTCATCTGGTCTTCGGTCATTAGTGTTCTATGGGTCAAATCTATTCTTGAGATGGTCTTTAAATTCAGGTGGGATATACTCAAGGTCATACTTCGGCTCTCGTGGACTCGTTCTAATTTCCTTCAGTTTCAACTTGAACTTGCGTATGAGCAATTGATGGTCTGTTCTGCAGTTTCTCTCTCTCTCTCTCTCTCTCTCTCTATATATATATATAGAGAGAGATTTATCTCAAGAAAATAGCTCATACAGTTGTAGACTGGCGAGTTCCAAGTCCATGGGTCAGGCATCAGGCTGGAGGCTTGTCCTGACTCACATCCCTGCAGAAGCTGATGAATCCAAGATTGGCAGGCAATACAGCAGGCTGCTGGCTCAAGTCCCAAGAACTGGGGATCAGGTGATGATAAGCCAGGTACAGGATCCAGAGTGAGCAAGAGCCACTGAGCTTTGCCAGAACATCCATATGTATTGGATGCAGGCTACTTCCCTGAGGAAACTCCCCTTACAACTGGCTGGTTGATCACATCATGGAGGTGATTACATTATATCACAAAATAGAGGATAACTCCATCATTACATAATTTCCAGATTACATCATTACATACTTGCCAAACTACATCATTATATAACTGCCAAGCCACATCATTATGTAATTACCAAACCACTGAGAATCACGGCCCAGCCAAGCTGCCACATAGCGTTAACCATCACCCATGACCTCAGACCTCTATGCAATCTTATGATCTGTCCGTACCTGCTTCTCCTGCGGGGCTAGGGGATACTCTCCCTCACCCTGTCTCTGGCCTCGTTTCTCTTCCTGAACACTGTGCTCTGTCTGGCCTCAGGGCCTTGGTACAAGCTGTTTTCTCTGAAACACTCTACTACAAATCCCTTGTTCCACTCCCAGAGTTCATCTTAATTCAGCGTCCATTCCCCAGGGATCCCTCCCTGAGCTTCTCCTCAATCCCACTAATCCAAATACAATCAACTCAACTCCAGTCAGCTCACTAGACACAAAGCACACAATCTGTGTAAAGAGAAAACAAATCTCTCAACCAGACTTCATTTCTTTCAGCTCCATTCCAGCTGCCTCAACTCAGGACATAATTAGTGGCTTAGCACCAGTTAGATGTGATGAGAAGAAAAATGCCCCCATAATTCAGAAGCTCATGGACTAGTTAAAATAGTAGAACAAGTATTACAATCACTACAGAATAGTTAAAATGCCACAGTCTTTCCTTCCTTCCTTATTTACTTAATCACTTACCAAATGTTGAATGGATAGATGGATGGATAGACAGATAGATGGATAATGAAATGTTACCCAGTCCTGTGTCATCCTCACAATTGTAGGCACGTTTGAGTCCATTGTTGTGGCTACTGTGCCAATCCATCTCACTGAGGGTGTTCCTCACCCTCACTGGCTCTCTATTTCTCCAAACATGATGTCCTCCTCTAGTGACTGATCTCTCCTGATGACTTGTCCAAAGCAAGCAGGTAGGACAAAATTCTGTTTTGATCCATAGGGTTTTCATTGGCTGATTTTCTGCAGTGGATTGCCAGGCCTTTCTTCCTGGTCTGGCTTAGTCTAGAAGCTCAGCTGAAACCTGTCTAACATGAATAATCCTGCTGGTATTTGGAATGCCAGTGGCACAGCGTCCAGCATTATATGCAAGCCACCACTGTATGACAAACTGACAGACGGCTGGTGGAAATATTGAATGGGCACCTACTAAGTACAATGTTCTTTGCTACATGCTGGAAATTTAAAATGGAACAAACACAGGACCAGGGACTTCACTTCTGATTTCCGTAGGCTAAGTAATTTCGTCCAATATGCCCACTGAAAGCAATGGCAACAGCTACTGAGGACATTCAAAAAAGAAAAGGAATTCATGACTGGAGTAAGTCCCACTTGGCCGTGGAGGATAATTCTTTTTATACATTTTGGATTTGATTTGCTAATATTTTGTTGAAGATTTTTGCGTGTATGTTCATGAGACATATTGATATATAGTTATCCTTTCTTGTAATGTCTTTATCTGATGTTGGTATTAGGGTAATATGGGCTTCATAGAATTAGTTAGGAAGTGTTCCCTTCTGCTTCTGGGGAGGTGAAGAACTGGAATAATTTCTTGATAAAATGTTTGGTAGAATTTTCCAGTGAACCATCTGGGCATGCTTTTTTTTTTTTTTTGAATGTTATTATTTATTGATTCAAATTTAAAAAATAGATATAAGGATATTCATCTTATTTATTTCTTCTTGTGTGAGTACGGATAGTTCATGTCTTCCAAGAAATGGGTCCATTTAATTTATCAAATTTTGGGCTATAGAGTTATTAAAAGTGATTCTTTGTCATCCTTTTAATATCCATGAAATCAACAGTGATGGCCCTTCTTTCATTTCTGATATCAATAATTTGTGTCTTCTTTCTTGATTAGCCCAGCAAGAGGCTTATCAATATTATTGATCTTTTCAAAGAACCAACTTTTGGGTTCACTGATATTCTCTGCGTTTTCCAGTTTTTGATTTCTGCTCTAATTATTATTATTTACAACTTGTTTAGGCTTCGATTGCTCTTCTTCCCCTAGTTTCCTAAAGTGGAAGCTTGTATTATTGATTCTACATCTTTGTTCTTTTCTAACATATGCATGTAGTGCTATGATTCTCCCTCTTAGCAGTGCTTTAACTGCATCCACATATTTTGATAGGTTGTATTTTTATTAAAAAAAAAATTTAAAATTAAGAGTAGTTTGGAATTTACAGGAAAATTGCAAAGATAGTACAGATTTACCTATAACCCATATCTAGTTTCCCCAATTATTATTATCTTACATTAATAGGGTACATTTGTTATACTTAATGAACACATATTGATAATCTATTATTAACTAAAATCCATAACTTTATTCTAAATAACTTTATTCAGATTTCCTAAGGTTTTGCCTAATATCCTTTTTCTGCCCCAGGATCTCATCCGGGACCCCACCTCACAATGAGTCATCATGTCTCCGTAGGCAACTTTTGGCAGCGACAGCTTCTCACACTTATCTTGTTTTTGATGACCTTGACAGTTTTGAGGACTACTGGTCAAGTATTTTGTAGCATGTCCTTCTGATAATTTGCATTTTAATTTTTCTCTTGTTCAAATATTTTTAAATTTCTCTTGAGACTTCTTTGACCCATACGTTATTCAGAAGTATGATGTCTAATATGCAACTATTTTGGGGTTTCCTAGTCTGTTTGTTGTTATTGATTTCTCATTTAATTCCATTTCATTCCAAGAGCATACTTCGTTTGATTTCTTTTTTTTTTTTAATTTGTGGTCTATCTTGGCTAATGTTCCATGTGATAAGAGAAAAGTGCATTGCCCTGTTGTTGGAAAAAATATTCTATACATGTTAATTAAATCCAGTTGATTGATGGTGCTCTTCAGTTCAGCTATATCCTTACTGATTCACTTAATCTATTGTGACAGAGAGGTGTTGTAATTTTTTGTTGAAAGCCAGACATGTTGTATTGGATAATAGGAATAGCGGTAAATTGTCCTTTAATGTTAGGATTTATATTAATCTGGCTCGGAGTTGGGCTCTGTTTAATATTTGCTGTAGCTATCGTCGCCAGAGGCTTACAATTGACTGTACTGTCCTTGTTTGTGTCTCTGCTCTGGACTTTGGGCTTCCCTAAGTAATCTTCCTCACAGACTATGGTTTTTTCTCACTTGTCTGGGTTCCCCTGAGAAGTCCTTCTTAAAAAGAATTTGCACCTTGCAGATCTTTCAGTGGAATCCGCTGTCATTACACTGAGGCCCTGGTGGTGTGGTGTAGACGTGTGGAGGGGGGGCACTGCTCTATAATCTTCAAATTAAATTTCAGTCATTTAGTGGGTCTGTATTTTGGTGCTATGACCTCCACACGTGTTTCTACAGTAGTATTGCTTCCCCCTGTACCCCTTACTCTATTCCCTGCCTGCAGAATTCTTAATCTTTTTCCTTGAAGACCTGACACCTGCTGACTGTATATTCCCCCCTTAAGTAAGACAGAGGTGGCTGGGTGGAACAAACAGTGAAGCGCTTGACTACTTGCTGAAAGGTTTGAACACACGCAGAGGTACCTCAGAAGACAGGCTTGGAAATCTCCTTCTAAAAGGTCACAGCCTTGAAAACTCTACGGAGCAGTTCTACTCGGTAACACATGGGGTCACCGTGCGTCAGAATTAACTGGACAGCAGCTAATAACAACAACAGGTGAGACAGAGGCTGGGGGGTTGCATTATGTACATTTTAGCCATGTAATCAAATACCAGATAAAAATTGCACAAATGCTGGGAGAGGTAATGTAGAGTTAAAGGGCTCTAAGTGTCTTGTATTTTCCATAAAGAGGATAAGAGTATCAATTAGCAATTGTATGATTTCCATGATTAAAATAATTTTTAAAAAATAGAATGACAAAAAATATCCAAACAATCCAAAAGAAGGCAAGGATGGAGAAAAAGGAAACTTAGAAAAGCAGGGTCAGAGAGAAAATACAAAATAAACGGTATATTTACACCTAAATATATCAGTCGTCACGCTGACATACATGAACTAAACGATCCAGTTAAAAGAATGAGACTGTGTGAATAATTTAAAGAGAAACTAATAATTTTAAGTTGTTAACAAGAAACACACCTAAAACAAAGACTTCATAGAAAATATGGAATAAATGGAAGCATATATACATGAAAACTCTAACCAAAATAATCTCTCCTCTCTATTCTCTGTCTCTCTCTCTCTTACACACACACACACCCACACACAAACACACAAAAACACACACAAACACCTTTCAGTCCAAATGACTTCACAGGACGTTCTATCACACGTTTAATTAAGAAAGCGATAATTCTGCTCTTACCAATCTCTTTCAAAGAATAGAAAAAAAGATTGTATAATCTCAACTAACTCTTTTTTGGGGAGGATTAGGAAAAGCTTGATGTCAAAAGGTATACGAAAGGAAAATTATAGGAAAATCTTACTTATGAATAAATATGCAAAAGGCCCTGAACAAAGCAATAAGAAATTAAATCCCATTACACACGATGCTGTAACCTGACCCCATGAATGCCAGTAAATTTCCATTAGTCCTTAAACTAGCCCAAGCCAGATTTGGCCTGCCCCCGCATGCGCAGAAGGGCCAGCTGTGACCGCTAATTGACCTCAACAGAGGACAAAGCAACAAGAACAAATCAGTTGGAAAATCATCACCCCAGACGCTATTCTGAAGTGAGAGGTCTGAAAATAATCACGTCACCGCCTGTTTCCTGGCCGCCTTCTAGAATTTTCCCTCCTCAGTATGCCTGTGCGGCTGCCATCTTGCTGCCCAAATCACATATAAGCTTTGCTTTCCTGTAGCTTGGGGAGCCAGATCTGAGGAACTTCCTCCTGGCTCCTTGCTCTGTGCATTGCAATACTTACTTTCTCTTTCTCAGAGACCAGTGTCCAGACAATTGGCAAGTCTGAGTGCATCAGACAAGGATTTACTTTTCTGGGTTCCGTAGCAATGCTAATGCTATTGTTGTTAGATGCCATCCAGTGGGTTCTGACTCACAGTGACCCTACAGGACCTATAAGTTCCGCATGAACACAATTCTGTGTTCTGGAATTCCCACTCTTCACAAACCTCTTAGAAAAGAGCATTCAATTGGTCAAAAACCATATGGAAAAGTGGTCAACCTCCTTAGGCCTCTGGGAAAAGTACATAAAACACATTAAAAAATCAACACATACCCATGAGAATGGCTCCAATTGAAAAGATGAACAATATGTTGGCAAGGATGTGGAGCATGGGATCTAGTTCATTCTGTTGGTGGGGACGAATCCAATACAAAAAGACTTTGGAAAACAGTTTGGTACTTTCTGATAAAGCTGAAATTATGCACATTTCCTAGGTATACATCCTAGAAAAATATCTGTCCACTTGACCCAGAAGACATGTACAGCACTGTTTTTAATAGCCCCAAACTGAAAACAATCCAAATGTCCACGAATAGTCAAAAGGATAAATAACTATGGTATACACATGGAATACCCTACATAGAATGCTCTACAGCAAAAGAAAGGTATGGAATGGAGCTACATAAAATTACATAGACAAACCCTTCAAACACAATGTGGATGGAAAGGCGCCAGAGCATACCTATACATATCTATCTCTATATTTATCTATTTCTATGTATCTCTTTATCTATCTCTGCTTCTACCAACTCTACCTCTATCTCTAGCTCTAGCTCTCTCTCTCTATTTTGAATATACTGCCAGGAGAATGAAAAAAATAACGTTAGAGGAAATACAACCAGAATGCTCCTTGGAATTGAGAATAACGAGACTTTGGTTCACTTACTTTGGACACATCATTGGGAAAGACCAATCACTACAAAATGACATCATGTTTGGTAAAGGGCAGAGTTAGCAAAAATGAGGGAAATCCTCCATGAGATGGATTGAGACAATGGCCAAAACAAAGGGCTCAAACATACCAACGATCTTGAAGATGGCACAGGACCCGGCAATCTTTCCTTATGAGTCAACCTAAGTCAGAACCAACTCTACAGCAATTAATAACAATAACATATGCTATTGATGTACACTTCTGTAAATTCAGTCCTGTCCTTTACTCTAAATATTCAATTGTATATCAAGCAGATGACATAACATCTCCACATGTGTGTAAAATATGCATCTGAAGTTTAACAGGGACAAAATAGGAATTCATTTCTTTTTCGTTAACTCATACTAGCCTTTAAAAAACAAAACAAAACAAAAAACCCCAAAACCCTCAAGTTTTCTTCCTTTTAGTAAACCTCACCATTTACTCTATTGCTAAAGCTAAAATCTAGAGTCGTCACTGAAATCTTTCCATTGCTCTCACCTCAGTCCAAGCCATCAACATCTTTACTTCAACAATAGATGTTCTAAGCTACTTCCACTTCTAATGTTTTAATTCTCTGTCCATTGAGCAGCCAGAATAATATTTTGAATTCCCCTTATTACTAGACTCCAGTGGCTTTTCATAACACCTAGAATAAAATCCAAATTCCTTTCCCTGATTTTTGGAGCTACTGGCAGGAGTTTATAAAGTTAATAATCTGAGTGAGGTAATTATTGAAAGCTAGGTAAATGAAATGTCATAGGAACAAAAGCAACCACAACACTAACAACGGAATCATATTTTTATAACACTTTCTAATGTACAGAATTCTTTCATTGACCTCCTTCCCCCATGGAGCTAATTGCTTTATCTTTGATGCTCCCCGCCCCCCGCCTGTGCTTCCTGTTACACATCTGTTCTCACTCCCCGTAATTACTGATTTACGCTGCTGTTTCTGCCACCACACCGTGATTTGTTATGCGCAGGGGCTGTGTCTGTTTAATTGTTTCATCTTTGTAAACCTGATGCAGTTTCTCACTGTATCTAAAATGGTTCTAAAACTTAAAGTCTGTTAATTAAGACATGATATATACATATACACACATGCATGTATGTAGTTTTAATTAATACACATTAATTTTTAGAATCATTTTAGATTTACTGAAATATTGAGCAGATAGAACAGAGTTCCCCTGTACCCCCTCCCCCCCACACTCTTCTTCTATTATTAACTTCTTGCATTCATGTGGTACCTTTGTTCCATTACTATTAACTGAAGTCTATAGTTTACATTTAGATTCACTCTCTGCATTGTAAAGTTTTATGGGTTTTGACAAGTGAAGAATGTCCTGTCGCCACCATTACACTGTAATACAAAGTCGTTTCAATGCCCTAAAACAATTTCTAGGCTTCACCTATTCATTCCGACATCCTTCCCCTCGGAGCCCCTAGCAAACACTGATCCTTTTATTGTTGCCGTGGCTTTGCCTTTTCTAGAATGTCACATAATGGAATCGTGTGTAGCCTTTTCAGAATTACTTTTTTTCCCTTAGCAATATGCATTGAAGGATCTTGCAGATCTTTTTGCGGCTTGATAGCTCATTTTTTAAACCTGTGAATAATATTCCATCGTATGGATGTTCGTTCTGTTGTACACAGGGTCACTACGAGCCTGGATTGACTCCATGGCGCCTAATAACAACAGCATGGATGCTCCAATTTTTTTTTAATTCTTTCATCAATTGGACGACGTCTTGGTTGCTTCCAGTTTTTTGCCATTATGAATAAGGCTGCTTTAAACATCCCTGTGCAGGTTTTTGTGTGGGCATTTAGTTTTCAATTCAATTCTAAATACCTAGACGTGTGATTGCTGCATGATATGGTCAGAATTTGTTTAGCTTTGTAAGAAACTACCAGACTTCCCTTCAGGGTGACAATGCGATTTTGCTTTCCCACCAGCAATGAAAGAGGGTTCCTGCTGCCCTGCATCCTGGCCAGCGTTCCGTGTTGTCAGTGTTTTGGATCTCACCCATATCAAGAGGTGAAAGAGTAGGTGATCATATCCCACTGTTTGAATTTACAATTCCCTAGTGACACAGTATGCTGAGCATCTTCTCACATGCTCACTTGCCATCCGTATGTCTTGATTGCTAAGGTTTCTGTCCCGAACTTTTACACATTTTCTTTTAAATTGAGTTGTTTGGCTCTACTTGCGTGAGTCTATCTATTTCTGGGCTCTCAATTCTGTGCCATCCATCTATTTGTCTGTTTGCTCACCAATCATATGCTGTCTGGATGACTGTAGCTTTGTAGGAAGGCTTGATTTTGGGTGGTGTCAGTCTTCTCTCTTTGATCCCCTTGTTCACTATTGTATTGGCTATTCTGGATCTTTTGCCTTTCCACATAAACTTCAGGATCAGTTTGTCAATATCCACAAAATAGCTTGCTGGGGCTTTGCTTGGCATTGTGTTGCACCTATAAATCAAGTTAGGAGGAACTGATATCTTAACAATGTCAGGGTTTCCCATCCGTGAACATAGACTGTATCTCCATTTATTTAGATCTTTGATTTCTTTCATCAGTTTTGTAGTTTACTGCATAGAGATCCTGTAAGATCTATGCCTAGGTTTCTCCTTTTTTTTGGTGCTACTGTAAATGGTATTGTTTTTTAAATTTCAATTTCTAATTGTTCATTGCTGGTATATAGGAAAGCACCTGACTTTTGTATATTAACCTTCCATCCTAAAATCTTTCTGTAAGCACTTATTAGTTTCAGATGTTTAGTTTATTTCTTTGTTTTTGTCAGTTCTTTGGGATTTTCTACATAGACAATGACATCATCTATGAACAAAGGCGGCTTTATTCCTTCCTTCCCATTTTGCATGGCCTTTACTTCCTCTTCTTGTCTAGATTTGTTAGCTAGGACTCCCAGTACAATGCTGAATCGGAGTGGTGAGGGGGTATCCCTGCCATGTTCCCAGTCGTAGGGAGAACACATTTAGCTTCTCACATTAAGTTTGATGTTACTGTAGGTTTTTTGTAGATGTTGTTTATCAAGCAGACGTTCCCCTCTACTACTAATTTGCCATGATTTCTTTAAATCATAAATGAGTGTTTTATTTTGTCAGTTCCTTTTGCTTTATCTATGGATACAATCACATGGTTTTTCTTCTTTAGCCTGTTGATGTGATGGATTCTGTTACTTGATTTTTTGAATGTTGAACCAGCCTTGCACACTTAGAATAAATCCCACTGGATCTAAGTTTATAATTCTTTGTGTACATTGTTGTGTCAATTTGCTAATATTTTGTTGAAAATTTTTGCATCTATGTTCATGAGAGATATTTGTCTGTAGTTTTCTTTTCTGTAACATATTTATTTGGTATAGGGTTGCTATGAGTTGGAATTGACTTGATGGCGGTGCGTTTTTTTCTGGTTTGTTTGGTATCAGGGTACTAGCGCCTCCTAGATTTAGGAAGTGTTTCCTCTACTTCTAGTTTCTGGAAAAGATCGTAGAGAATTGGTACCATTTATCTTCAATGTTTGCTAGAAAGCACCCCTGAAACTATCTGGCCTAGTGTTGTTCTTGTTTCCTTTGGGATGGTCATTAGTTATTGATTCAATTCCTGTGATACAGAACTTTCCAGATGATCTATTTCTCCTGGTGTGAGTTTTGGTAGCTTTGTCTTTCAAGGAAAGACTAGGCTGTCTTTCAGAGGTCATCCTGTTGGTTTTGCAGATGAATTGTATGTGGGCACAAAAGACAGAACGCCATAGGGGATGAGCGCCCGACTCTGATCTGGGCAGCCCATGAATGTGGATGTCACTTCAGCCCACCCTAGCCTGTTCCTTCACTGGGCTCCTCACTGCCATCCCTTCTGCCCCACGGCCAGGGGGCCACCATCCCTGACCCACACTGCTGCACTCCTTCTCCTGGTCAGTCACACCCAAGCCAGAGCAAGCTTTATAAGAAGAGATTTGATGCCATTCACCCTGCTCCAAGCCTCCAGCAGCTTCCCAATTGACAACATGAAACCCACGCCCCGTAAGTGGCTGACAACCTTCTGGCCCTCCTTCCTCACTGGCCCCCTTCCCGTGCACTTACCCGCTGGGTGCCACTGTTCTAACCTGCTCTAATCCACGGCCCTTCCAGCCCTTCCAGCTCCAGGACACTTGCCCTGGCTGGACCCTCCGCCTCAAAAGCCCCCTCATGCCCATGAGTTCCTCACTCCCTGATTTCACACATCGGCTTCCTTGTAGGTCACCTGATGGAGAGAGTCATCTTCCCTGCTCCCTGAACCCCCTCTGCCTTTATAATACCCTGGTGTCTCACTGTCAGGCCATGCTGCAGAATTTGCCAGGCCCCACGCGCAATAAAATTTCAGGATCTGTTCAGAATGATTAAGCATTTCAGAGGCAACAGCAGGGCACTGAACCAAGGGGCCCTCCAGAGCACGGGGCCACATGTGGCTCCCAGGTCAGATGTCCCGTATCCACTGAATATGTATCTACTTGCTTCCTTCCTTTTGCCTCTTTCTCATCTCCTTCAGCCATCAGCTGCCTTGCTCACCTCCGTTCTCAGCACCCAGAGCGTATGTGACCCGAAGCTGAATCTCTGAGCCGATTTATTGAGAAAGTGAAGGAAGCTGGCGCAGCTGCCATCCTTTGGGATGGCTGGGACTGGAAGCCAGCGTGTGGGTGAGATCCAAGGGAGGCAGCGCAGCCATGGTTCCTACAGGTGATTGCCCGTCTCCTGTAGGCCCTGCAGGGGATGTCTGCAGACCCGGGCCTGGGAAGGCAGGAGGCAGGAGGCAGAGATTCGGGGTGGGGGCAGGGGAAGAGGTAGGGAAGAGCGTTACACACCAATAAAAACCCCTTTTACATTTGCGGCTGTAAAACTTTATAGAGATTTCTCAACACACGACATGAATAATAACCACGATTTCTTTTCAGTAATTGCCAAAGCCAAAACACCGTAAGGCCTTTTGCGAGCGGGATAATCCCCAGCCCTGGCCCCTGGGCAGGAGCAGAGGGAGAAGGGGCTCAGTGTCGGGGGTGGGGGCCTGGGAATGGGGGCAGCCTGGCTTTCAGGGAGAGCCAGCTGGGGGGGTCCCTCTCCACCGTCCCATGGGCCGGGGACACAGCTGCCAGCGGGCTGCTAGACATGTTCCCCGGCAGCCTCCAGTTCCAGGAATGAAAGTATTCCTCTGGCCTGTCCCAGAACCTTCTCTGCCCCCAGTGAACCATCTGGGGGTGGGTCCAAGATGACCTCATGCCCAGTTTTGGACTGAATTCTGCTACCCATTAGCCGTGGGAATTTGGGCAAGTTCCTTCCCAGATCTGTGGGTTGTTTTTCTTCATTGTTTAGGGGGCTGGGGCTGGACGATTTAGCTCAGTTTAACTCAGGACCAGGGGGCAGTGTTAGCTCAGTGGTAGAACTCTCACCCTCCATGCGGGAGACCCAGGTTCAATTCCTGGCCAAGGCACCTCGTGAGCAGCCACCACCCTTCCGTCCCTGGAGGCTTGTGTGTTGCTGTGCTGCTGAACAGGATTCAGTGGAGCTTCCAGACTAAGACAGACTAGGAAGAGAGGCCTGGTGATCTGCTTCCAAAAATCAGCCAGTGAAAACCCTGTGGATCACAAAGTTCTGATCCCCAGTCAGTCATGGGGATGACGCTGGACCAGCAGCCTTTTGTTGTGCTGCTTGCACATGGGGTCTCCATGAGTGGGGGCGACTTCTGGAAGCTAAGAACTCAGGTCTACAGCGCTAGCTACACGTCGGGTTGGGGCTGAGGTGCAGCGTGATCCCTGTCCCCAAGAGGCTTCACATGGGCAGCGGCGCATCTCCCACCCAGCCCAGTGGGGGTGCTGAGCTGGGACCCTCCCCCTCCGGGGTTCTCAAACGTCTGTTTCAGTGGTGGTTGGAACGACGCCTGAGAGAACGCTGAGGATGCACTATAAGCCCCGGCCGTCACCCAGCATTTCTGAGCGCCCCGTGTGCCCGCTCCTCTCCAGGTGTGGGGTGCCTGGGTCTCCGAGAGCAACAGTTGGTGTTTGAGTCTGGGGCTCAGGAGGTAGGTGGGTTCTGAGGAGAGGGTTTCTGAGTTGTCTGTACCGGAAGGGCAGCAAGGTGCTGAG